>NW_026057582.1:6654243-6787502 GCF_023721935.1 Panthera uncia | reverse complement strand
ACATGATCAAGTATGATCAATATATTAGCCTATGCAAACATGATCAATATATTAGCCTATGCAAACATGATCAAATATGATCAATATATTAGCCTATGCAAACATGATCCAATACAATCAATATATTAGCCTATGCAAATATGATCAAATACAATATATATAGTAGCCTATGCAATTATGATCAAATACGATCAATGTATTAGCCTATGCAAATATAATCAAATATAATAAAAAATCAGCTCTGTTTTAGATTTGCACAGGAGTTGGTGCTCCCCAGGCATGACTTTCTTCTTTGTTCTGTGTGCGTCTGTGTGCATGAAGCCACGAGTGTCTACCTCATTCTGTGTGACAGCACCACTGTGACAGATACACCAGCCACGTCACGTAACCAGTCCCCAATGTTGGGCATCAAGGTTGATCCTGGCCCTTTGCAACCACAGGCAGTGCTGTGATGCTTAATCCTGTGTCTGTGTCTGAGCACATCTAAGTGTGTCTGTTGGGTCTTCCAGCAGATGGCCCCGTAGAGATCAAGTCTCACCCATGGGATTCCTTCCACATTCCTTCCAGCATGCTTTGGGGATTAGCTTTTCCTCCTGTTTAAATACTGACTCTTCAACTAAAAGTTTCAGACCCTAGAAGACAAGGGTTTTGTCTTCACCCACCTTGGGCACCTTCCTTTGCCTGTCCTCAGGCCAGCTCCACCGTCCCGTGCGGGAAAGGGTCCCTCCACCCGAATTGGCACACCAGGGGTCCGTGCAGACTTTTCATGGTGGCCACTGTTTGCCCCAGCTTTTCCCTGTTGCCCCAGAGATGCTCAGGTCAAGCACAGCACCTTGAGACCACGAGCCGGGAATGTAGCCATTGTTCTGAGCCCCAGGAAACACGGCTCGGACAGGCCTAAAAAACAACTGGGCCGGCCCCAGGGCACATCTCCCACATGCGGGAGGGGCTTGTTCCTGGACAGAAGCTATAGAAGGACACGGCTCCTACCCTGCTTCAGTCAATGGGTGGATGAGTGTGAAGGGGTTCAATATGCACATTGCATTGCATTTGAATCAATCGTTATCTAACCCTCTGACCAAGTCCTGGTAAATAAAATGCTTGTCAAGTCGGATGATGATGTGGAGTTTTTCTTACACCGCTTTTTCTGAGCATTACCTTTGGGGACAGGTGAGGGCTGGTATCCCAGCACCACTATACCTGTGACTTAGGGACCATCTCTTCTCTGTGCTGCGCCTCCATGGCCCCACTTGGAAAGTGGCAGGATGGGATCCACATGCTTTGTAGAATAGTTTTGGTGCATCTGTGGTCTCCCTTCACTGAGGCCACTGCGTAGACGCTGGGTGATGGCCAGTGGCACATTCTTCCCCTGAGGACGTGCCCGTGTCCTGCTTCAAGGCCAGCCAGACAACCTCGTTTAAACACGAATAATGGGGCGCCTGGGTGGTTCAGTTGCTTGAGCGTCTGACTTCAACTCAGGTCATGATCTCATGGTTCGTGGGTTCAAGCCCCACGTCGGGCTTTGCACGGACAGCTGGGAGCCTGCTTTGGATTCTCTGTCTCCCTCTCTCTGTGCCTCTCCCCCAATCACGCTCTCTCTCTCTGTCTCAAAAGTAAATAAACATTAAAAAATAAACACGAATACTTTTGCAAATGCTTACAGAATCTGTGCCTCATCACTTTGTGTATCTTTTGACTCTTTTCTCCAAGGGCTCCCCAGACCTGCAGACCAGATCTCTCCATGTGATTTGATTTCTTCACTTACAAGTTCAGATATTCATTAATCCCTCACTCCGGGAGCGGCGGGATAAGTAACTACAGCGGCTACAATAGACCAATCGCAAAATTTGTTTCAGTCCTTCAATTCTGTGTGTGTGGGGGTGGGGGAGGGCAGGGGAGAGATGGTGATAGGAGGGAGCAGGGGAGTGAGAGAGAGAGAGAGATGGAGAATGGATTCTTCCTCATCACTTCCCAAGTCTGTGAGAGGGGCACCCCTTCTGCTCACAGCCCCGCTGGCGAGAGTTTAGGAACTTGGAGGTGATCTTGTCATGAGGAGGCTGGGAACGCTCAGCTTCCTGAATGCCCAGGAGAGAGATTTGTGATGCCCAGGCTCGCAGAGAACCCTTCGAAGGTGGCTTTCTTGGCAGACTGCGTTTTTAGGCAAGGCCAGCTTTTGCATGAACTTAGCTTGCGACCCATTGATTGTTGTGGATGAAGGAGGAGTGTCATTTCAGACAGTCACTGCTCTGTAACCACAGCAGCTATTTTGATTAATGTGGCCGGTTAAGCTAAACAAAGAGATTGGCCATTACTGGGTAAAATCGGTCACCCCAGAAGCCCCAGAGAGACCAGTTTCTGGCATCAAAGCAAATTAAATCCACATCTGTGGATGGAGGGCTTCTGCAGAGAAAGGAGTCATTCACCCATTGCTATGGGAATAGAAACATGTATTGCATTGGGTGGCGGGGGGGTTAGCAGTATACATCGCTAACTTTATTTTCCTCATACTGTCTACCCATAGATCCCTCTCTGGAAACTCTGTCAATATTGAAGAGAAGCCTGACCTGGTCTCTCACACCTTTATTTCAGGCAGGGAAAGATTAGGAGCCACTTAACTGCACACAAGGGCTGTTGAGTATATTGTAGGATAGGCAGTTCGTGGAAGACTGGGCAGAACTTAAGATTCTTTGTAAGAAGACCGAGAGCCAAGAGTTTTCAGTGACAATGAGGAATGGTCTTGTTATAATATTAAAGGGAAAATTATGCATACAACCCATGTATGGTGTGAAATCACAGTTGTGTCATCTGTAACATTACGGACGTAAGGATCGTGACAATAACAGCACTCATTGAACGTAAGTCTTCCGTGAACTAATCTCACGTAGGTCCCCCTCACGTCTAGGAAAGCGGTGGCAATATCCCCATTTCATGGGTGACGAAGTAGAGGCTCAGACACGGAGCTCATCGCTCCTGGTCACATCGCTGTTGAACTGAGATTCACATACAGGCCTGCCTCCACGTGTAGCTCTCAGTGAGAATGTTCACGTGTGCAAATACACTCAACAGTGCACATGGGAGGGCCGAGCGTTGGAACACTGATACCAGTGGGTAACCCTGTGTGGCAGGAAGGGAGGTAGTTGGGGAGTTTCTTTTGGGATAGTTTCCATTATTTTCACCAAGTTCTATGTCAGGCAGTCTATATATGTTATACTCTACTATATTATACTATACTGTTTTATACTGCATTATATTACACCATGCTATATGATATAATATTATACTGTACCATATTATATATTATACTACACTTTATTATACTCTATTCTATTCTATTCTATTCTATTCTATATTCTGTTGTACTGTGTTATACTATATCAATATTATACTATATTTATTACACTATACTATATTACTTAATATTTTATTATATTATACTGTATTATACTGTATCATATTATATAATACCAAACTATATTATACTCTATTCTATTATACTCTATTCTATTCTACTATACTATATTATACTATACCAATATTATATTACACTACACTATATTGCTTTATATTCTATCATACTGAATTATGCTGAATTATACTGTGTTATATTATACTTTACCACACTATATACTATACTATATTCTATTCTATTTTATTATGCTATATTATATTGCACTATACTAATATTATATCACATTATGTTATGTTATATTATATTATATTATACCATACTATATTATTTTATATCCTATTCTATTCTGTTATACTATATTATACTATACATTATCATGCTATACTTATACTATGCTATATAATGTTATACGATATCATATTATATAATATTATACTCTCTTATGCTCCTATTCTCTTCTATTCTACTAGAATATTTTAGTATTTATTTTTAATATATTTTTAGTATATATATTAGTATATATTTATACTATTTAGTATATACATTAGTATATATTTTATACTATGCTATATAATATTATACCATATCATATTATATAATACTATACTCTATTATGCTCCTCTTCTCTTCTATTGTACTCTATTCTATTCTATTCTACTACGCTATATTCTGTTATGTTCATTATGTAATATGATGTGACATTATTATATATTTATTTTTCAGTGGACCCTTGCAGCTTACACAGATACGTTCACTCATGGATAGTAAATAAAAAGCCTGATGCATGAGGGAAAAGCTGGGCAAATGACCCACAGACTAAAAGGAACTGGGTGGTGAGATCTGGTTACGTTCTCTCTCCTTCTTATGTTTCCTATTTTATTGCTCACAACTTTGGGAGTAGGAAAAAGAAAGGGTGACTAACCATGTTTGCAGGCCTGTTTTATTTTTATTTCCCCTTGCTTGCAGCAAGACGCATACGTCTCTGCGCTGAAGGGGCCAAAGCCAAATGGGGCCATGTCACAGGACAAAATAATTTTTTTTGACTCACCAGGAAGGAGACAGCAGGACACGAGTGCTTTCATAAAATGGCCAAAGTGGAATGCTCACGTTCTGGGCTCAGTGCTCAGTAGCACAACCACGTCCCGTGGCTCTCGGGGCAGCATCGGAGCCAGCCCTGGGTCACCCCGGAGGGAGAGCAGGACCCGTGGGCAATGTTGAAACTCTGCCCAGGCTGGGTGTGTGTGGCTCCTGGAAATCATGCCTCACAGAGTCTCAGACTCCCGAAACGAGGTCCACGCTGCAGGCGGTTTCTGGAAAGAGAGGGTGGGCACGTGTGAGACAGGTAAAGAGAGAGAGGGAAAGGATAAGATTCTAATTAACTTGCCAGATTGGGCCTCCTGCCTCGTCTTTCCTTCCAGAGAATGTCCACTTGGCCTCGTTAGGATGGAGTTTCAGGGCAGCGCGAGCTGAGCACCCAAAGTGGTCTTCACTGGGGTTCGTGGTCTCCTGGAGTGGGGGAGTGGGGGCAGCCTTCTCTGTCGCTGTTCTTGCTGGGTCCTGAGTGTGAGTGGAGGCCAGACTTGATTCCTGTCTCTACTTGTTACTTATGTTCCATGTGTTATTTGATGGACGTAACTTTTAGAATAAGCAAAATCAATAAATAAACAAATAAATAAATAAAAGGAGAAATAAGCTTTTGCGCAGACGAATCAAACGCTCTGATGAGGAGGAGGCGCAGGCTGAAATCTACCTCACTGGCCTTGACTGATCTTGCCACTTATCTCTGCTAAATACATCCGGAAGTTTTCCTTTCCCTAGCCCCCTCCCTATTCCAGATGTAGCCAAGAGGCTAGAGAAGCAGGAACATTTCAAGAGGTATCCTCGGGGAAGCCGGGATCTGGGTCCAGGGGAGGGAGAGCCTGGGGCACAGGGGTGGCCAATCCTTCCCGCTGCAACGCAGGTGAACAAGACCTAGACGGTTCGTCTCATCTCTCATCCCGAGGCCAACGGTGTGGCCAGCAGATGGTTCCTTTCTGACAGCTTAAAGGGGAATCAGGAGCAGGCAGAGGCAAGCGGCTTCAACCCAGAAGTGGCTCAGCCTTTGGGCCATGAGTTTGGTTCAGATGTTTAACCTCCGGGGGTCAGAGCCACCTCACAGATAAAGTGGGGACCGGAGGGATTCAATGGGTCTATCAAGGGTCCTGATGCAGAGTGGTTTCCCTGACATGTCAACTCTCCCTCCTTCCCCCCCCCCACCCCACCCTGACTTCTCAGTGCACGGATTCCCCTTGAAATAACTAACATCTCTGTCATCCCCTGAGTCTGCCTCTTATTAGCTCAGGTGGCACTGAAGTGAAACATAGCTGGTTAAATCTGAAACCTTATTCTCATCCCTAGCAGAGTCGGATCCCGGCAGGGGTGCCGAGGCTCTGGAAAATGCTCTCATAGCTCAAGGGGAAGGTGTGCGTGCGGGGACAGGGGGCAGCAAAGATGCCTAGATAGAGGGAGAGGTTCGGTTTCTTGCCCTCACGCCTCCTGATGAGTCAGCTGCCCCTTCTGGGCCTCAGTTTCCCTATCTGTAAAATGAATGGTGGGGGACAGGAGTCCTCACTCTAGCTACCTCTGAGGGTGGTGGGAAAGACAAAGGAAGCCATGCGTATTGAAGGCATTTTGCAAACTGTAAAACATCCCCCCCCCCCAATCTCTTGTGCGTCTGGGAGGTCCTTTTAGTATAGTTGCTGACGTGCTTTAGTAATTTTGAAGAAAAAGCCAAGGTGGCCATTTTCCTTATCTTGAGTTTCTGAAATCTGACGAAAAATTAAGTGCTTCTCCAGTGTTTCTAGGCTATTTCCCTCCCTGTGGCCTTGGAAGAGGTTGCTGACCCCTCTAAGGCTCCCTTTCTCCATCCATAAAATAAGGGCCAAATACTGCCCACTTCACAGACGTTTCTAGAGCCCCCAACATGCCTCATGTGGAAGCTCTCAACCGTGTGTAGGTAACGAGTGTGGAATATCATGCCTAAAGTGGGCACAGATTTAATAGTAGGGAACTAACATAAGCATCTATGCTGTTCCTGCCATGACACGTGTCTCTGTGAATATTTAAGGTGGGGCAAAAATAGACATTTTTTAAATGTTATAAATTTAGAATATGAGTTATCTAGTCAGTCTAAATTGTTAGTCTTTCTTTTTTATTATTTATTTATTTATTTTCTGATTGAGAGAGAGAGAGAGAGAGAGAGAGAGAGAGAATATGAGCAGGGGAGGGGCAGAGAGAGGAAGACAGAGAATCCCAAACTGGCTCTGTGCTGTTGGCTCAGAACATGATGCAGGGCTCGAACCCATGAACCTGACATCATCACCTGAGCCTCAATCAACAGTCAGACGCTCAACCGACTGAGCAACCCCAGCACCCCCTAATTAGTAACTATCAACTTGACCACTTTGCAGAGTCTGCTTTAATTTCATTCCAATGTAGCAAATCGGTCCCAATATTTTATTTACCTCAAGGGAGCTTGACCAATATCAGTTGGTGTTAATATCAGTTGGTAGTTTTGTTTTGCCCAAAGCTATTCTCATGTATGTTTTTTTCATTAAAAAAGATTTTAATGTTTATTTGAGAGAGAGAGAGAGAGCGAGTAGGGGAGGGGCAGAGAGAGAGAGGGAGACAGAATGTGAAGCAGGCTCCAGGCTCTGAACTGTTAGCACAGAGTCGGATGCAGGGCTCAAATCAGGAACTGTGAGATCATGACCTGAGACAAAGTCAGACGCTTAACCGACTGAGCCACCCAGGCGCCCCCTTCTTGTATAAGTTTTAAAAAGTAGATACACTAACAAACTCCTGACCAGCCGAACAATAGGGTTTCTTCTCACAGGCGCCCACTGGTCTGGCTCTTTCGGCTCCGGGGACGCTGAGACTGGTATATTTCACAATCTCGGTGCTGAAACATCATCTTTTCAGGACCGTCCTCATCAACAACAAATCACTTACTTTTATCTCTACTTTTCATTCCCTAAAGGATTCCCAGAAGTTCCCTGAATTTGTTTTGGTCAAAACCCTGTATATGCATACGTGATTTCCTGTTCCGTGGTTATTTTAGAGAGATCTCAAAATGGAAATCGATCTGCAAAGCATACACACAGTTTGAGATATCACAGTTTGAGACACACAGTTTGAGATATCATACACTGTGTAATACAATGTGTATCCAAGAAGCCGCCTCTCACCCCGGAGCGGGCACCTACTAGCTCTAGGGACCAGCACCCAGTGTTGTGTTTCCATAGTCCTGTGCTCACACCCTAGTCCTTTCGGTTTACGTGCTGTGCCATTTAGACGACTTGCCATGGTTTATTGATTCTCAGGCAATATTTTAAGAAATACTTTAGCATCTGAAATGGACCGCATCCAACAACCGATGGCATCACACGGTTCGAATTTCTAGGATAGGTTTCTCTCGCTGTGCCACGTAAAGTAATGATGCTTCTTACAATGGATTGGACCTTCAGTTCAACGAAATCCAGGAGTTACCCTTTCTGAATCTCCGTTTCAGTCTCAACAAAGTTGCCAACATGGGGCTGCAGGGAGGAAACCATTAAGGAATTCAGTAGCTATTCTGGTATGGGCACCCAGGCAAAGAAAACTTGCTCTCATTACCCCACTAATTTATTAGCAGTAGCTTTTATTTATTTATTTATTTATTTATTTATTGCCTATAAGACAGTCATTTTATTTCATTTTTTAAACTATAATTCATTGTCAAGTTGGCTAACGTACAGTGTATACAGTGTGCTCTTGGTTTCGGGGGTAGATTTCCATGATTCATCGCTTACATACAACACCCAGTGCTCATCCCAACAAGTGCCCTCCTCTATTCCCATCACCCATTTTCCCCTCTCTCCCGTACCCATCCCATCAACCCTCAGTTTGTTGTCTGCATTTAAGAGCCTCTTATGGTTTGCCTCCCTCCCTGTTTGTAACTGTTTTTCCCCCTTCCCCTCCCCCATGGTCTTCTGTTAAGTTTCTCGAGCTCCACATATGAGTGAAAACCTATGAAGTCTGTCCTTCTCTGCCTGACTTATTTCACTCAGCATAATACCTCCCAGTTCCATCCACGTTGCTGCAAAGGGCAGGATTTCATTCTTGCTCATTGCCAAGTAGTATTCCACTGTATATATAAACCACATCTTCTTTACCCATTCATCCGTTGATGGACGTTTAGGCGCCTTCCATAATTTGACTATCGTTGAAAGCGCTGCTATAAACACTGGGGTACACGTGCCCCTATGCATCAACACGCCTAGATCCTTTGGGTAGATTCCTAGTAGTGCTATTGCTGGGTTGTAGGGTGATTCTATTTTTTTTTTTAATTTTTTTTAACGTTTATTTATTTTTGAGACAGAGAGAGACAGAGCACGAATGGGGGAGGGGTAGAGAGAGAGGGAGACACAGAATCTGAAACAAGCTCCAGGCTCTGAGCTGTCAGGACAGAGCCCGACGCGGGGCTCGAACTCACGGACCACGAGATCATGACCTGAGCTGAAGTCGGCTGCTTAACCGACTGAGCCACCCAGGCGCCCCTAGGGTGATTCTATTTTTAAGCAGTAGCTGTAATTTAAAGAGCAGATGTTCTGTTGGCAATACTACTCCCATTGCACGGATGAGTATATTCAGGCCTAGAAGAGGGGTTATTTCTCCGAGACCAAGATTCAGTTCAAATCTGACACCAGAGTTTCCATGCCCGCCCCCCCCCCACCGCCCCACTCATGCTGCCTCTTGGATATACATATATTTCGTATTTCATATCTTATCCACACACAGAGTGTCACCAACGCATTGTTCCCAAGCCACAAATCGGTGCTGTTTCTTTGGCAAGGAAGGAATGAGATGTAACCTTCAATACCCAAAGAATGCCTTCATCGCATCCTATGGAATCTGCATGGGCTCTAGAATGAGGATATTTATTTCCAGGTACCTCCAAATGCTGTGGTTATTTAATCACCTCAGACCCCTCCAGTAATCACTCTGGATTGTATTATGCAGGTCAGCAAATTCTGCTCACTTTAATATACATGAGCAAGCGGGAGGGATATTTCTCACTGAAGGTTTTATGGAAAATTCTGCATTTATTGATTTTCCCCCCTTAAATCTTGTTCTTTAAATACTCCCCCCACACCTACCCCCCCACACACACACAAAGGCACACACATATATATGATGAAAATGATTGCTATGGTCATGTTTGTTCCCCCTAACAAAAATATAGCATATTGACAACATTATCTGTCATTTCCACATTTCACCTGGAGTAGAAAACTGTTTGATCTCAAAAGCCTGCGGACTACATCAGTTCACAAGGATATCTTTTATTCATGCACATTAAAATAAAGACAACCATATGCAAGGGTTTCTATGACTTAGGAAAGAGGGGAAAATGAAACCTGCTTCTGCCAGCAAAGCTTTGCATGTGGGTTACCCTGGCCGTGGTCATGCCATTAGCTTTTTTGCATTTCTCTTGATTGCTTATATTTCGCGTTGTTGTATTTTGTTGTTATAGTTTGTGGTATATATGCATGCATTGGAAGACTTCTTGAACAGGCCATGCCCTTAGAGGTCATTACTTTCCCAGGGGAAAGGGAGGAGGCCCAATAATTTAAGGACTTTTATGGGGTTACGTGTTGCATTCTGTGTAAGACAAGACCAGACCAAAACGTATCTGCCTTGCAGCTCTCAGCTTGAACCCAGGTTCTGAGAGAGATGGACGGATGATGGGGCAACCTTGGGGAAAATACGTCCATCTCTTTCGATTCTGTTTTGCCTTCTGGAAAATGGGGATACTAGCACCGGCCTTGCAGGGTTATTTCTAGGACTACCTAAAATAACCTACGTGTGAGTGCTGCCCAGGGCTACGCAGGATTCCTGCCACGTGTTTGTTTCACTTCAATTTCTCTACTTTTTGTTTCCCCTGCTGCAGAAATGGTAGCCTGAAGTGACACATTTGTGATAGATTTAAGGTTAATGTGTAAACCGTAAAAAAATATCTGGGTTGTCTCCTCCCGTTCTCTTCTAGTCGACAAGAATTATCGATCGCCTTTGATGATATGTTATCCTCAGTGATCTTGAGAACCAAAGGTAAGTGTCTGCCTCGCCCCCTGTCGGGATGCCATGTTTCAAATCTGACAGTTCCATGTCTGGGGTCCTCTCAGAAGGCAGCTACCTCCTGTGACTTCTGCGTCAGAGGAAATGTTTCTGCCTGAGAGTTCTTGACCCCGTGTGGTCGGTAAGGCAGGTGCGACTCAGCCAGAGTGGAAAACACACTGGTTCATTTTCCTTTTGGTCTTTTCCTTTTAGGGGGAAACATACAGCACTGGCGAGGGTTCTCGGAATGGAGGGAATTTTGTTTTCTTTTTTAAAAAAATCTAAGTTTATTTATTTAGGTTGAGAGAGCGAGAGCACAAGCGGGGAAGGCACAGGGAGAAGGAGAGAGAGAATCCCAAGCAGGTTCTGTACCATCAGGGCAAAGCCCAATGCAGGGCTCGAACTCACGAACTGTGAGATCATGACCTGAGCTGAGATCAAGAGTTGAACGCTTAACCGACTTTGCCACCAGGCACCCAGAATTTTGTTTTATTTTGGTGCCCTTTGTTCCTTGACTGTTCACGGAGCCACACATGATTTCAGCAGAGGCTGAAGGCTTATTTCCTTAACACATGCTAGATGTTTCAGTCAGGTCAGTGGTTCCAAGTTAAACTTGAATGTCATTTGAAATTCCTCATTGGGCCTGGCTCTCCAGTCTTTTGAGCCAAAAATGTGTAAAACGCTGTCATTCATTGAGCATGAGATTAGCTCATTTAGTCCTCACCAAAAAAAAAAAAAAAAAAAAAAAAAAAAAAGTCATGGACGCAATAAAATGTCCCATTTATGGAGGAGACAGAAGCTCAGAGAAGTCTTGTTACTTGATTAGGTCGCACAGCTAGTCAGCAGCAAACATGGAATCAGAACCCAGGTCTAAATGATGCACAAACTGACCGTTTATTATACGGTGCTGCCTGCGCCTCTCCATATGTCTACAGTCTCACTATTGGAAGGAAAATACACTCACTTCTTCTTCTTTTTTTTTTTTTTAATACTTCTTTAAGGGGAAAAAAGGTCAGTGAAAAATTCAGGGAAGAGGTTGTGGTAATGAGGATGACATTGAGCAGAGGACTCAGCTCAGAGTAGAGGCTGGGGAAATGCTTACTGTAGGGGCGACTTCTCTACCAGCTGGAAGCTCCAAGGGAACCCTCCCCTCCCCTGCTCTTAGGTGGCCGTTCAGGACTCTGGGCTGGGCTCCCCTGGCTGTTGCCTCCTGGCTCCCTGGGGAGCTGTGCCTCCATGATAGAGCAGGTGGCCAGCCGTCCCCTCCCTACCTTCTTTTCCTACTTCCAGAATCAGCCTTTATGTGGCTCCTTCGATGTATAAACTGTGGCCGGGTGATGCTCCGTTGAAGGGGTCTGAGGACTGTCCCACGGCCTCTCGCTCCTGGGCTCCAGTGTCCCCACCATTTCCCTTTTGTTCTCAGAGCCCCAGTCACAGCTGTTTGTTGTGGGGATTATCTGATCATCATTTCGGAGTAATGTCATTTGTCTATTTAATCTCTCAGTTTTCTGGTTGCTCACATGAAGTCTTTCCGTTGGAAATACCGACCGTGGTTTTTGTTTTCTTTGCTGGACCCTGAATGATGCATTTGTTGGGGGAAAGGAGGTTGGATGAACATACAAAGCGGAACAGGATTTATTTGTTTTCCGGGAGGAGCTCGCAGCACATGGGAGGGAGGAGCTTAAATTCTAATGCAACATAGAAGGACGTGAGCGCTAAACAAAGGTGTGAACCAGGACGGGGGACAAGACAGTGAAAAGGTGACTTCCAGAGAGAACCATTCAAGCGTAGGGTTTGATTATTAAAAACTGATGAGGGTTTTGCTGAGAAAGGATCACTACTGTGAATTCTTACAGGGTTTCAGAAACAACTTGCCACGGGTGACAATTTCTTAAGAGTCTCCTTAAACTGATTTTTGGAATGGGACAGAGTATATACATCAGTTCCTAAATAAATAACTTCCAGGTAAAGGCTAACATTTACAAGACACTTGTGTGAGCCAGGCAGCGTGTTTGTGGGTGGCACGGACCGGCCTATGTTTATTTATTTTTGAGAGAGAGAGAGAGAGAGAGAGACAGAAAGAGAGAGAGAGAGAGTGAGCAGGGGAGGGGCAGAGAGAGTGGGAGACACAGAATCCGAAGCAGGCTCCGGGCTCCGAGCTGTCAGCACAGAGCCCGACTCGGGACTCGAACCCGCGAACCGTGAAATCATGACCTGACTCAAGTCCCCCGCTTCACCGACTCAGCCCCCCAGGTGTCCCTGTCCTCTGAGCTGAGGCTCAGGCCCCTGGAGTGGCTGGTACAGGAGGTGTGCAGGGATCCCGACACGGGCATCCACCATGTCACCTGCAAACATGGGGCAGATTGTTATCAGAAGATGTTGAGCTTTATTCTTCTCTGTAGGAATGCCAAAGGGCTGGGCCCGGGGAGAGTCAACATTCAAAGGGATGCCCCTTGGGGCGCCTGGGGGGCTCAGGTGGCTTGGCTTTTTTCGGTGACTCTAAGCTGATACCTGGGCACGCGGGTGCCGATGGGGCTCTGGCCAGCCAGCTTCTAGTCACTGGACGGCTGACAAAGACTGGTCGCCCTCAATCCTGCCCCAGGTCACTCGGTCTGTGAAGATCGGCCTCCCAACCGGACAAATGACACTGAGTGAGGGCCGTTGTCCTGAACACTCAAGAGAACGTGTCACCAGGGTGCCTGGGGGGGCTCAGTCGGTTGAGCGTCCGACTTCGGCTCAGGTCATGATCTCTCGGTGCGTGAGTTCGAGCCCCGCATCGTACTCTGCGCTGACAGCTCAGAGCCTGGAGCCTGCTTCGGGTCCTGTGGCCCCTTCTCTCTCTGCACCGCCCCCCCCCACCCCCTGCACAATCTATCTTTCTCTCTCTCTCAAAAATAAATAAACATTAAAAAATCTAAAAAAAGAGAGAACACCCATCACCAGTATGCATTTTGGAAATCTGTAGTGAGAAAGTCGCCTTCTCTAATTTTCTGTCCCCGAGGGTAGCAGTTTCCTAGGGCCCCTGGAACATATCACAGCAAACTCAGTGACTTAAAAGAACACAAGTGTCCTCTCGTAACAATTCTGACCTAAAGGCCAGAATGACTAGATGCGTCTTCAGGGGCTGAAATCAAGGTGTTAATGACAAGGTGTTAATGACACCTAGGAGTGAAATCTTTCTGGAATGCCTGGGAAGGAATCCATTGATAGTCTCTTCCCGCTTGCAAAGAACCTGGCTTTCTTTAGTGGCCAAGCTGTTTGGCTTCCATTGTCATACCCTCCTCCACTCCCTTTGGCTGTCTTGCGATGACACTTAGAATTACCAGGCCTGATCACATAATCCAGGACCATCTCAAGATACTTGACCCTGTCTGAAGTCCCTTTTGCCACGTAAGGTAACACATTCACAGGTTCTGGGGATGAAGAGGTGGGCATTTGAGGCAGGGGGAGGGGCGTTATATTCAAATATTCAGTCTCCCATGCACACCACGCTTCGTTGCTATTTGGAGCCCTTTCCTCCCTTAGATAAAACCCCAACCCGGCTTCCTCTCAGTGAATTCAGTGGGTTTCGGGCTCTTCCCCTGAGGTTGTGGCTCGGTTCCACCGGGAACAGCCCTGACGCACGAGGCTGGTGGCGCCTTGCATTGTCACCTACCCGCTCTGGCATCGCTAACTCGTCTGAGCTCCCACCTGCTTCGTGTTCTTCTTGCTGCCCATGAACTGGGGCTCCATTTTCCTTATACCCATCCGGGAATTTTACTTCCTTACCCATAATCCTACGTCCACAGGAGGAAGCAGAGCACGGGTCCCCTCCCCTGGGGCGTACCAGGCACCCCCCCCCTTTACCGTGTTCCTCTCTGCTGGCTCTCCTTTCCCCACTGTATCAGCCGTCGAGGGCTAACACAGCAGAGTGCACAGACTGGCGGCTGATACAGCAGACCCCTCCTTCCCCCACTTCCAGAAGCCAGAAGTCCAAGGTCAAGGTGTCCACAGGGCTGGTTTCTCCCGAGGCCCCTCCCCTTGGCTGTACGTGGCCACCTTCATGCCCTCCCCTTGCTCGGTCTTCCCTCTGGGTGCGTCTGTGTCTCATTCTCTTCTCACCAGGACACCCGTCATATGAAGCCAGGATGCACCCCAGGGACCTCAGTTTCCACGGACCCTGTCTCCAAATCCAGTCACATTCTGAGGTCTTAGGGCTTCAACACGTCAATGTGGGGGTGTCCAGAATGCAGCCTCTGGCCCCCGTCCGGGAGGCTTTACGCAAATCTTGGGGTGGTACCAAGACCTGCTCCTGCCTGGCTGTACTCTTCCCAGATCTCGCTTCTGGCTTACATCCAGACCACAGCTCCTGAAATGCCACACTTTGGTGTCCAAACTCTCCGGGTCTGCCGTGACAGGGTTTCTCCAAAGCAAGGGGCACCTTCCGTCTGGTTGCCTGGGTAGAGCAGAAAGCCTCCAAACACATAAACATGGGTGATGTGTAATTGTGTGCATGTGTGCATGTGTGCGTGTGTGTGTGTGTGTGTGTGTGTGTGTGTGTGATATATGTGGAGACTGGGGAATACATCGAAATATACTTGAAAATATCCTGCAAAATGAGCAGGTATCTATAGATTCCTCAGTATGTGCAAGACATTGTGGTAGTTTTCCACGAGCATTTTTTTTGCATTTTTTTTTGCATCAAACCCTCACAGTGCCCTTGCACATTTGTAATATTAGCCCCGATTGCCAGATGAGGGAACCGAGCCCCGTAGAAGGTCTTGCCCAAGGTCTTATATCTATTAAGATAGAGATAAAGTTCAAGCCCAGGTCTAGTGGACCAGCAAACACTCTTTGACACTTCTGTTCCCTCCACCGTGGTTTGTGGTGATAATGGTAACCGTGCTGAATTCTTGGAGCTTTGCTGTGAAGTGTCCCGAGGGCTCAGACTAGAGTTTGTGCTTTCTCAACATCCTTGTCAGAGAAACATGAAACAGGAGGCAAGGAAGGGACGATGCCATGATTGAAGCGAGAGTTTTGTGTTATGTGGGCACGCATTACACGCCCTCACTCTGGTGGCCTTTTCTCATTTGTTGGATCCTACTGACTTTTGAAACAAACCCACGCGGCAGCCTGTGTGACTCCCATCTCGTGGACGAGCGAGTCCGGGATCGATCAAATACCCGGTGCCCTCAGGTAATGAGTGGACAGGTACCCACCTGCTTGAATTTAGGGTAGAAGAAAGAGGCTGGTGAACTACTCAGACCACAATGCACTTCTTCCTGGAGGAGACAGGAGCCTCAGAAGGTTTGGGAGAAGGCCAGAGAACCGCAGGGCGGGGTGAACAGCTTTAGCTGGCTTCTAACATCCCCGTGTACAGCCTGCATCACCGCCCCACCAGAGTGATTTGGCAATCAAGATGTTTCTTCGGGGTAAAATTGTCCTGTCAGCTATCTGTCCCTGATGAAGGCTTCCTGTCGCCCCTTTTTAGAATACACACACATACACACACACACACACAGACGCTTTCCTTAAACAAGGGAATGATTTTGATACATCTTTTAACTAACCAAAAGTAACATTTTGACAATTTTAATGGACTAATTATACACTCATGGTCATCTTGAAAAGTGCCCATTTTGGGTCTTTATGTCTTGACAACTGTAAGAGTCCTCAGCTGGAAAATTGGGATACGGACAGAGAATTTCAATTACTATGACCTTGGGAAGTTGAGAGCCGCAATTTCCTTCCCGCTGGGGCCCAAGAGAAGCAGAGGGGAGCCCTGGAAGGATGGTGGTGGCCGCCTCCAGAGCCAGACTTGATCTCTACCCTGCTTCTGCCTGGAAATAATTAGGAAGAGCCCAGCGATCTGCAGCCAAAAGCAAAGAGTAAGGCAGATACCGCGTATGTAAGCATCTTAGAGACTTAGGCTGGCGTTTCTGCTTTATTCCATTTGCTTACGTCCCTTTACAGCTGGGCTCTTGTGCCACTTTTCTTTCCTGATTTTCCCTCTCCTCCCTCGCCCCACCCCTCCTTCCTCTTCTTCCCTTTCCCTTCTTAAGAGACATGAATGAAGGTTTCATCTTTAACCCCATAGAGGGTGTTGGTCTTTTGACACGTGCTAAGGATTTGCTTAGTGATTGATGATTTGCGGATATCATTTCAGTCCCTTTGTAGATAAACTCAAAAGAGAGCTTCCCCATTTTATGGATGCAAAGCCTGAGTCTCAAGGACATAAAATAACTTGCCCACGATCACCCACCCAGTAAGTTACAGCTCCCTGAAAGCCAGCTCTGTCTGACATTAGAATCCTCCCTGTGCGGGGCAGGCAGCTCGGGACTCCATCTGGGACCAATTACAAAGCCAAAGCTTTCAGGTGGAGGTGGCTGACCTTGGCTCTGGATTCTCACCAAAGCCCCTTTCCACGTGGATGCCCGGGGGTCTCGTGCTCAGAGGCTCCTGGGAGGGCCTGGGGATAGGAAGGGGCACCGTGACCCAAGAGGTAGGAAGGTAGGAAGTCGCAAGTGTGCCCCACAATGGCCATGCGAAGGGCTCAGCCAATTTATCAGCATATGATTTCTTTTCCAAGAGCCAATATTTCTCTTCTCAAAAATGCAGGACCCCCATAGAAATGAGTCAGACAACAACTGGCTGCCCCCAAAAAATATTTCTCTAGGATTATTTAGCTGCATATATGAATCAGGTATAATACTGATGACTTTAGAAAGTTGATTTGAGAATTGAAAACTTATGCTAAGCACCTAGCCCAGGATCTGACTTATAATAAATGTGTGGTGATGCTGCCTTTCCTCCTTCCCTCTCTCCCTCCTCCCCCCTCCTTTCCTCTGTCCCTTCCTTCCTCCCTCCCTTCCTTCCTTCCTTCCTCCTTCCTTTCTTCCCTCGCTCCCTCCTCTGCCCCTCCTTCTATTCCTCCCTCCCTCCCTTCTTTCTTCCCTCCCTTCCCTCCTCCCTCCCTTCCTCCCTTCCTCCCTTCCTTCTTTCTTTCCATAGTGATCATCATACCAAGATTTGTGCTGGCTTAGAGTTGCCAGATAGAATACAGACGCCAGGTTAAATTAGACTTTCAGATACTCAAGTAATTATTTTTTACTATAAGGATGTCCCAATTATTGCATGGGTCACATTTATAGTAAAAAAAAAAATGTTGGCACACCTGGGCGGCTCAGTCTGTTGAGGGTCCAACTCTTGATTTCGGTTCAGGTCATGCTCCCAAAGTCATGGGATCAAGCCCCATGTGGGGCTCCGTGCTGAGCGTAGAGCCTGCTTGGGATTCTCTCGGTCCCTCTGCCCCACCCCCTCTCCTGTGCCTGTGCACACACACACACACACACACACACATGCTCTCTTTCCTCTTCCAAATAAAAATCAATCAATCAGTCAATAAATAAATCATTGTTTATCTGATTTTCAAATTGAACAGGATGCCCTGTATGGGAATTTCCTGTCTGTTGACCTTATCTAGGTGCCAGCGAGGCAAGAGTTGCCACTGATGTCCTCCTGCTGCCAACGGAGGGTGAACGACCTGTGCTGGCCCTGGTCACCCCTCTCCTTTCCTCCTGAGTCCATTTTCGTTTCCACTTAACTCCTGAAAAAGCAGATAGCTTTCACTGCCATTGGCTTTCTCAAAGGGCTTTCTGCTGGCAATGCCACCTCTCCATTCTGCCTTGTGATTTGCTTGGCCAGCCCCGCTCTTGGGACACCGAGTGATGTGTCCCCGAGAAACGGCCAGCTCACTGCTGTCAGCCTTCCAGATGGTGACTCCGAGGGACAGGCCGTCTGAGGTCATCAGGACCAAAGCCTGATTGCAAACAGAACAACTGAAGGATGCCAAGTGGGCCTCCAGAGAAGGCTGGGAGAGGTGAGCTGAGGGATGGTCCCCAAAGATGCCCATCCTAATCCCTGGAAACTGTGGAGTGTCCCCTGACCTGGCAAAAGGATTTTGCAGATGTGATTGAGCGAGGGATGCTGACGCGAGGGGCTGACCCAGGCGAAGATAGGTGCCGTCGCATGAGGTTTTGTGAGACGGAGGCAAGAAAGTCAACAGAGGAAGGAGATGTGATAGAGTTGGGGATGGGAAATGATGCTTTGAAGGCAGAGGAAGGGCCAAGGAGGAGGGGTCCCCACTAGAAAGGCCACTTTTTAGAAAAGGCCGAACGATGGATTCTCTCCTAAAGACCCCAGGAGGAACACCAGCCTGTTGCCACCTTGATTTCAGGCCTCTGACCTCCAGAACCGGGAGGGAATACACGTGGGGTATTTTTTTAAGTTTATTTATGTATTTTTGAGGGAGACAAAGAGCACAAGCTGGGGAGGGGCGGAGAGAGAGGGAGAGAGACAATCCCAAGCAGGCTCCATGCTGTCAGCACAAAGCCTGATGTGGGGCTCGAACCCACGGACTGTGAGATCATGACCCGGGCCGAAGTCAAGAGTTGGACACTTAACTGACAGAACCACTCAAGGGCCCCTAAATGTGGGTTATTTTAAGCCACCAAGTTTGTAGTAATTTGTCCCAGAAGCTGCAGGGCCCTAACACACGAGGAAGCCTCCAGAGGTAGGACGTCTAGTGGAGGTCCTGCCAAGGCTGGGCTGTGCAGAGGTAAGAGCTGCTCCCCGGACAGGCCATCCGTCACATCAGAAGTCTGCTCAGCTTGGGGGCCGGGAAGCTCTGAGCCTGGACTCCAGAGCTGGACCCCAGGGCGTCAGAGCAGAGGGGGCCTCCCTCAGGGACCGAGCCAGCCCCAAGCAGTTGAGACGGGGACCATATCTGTGCACGGCTCCTTCCTGACTCTGTTCTCATCCACAGTGGCATCTCTGGTGACGCCCTAGCCATGGACACTGATGGCATGGTTCTCTAGTCTTTGAGGCTCAGAGACGTGAAGCAAGAAGCCTGCAGTCACACAGCGATCAGGGGTCCTGGGGGATCGTAGTCCCAGACGCTGAGCCCTTGTCATGGCTGCACTCTGGAGGGACACCGTTTCTCCCGTGCCCTGTTAGCTGCTGCCCCCCAGCCCGGTCTGTCCAACTCTTCGGTCACCGCTGCTCCCCTCAGCCTGTTTGTGGGAAAGGGCTGCCACGTTTACATTTCGAGCTGCAGCTTAAGACCCCAGATCCTATTCCAGGCTCCCGGGAATAAATGCCCTTGCGGTTTTCCATGACTTGGGAATCTCACTCGGAACGAGAGCCGTGGGGCCCGGGCCTTGAGGAAAGAATGCTTTTGGATGTGGCCTTGACCCCACGCCCATGAGCCCGGCGACTCTCTCAGCCCTCAGACTCGACTTTTCCTCCCTGAATAAAAGGGTCATTGTTCCCCAGCTGCCCAGCCAGAAACGCCTTTGACGTGCGTTGAACTTCAGCTAATAATCAGAACCAGGCTCGCGGGGCGGGAGGTTGAATGACATGGTCGTTTTGACTTTAAAGAAACGTTTTAACTTCACATTTGCCAAGTTAAAAAGAGAACTTCAGATCGCTCCCTCCCCCCGCCCCCCAACACCGCCCTCACCCACCTCTATCTTTAATTTTCACTTGTAATATACATGAAACCTAACCCAGGGCTGTCGGGCTGAGTGTCATTTGGGTTCAGGCTCAAACCACCGCCCAGACTGGCCTGACACTCTGGATCCCCATCGATTGGCAACCGTGGAGTTCGTCAGAGGGATGTCCAAACTGTGCTTGGCTCAGACCTGGGTGAATCATTTCCTTCTTTTGAAGAGCCCCGTGGCTTCCATATGGATCCGGAGAGAAAACGGGAGAAAGCAGGGCTAACGTAAAGCTACAGCACTTTACGATTTTATTCTGTGTGCCAGTGCCCACTCCACCTTCCAAGGCTGCACGCTGCTCTACATTTTCTCCCCTCTCCGCTCCGCAGCCCCTTTCCAACCTGCCTGGCTCAGTGTAGATATCCCTGCTCATTGACTGGGACAGTAGACCCAATTTTTCAAACCCTTTCTCAAGGGTGCAGGCTCTTAGGGACCCTCCCGCACCGACTCAGGGCAGGGCCACGTGGCTTGCTTGGTGACGGAATAATAACAGACATGATGCAAAGAAAAACCTAAATACAAGACCCCCGAAGTGCTTGGCTTTCCGGCTTGCCCTTTCCAGACCCCGTGACTGGCAGGCAAACGGGCTTGGACTAATGTAATAGAAGAACCAAAACACCGAGTGAGGCCCCCGTCACCCCAAACGAGGTCATCATACACCAGCCATGTCCGGCCAACACGCCCAGGGCCCCAGACCCCCAAGGAGGTGAGCCCGGCCCAGCCCAGGGCAACCCAGACGGCCAACCTGAAGTCTTGTGGGCTCCATGGCTGTTGTTTCAGGTCAAAGTTCCGGGTTGGTTTATCACACAGCAAAGTTAACAGATGCATGTCATCTAGGGAGCTTGCAACGACTTGCCAGCCTGGGTCACCTGTCTCTCCTCGATACGGCACCCTATTCGTACAATTGCTCCCCGCTTATTCGACTCTCCAGTTACACTTCAGCCTCCATCAGAACAAGCACTCCATGTCGCTGATGACAGCTGCAACTTTGTGGTCTCCCATAGGGCATGGCGCATAGTTGACGTTCCATAAAGACTTGTCGAATCAGTCCATAGAAGAATCAGGATATCAGGCAGGTCTGGTTCGGGGCCCCAACTCTTAGGGTATGCCTCTGGTTCATCTTACTTAACTGCCCGGGGCCTCAGTTTCCCCATCTACAAAACAGGGCTGCGAAGAGCCTCGGTGTTCTCGGCAGGGGTTGAATGAGGTGAGGGGCATGTGGCTCGCCTAGGACTGTGCCAGCCCAGTGCTCGACAATGGTAGAGGACATGTCCAAGCAAAGACAGGCTGGATGTTTTCTACAGGCTCGCTGATGTAATACAATTCTCTCGACAGGCACCTTCAGCCACAGTCTGTTGGCAGCCATTGTGTATTCAAAGCGGAAAGTTTGACATTGAGACTAATCCCTGCCCGTGTTGGCATTTTGGTTCCTTGTGCTTTTCTTTTGACTCTGGGGACATTTGCAACCACAGAAGCCCACGTGCAAACACACGAACTGGTTCCGCTCCACTCCCATTAGATGTTCCCTTTAGAGAGAAAGTATCAAATTAATAAGAGAGAATCATGAAGAAAGGAAAAAGCAAACACATTTCATTCATTCATTTCAGGAGGAGGGACGGGGGTGTGCAAAGACCCTAGAGCAAAAGAGATCCGAACTTATGAAAGAAGCTGAAATAAAGTATGATTGGCGCTGAGGATGAGCCAGAAGGTTCTGGAGGCTGAGGCCAGAGAGTTGGGCAGGGGACAGCCCACGTGGGTGGTGTAGGCCATTTGAAATGCTTTTTACTTTCTCCTTAGAGCTGTGGAAAGCTAATAAACGATTGTAAAAAGATCAGTTTTAGTCCCAGTTTAAATCTGGCTCACTCTGTAGTGTCAGCGGCCAGGACTTCTAAGAAAAATTGCCACGAAGTCTCATGTTCTGTAGGTGTCCCTGATTCCGCGGCATCCTGTGTTGTTGGCGAACCTCACGTTTGTGAAATGATCCGGTGAGGAAATGGGCAAAGGACACGAATAGGCACTTCTCCAGAGAAGACATCCAGATGGCCAACCGACCCATGAGAAGATGCTCCACGTCACTCATCATCAGGGAGATACAGATCAGAATCACAAGGACGTACCACCTCACACCTGTCAGAACGGCCAACACGAACAACTCAGGCATCAACAGGTGTTGGCGAGGGTGCGGAGAACTGGGAACCCTCCTGCGTTGCTGGTGGGAACGCAAACTGATGCAGCCGCTCTGGAAAACAGGATGGAGGTTCCTCAGAAATTAAAAATAGAACTACCCTACGACCCGGCGATTGTGCTGCTAGGTATTTATCCAAGGGATACAGGTCTGCTGTTTCCAAGGGACACAGGCACCCCCATGTTTATAGCAGCACCATTGGCAATAGCCGAATTATGGAAAGGGCCTAAATGTCCGTGGATTATGAACGGGTAAGGAAAATGTGGTGTTTATATGCAATGGAGTACTACGCAGAGATCAAAAAGAATGCAATCTTGCCATTTGCAACAACGTGGGCGGAACTAGAGCGTATTATGCTAAGTGAAATAAGTCAGTCAGAGAAAGACAAATAGCATGATTTCACTCCTATGTGGAATTTAAGATACAAAAAGATGAAGATAAGAGAAGGGAAGCAAAGGCAACATAAAAACAGAGAGGGAGACAAACCGTAAGAGACTCTTAAGTAGAGAGAACAAACTGAGGGCTGCTGGTGGTGTAGCGGGGGGGGGGGGATGGGCTAAACGGGGGATGGGCATTAAGGAGGACACTTGCTGGGATGAGCACCGGGGGTTATCAGTAAGCGATGAATCACTACATTCTATCCCTGAAATCATGATGACACAAAATGTTAATTAACTTGGATGTAAATTTAAAAAATAAAAAAAATAATAATAATTAATAAAAAAGAAAGATTCCTTGGAGCCTCAAAGCATCTGTAAGACAAGAATGACAAAGAAAAAATCAGCACTTCAAGGACAAAGGACGGTGCTTTTTGATTTTTTAAAAATATTTGTTTGTTTTTGAGAGACAGAGGCAGATGAGCGGGGGAGGGGCAGAGAGAAAGGGAGACACAGAATCGGAAGCAGATTCCAGGCTCTGAGCTGTCAGCGCAGAGCCTGATGCGGAGCTCGAACCCGTGAACCCTGAGATCATGTCCCGAGCTGAAGTCAGATGCTTAACTGACTGAAGCCACCCAGGTGCCCCTAGGACTGTGCTTGGGACCCGTGCTGTGGTATTGCTGGTCTAAGTGCCTTGTGAGCATCACCCACCAGCTCGGCCGACCCACAGGGAGAACTCTGACACAAGGGTGCCTGGGAACTCACTTAACTCTGGAAACAACCCTAGGACTTATTCGCGGTTGTGATCCTCCTTCCGCAGCCCTGGAAAACACACCCCAGAGAGGGTCAGCATGTCACCATGATCACAGTGCACAGCGCCGAGGTTTGGACCTGAGCAATCTGACTCGGGGGGCTGTGATCTTGGCCCCCAGGAACAGCACCTGAACAGGAGACAACACATTCAAAATTTTGCATAGGAGGTTTGTGACATCCGAGGGCAGGTCGTACGGCTGCAACACGGTGGGGCTGAGATTTGAACCCAAGGAGGTGGAAGGCGGACCGGGCTGTTCATCGTCCCTGTAGGCCCTATTTTTCTCACCAGTCTTGGCACAAATGCGTACAAGGATGGAAGGATCACGCGCGTGTGTGCACGCACTGGGTGTTAGATTCTTTATGTCTCCACGGGTTTTGTTGGAAGACACAGAGAAGGACTCAGAAGTGGACGCGATCACCCCTGATGGCCTATAATGAGTCGGGACTAGTAGCCAGGACCGGAGCAGAAGAGGCCACTTTTGGGTGCGTCCTGAAAGTCGCCAGCCTACAAGGCACAGGGCCGAGCAAAACTCACTGCTCGTTGAGCTCCTCGCTCATGCTCCTCAGCTGGAAACACAAAATCAGAAAACGAAACAAAAAAGGAGAAGGGAAGACTGCCCATCTCCACATCCGGGCAGCTCTGTTACTTGGCCCAATGGGTTGTGACATTTGTAATCTCTGTTCTCCAATGATCTCTATCTTCAGATGAGGGCAGCCCAAAGACGAGGCCCGGAGGGATCACCAATCCAGCCACCAACATCCCCCCGGTATACTTAGGTCTGGGCAGCTGTGCGGCGGGGCCTCTCCAGGCAGTGTGACCTTTCTTGGTTTTCTTCTAATGTTTTTATTTATATTCGAGACAGAGAGACAGAGAAAGAGAGACAGAGAACTAACAGAGGAGGGACAGAGAGAGAGGAGGAGAGAGAGAATCCCAAGCAGGTTCCATACTGTTAGCACACAACCTGATGCGGGGCTCGAACTCACACACCGTGAGATCATGACCTGAGCTGAAATCAGGTCCGACGCTTAGCCCAGGAGCCACCCTGGTGCCCCTCACCCTTCACGAGTCTGGTCTCTTGTGTCTAAAGTCCCCTTTTCTTGGCGGTGACTCAGCATCTGAGCCCCTGGAAACTTTGCACACGTTCCCAGACACGGCCCAGTGGGGGGCTGCCTGGCTCCCAGCCCTCTGAGACCGGCTGAGCGGCCTCTTCCTGCCCCGCAGGTTTCGGGGTCTCTCTCCTAAGGAGGCCCAGAGCAGTCTGGCCTACTTTGGAGGTGAACAACCCAACGGAGCGGAGATGGGAGGAAGTGATAAGAGCAGCTGTCTCCTCAGCCCAGGACTTCCTCCTCTGCAGAAACCGGGGTTCTCACGGTGCCTGTGGGGCCCCGGCAGCTGGGCGGGGGCTCTGTCCTTTACAGTTAGTCCCCGGTGTGCAGAGGGGCCCGAGATGACTGTGGCAGATAAAACAGAGAGGCAGGTCTGGGCTGCCCAGGTGGGTTCTGCGGGGGCTTTCTTGCCTTCGGGGGGAGGAAGAAACTGGCTCCATGCGGCCTTTCTGCCCCACATCAAGGGGGACCGTCTTTCCCCACAGAAAGGCCAAGTGTCCCGAGCAGGGGCAGAATGGGGACCCCACACCGATGCGTTCCGCACACGTCTCTGCTCAGTGCCGCGTTCTGGTCTGAACGCGTTGGGACAGTATTGTAATTAGTCTTTACGACAATTTGGGGTTGAAGCAAAGTTTCGCAGCCTCAGCTCTAGTGACACTGGACGGGGCGGGGGGGGTGGGTGGGGCTTGCTATTCTTGGTCGGGACGCTGCCCTGAGCGTGGCAGGGAGGTAGTGACATCCCTCCCTGCTGCCCCCCTAGAGGCCGGGAGCACCTCCGTTCCCAACTGTGACAGCCAAAAATGTCCCCAGACGTTGCCCATGTCCCTGTTTGGGAACCACTGGGGTACAAGCAGGGGACATCAGAGGTCACAGAGCACGAGGAAGAACACAGTGATCTCAGACCCCACCAAGAGACGGGAGTCAACTCCGGAACGTTCTGCTGATTTTGTCTGCCTCTCGCTCCACATGCTGCGTGAGTTCAGGAAGCCCTCGCCTTGAGTTGATGCCTTCAATTGCAGACGACATCACAGGTATCGGCCCCCAGGTCACATGTGACAGTGGGTGCTCCACGCGCACAGGTAGCCCGTGGGGTCAGGTTCGTGGTCAGCCCTTCTCCTGGCAACGGGAACAGTCTTTGCAAAGAAAGCACGTGTCTGTAGAATGCAACGCATTCAACCTCGTCTGCACACTAGAGACCCCAGGCAGCTTGGACGACCACAGGGGTCTGGTTTCGTGGGTCCGGGCAGAAGCTGGTGTCAGCGGTCATTCCAGGGCCCAGCCCGGGCTGTCTCTTTTAACAGCTGTTTGCTTCCTTCGGATTATTGCCCTTCTAGAAAATTCCAAGTAAAGCCTCTCTTAACATGAGCAACCCGTGTTGCCCACTGCAGACTCCCGCCTGCACTTTAATGCGTGTGTACGTGGATAGTTTACGCAATTAGAACGTATCACACACCACACGATCGTGCCGCTCTCACTTGGTAAGAGAAGCATGTGCGTGCATCCTTAAAAGTTCTTGGAAACATGATTTTGATGTCTGTCTGATCCTCTATCCTGTGTCTATAACTGTCGATCACAATTTGTGTCCCCACTTCCCATGTCTTGGTCATCTGTATGGCTCCCATATTTATAAATAAGTAAGTAAATCAATAATAAATACATAAATAAATAAATAATGAACCGAACTAAATAAGTACATAAATCGGAAGGAAGCATCCTTGCAAGAATCTTTAAGACCCTTCCACTTGCTCAGAAATAATCCTAAAGGTAAAATTGTCAGGACGGAAGTAAGTATTGCTGACATCATGGGTCATGATGGTTACGGGCTGCTTTCTATAAGAAGGACGAACACATTTGGATGCCAGCCCCCTCAGTGTGAGCAGCTGAGTCATCTACCCTCAACAGCTCTGGTGATTAACGTCATTCAAAAGTTGACACCTTAATAGCTAAAAAAAAAAGATCGCACCTTACTTTTTATTCCATTTGTCTTTGTTGGATTGTGTGTGGAGATAAATATTTTTGAGATGCTTATTATTATTTGAACATCTTTTTTTGGTGCTAGAGTTTTTGGGTGTGACTGCATTTTCTGTTTCTTCTCTTTGCCAGGCTATGCGTTGGAATGACTTTTTTCTTAATTTTCTTTCCGGAGTAAAACTATTAACATCTTATCTTTATGTTACAAACGCTATTTCCCGGTATTTTTTTCTACCCCTGTCACATTTTCGTGTGATTTAGACAATACTTATCATGTCTTTCTCTCTGACATTTAAGAGAAACATATATTCATGGAGAAAACTTACACAAATCAGGAATTTTAGGTACTTCAATATGCCACCCGGAATAAACATTGTACGTGAACACTATCCCACCTACAGATTCCACGTCCGGAAAACATCCAATTATTTCCTCTGGATGTCGTCCTAGGAGTGGGGTTGTAAAGTCCACGGTCCGTCCACTTTAAAGAGGGCGCTCTGGATTCATCAGTCTGATTCTGCTTTTTGTTCGTTTATTCATTGGTTTTGTGTTTTAGATTCCACCTGTGAGTGACATCATACGGTGTTTGTCTTCCCCATCTGACGTATTTCACTCAGCGTAATATGCGCTACGTCCATCCACGTTGGTCATAAATGGCAACATCTCCTCCATTTTTACGGCTGCGCAATATTCCATCACGTGTAGAGAGACCATGTTTTCTTTATCCTTTCATTTATCGAAGGACACTGGCACAGGAACGAAAGCCACAGCACAGGGGATGTGACCAATGGTGTTGTGATAGCGTTGTGTGTTGACAGATGGCCGCCACACTTGTGGTGAGCATAGCGTGATGTATAGAGAAGTTGAGTCACTATGTCATACCCATGAAACCGAGGTGACGTAGCGTGTCAACTACACTCCATTTACTTTAAAAAGAGTATGATTAGAAATGACTAGATTGTCCTTTAAAAAGGTTGGCCAAATTACACCTCCACCCAGTGGTTCCCAGGGCGGAAAAGCCTAGAAACCGATAGTGGCAGAGATGAGAGTCTTTCACACGGGATGCGCTTCCTAAGGGTGCTTTTCTCTCCCTGTTTCTTCCCTTCGAGTAGATATTCCGAACCATGGTGAAGTCTCAGATCAAGCCTTTGGGGGTCACAGCGTCGTTAATTGTAACTGCCGATTCTGCGGAGTGTATGCCTGTGTGGGGTGTTTCTAGTTTAAGCGGCATACAGGTTGACCTCTCTCCCCCCCGAACCACTGTGTCTTTCCCTCTGGTTCTTTCCATTAATCACATTTTCATAATTTCCTTAGGGCCATCACACCGAGTGACAAGCCCCACACTGTGGCCATCAGGGCCGGTTAGGGCTGTTGACAGCTGACGTTTTCCAAAGTGACAGTGCAGTGTGGTGCTGGGACCAAGGCATTCTAGGAGGAAAATCATGCCAGGCAAGCTTGGGCATGCGGTTGGACAGCAGGAGGACTGTAGGGGTTGTCTCGATTCTGGTCAACGGACGCAAAAGTGCTGAACGTCCCTATAAAGAGGGTGCAGCTTGAGACTGAGATCACCTTTTATTAAAAGGAAAAAGGATAGAATTAGAGGCAGGAGTCTGCCACGTGAGATTTAAATTACTCCAAATATTAGCGATGATGCCCATCCTCAGGCTTCCTATGGTCTACAAACTTTGCTGGGGCTCGGCAAACTAAGGATTACAGGCTAACTCTGGCCCACTGTCTGTTTCTCTAAATAAAGTTTTATTGGGGCACAATTACACTCAGTCGTTTGCATCTGGTCTGCTGCTGATTCTACGCTATAAAGGCAGAGTTGTGTAGTTGTGACACAGACTGAAGGACCCACAGGGATGAAAACTGCCCTTGTCCAACTCCTGGCCACTCAACTCTTCTTTTTAACATATTTTTAATGTTTTTATTCATTTTTGAGACAGAGAGAGACAGAGCATGAGCAGGGGAGGGGCAGAGAGAGAGGGAGACACAGAATCCGAAGCAGGCTCCAGGCTCCAAGCCTTCAGCACAGAGCCCGACGCGGGGCCCGAACTCACAGACTACAGATCATGACCTGAGCCGAAGTCGGACATCCAACCGGCTGAGCCACCCCGGCGCCCCAGCCACTCAATGCTTCTTGACCAATATTTCCTGAAAGCAGGGTCATGCCTTGTCCCTTGTTGGACAGTCAGCACCATGGGGCACAGGGAAGGTGCTCAAACAAAGCATACAAGGAAGGGACCCCATTGACAGAGGGACACTTCCAAGGAGGGAGTGTGGTGTGTAACAAGCATAGGCCAGGGGATAGAACGGCCAGGCTTGGAATCCTGATTCTGCCCGTGACTCATGGTGTAGCCTCGGGCAAGTCACTTCACCTCTTGAAACTCCTGGCTGGTAAGATACGGGAAATAAACACTTCCCTGTAGGGCTGTGTCCCTGCTTAAATAAGCAAGAAAACTTCGCAAGAGTTTCTTTGCTCGTTGTGTTTGAAATCAAAGGGGAAAAAGGCGTAGAGATTTTTAGCTTATCTCTTGTGATTCTCAAAATCTGGAGAGCCACTCATTTTATCAATACAGAAGGAGGAGGATGAGTGGAGGCCCAGTCCTTCCCGGAGGGCGGATAGAACTTAGGGGAGGGGAGGCGTCTGGATTGGGCAACACCATGATCCAAAGGGGGCCGGGGAAGCGACCGATGTCCCCTGACTCCTGCAGCCTCCCCAGCCCTTAGGGGTGTGTTGATAGAGCATAACAATTCTTCCCGGGTGTTATCACCATTTCTCTTAAAACAGGCGAGTGGGGTTGCAGAGCTCAGGTAATGTAACCAGGGCCAAAGGGTTACAAATGTGGGCACCAGTTTGCAAACACTGAAGACGTATGTCACAGCCACCACTGCCACTCTCCTGCCTACGAGCTGCTCATAGACGCATGGAGACCGATAAAATGGGCACCAGAATTGTGCACTCAGAGGGCGAATAGAGGAAAAAGGAAGGGCATAGAGAGACAAGGTGGTGGGGAGAGAAGGAGAGAAACATCTCTGCAGGTTAACCCCCCTGTCTTCCCAGCTCTGTGTGGCTTTCCAGGGCATTTGGAGAATCAGAAACCCCTCCAGCGTGGCGCGTGGGAAGGTCGCCGACCCCCTTCCTCATTCTAGTCCTCGTCAAAACCCGAAAGCAGAGAAATATGCAAAAAAAATAAAATCCATTCTTTGAAGCTAATGTGTCAACACACGCCAGGGCTTAGGGTTGACTTGAGGGTTGGCGTCCGGGCTTGTGCTGTCCAATCCGATTTATCCGTTGTGCCAAATCCCGCTTGACAAATAGAGGAGGGAAATACAGATTCATGAGCTTTGGAAAGGCTGTCTTTTGAGGGCATACACTGATGGCTTCAAGGGGGCTCTCTAAGGTTCTCCCATCTCTTCGGGTCAGAGAGTTTGGGGGCAAGGCTCCCCTCAACTGTTTTCTTTCTTCTTTTTTTGGTTTACATAGGGTGGTGGGGAAGGGTGATTCCTAGCAATGCCTTTATATGCTCTCATCTGGGACTTGATTTTCCTGCCACCTTTCCTGTCTAGGAAAGCCAATGATTGGGGAGAGAGTGAGAGGAGGTGATGCACAGACAGAAGCCTTTCAGAGTCATGTGAGGTCTGCCCTCGGACCCACCGGCTCGAGCCACACCCGCTCTTTAAAGGCTGAGCCTCAGTGATGCCCACGATGCTCTCAGGCTGGAAACACCACAGCCCAGAAATAACGCAGTGGACCTGGGAGGTGGGGATTAGATGGAAAGCCCTCCAAACGGTCCTCACTAGAAAACCACAGCAAGGTGACAGAAATCGAAGACCGGAGGCAAGGGTCTAAGGGGCACAATCTGCCCCAGTTTCCATGACAGTTCTTAAGAAATTACAACTAGTGTTTTGGGGGCACCTGGGGGGCTCAGTCAGTTAAGTGTCTGACTTCAGCTCAGGTCATGATCTCGCAGTTCGTGGGTTTGAGCCCCGTGTCGGGCTCTGTGCTGACAGCTCAGAGCCCGGAACCTGCTTCGGATTCTGCGTCTCCCTCCCTCTCTGCCCCTCCCCTGCTCGCGCTCTGTTTTTGTCTCTCTCTCAAAAACAAATAAACATTAAAACAATGAAATTAAACAAGAAGATTAGTGTTTTTTGCAACAATGAACCCAAGCCAGGAAGAAGGAAAAGTAGTAAAAAGATAAAAGAAAAGAAAGAAAAGGAAACACTCGTTGCGTAGTTTTTAAATTTTTCCAACAGGTTTAGTCGTACAAACGTGTCACAAAAATGGTACAGAAGGTGGTCATGTAGCCCATGCTCAGCGTCCCCCTTTATAAACAACTCACATTAGTGTGGGACATTTGTCACAGCTGACGCACCTGGATTGACGCGTCGCTATGCACGAAATGCCCCACTTTTTCGGATCTCCTCAGTCTTCCCCTCCTGTCATTTGTGTGCTCCAGGACCTCCCCCCACGACACTATGTCACTGTTGGGGGTCGTGTCCCCATAGGCTCCTTAAGCTGTGACGCTTCCTCAGTCTCTCCGTGCTTTTGAGGACCTTGACATCTGGGCGGGAACTGCTCGGGTATTTTGTAGGATAGCCCTTAATTTGGTTCAGCCGATTTTTCTCATGATCAGACTGGGGTTACAGGCTTCAGGGGGTGGGGAAGCTCCGGGGGGTGAAGTGCCCTTCTCGTCACGTCATTTCAAGAGACGTCCCATCAGCAAGAGGTATCACCGTTGATGCTGACCTGGGTCCCCCGGCTGAGGGAGTGTTCTCTGAGTTTCTCCTCGATAAAGTCCCCGCCCCCCCCCCATCGCCTCCTTCCACACTGTCCTCCTTGGAAGGCAGTCACCATGGGCACCCCTTAAGGGTGGAGCCTTATACTCACCTCCTTGAGGGCTTCTTTGGAATTCTTCCGCACGACGGATTTGTCTCTTCTCCTCCTACTCATTTGCTTACTCGTATCAGGGTGCTATCACGGCTGTGTGTCGTGTACTCTGGGTTACATTGTTGATTTGTGCCTCTAATTGTTCCCACTTTGGCCACCGGGACCTCTCGATCGCCTCCTGGGTCTCTGTATCACACCCCATTATTTTGGGTGTCGGGCCCTGTGTTACTTTCCGGCCCACAAGATCTTCTAGACTCATTTTTTTTTTTAGTTTTTTTTTTTAATGTTTATTTATTTTTGAGAGAGAGAGAGAGAGAGAGAGAGAGAGACAGAGCACGAGCAGGGGAGGGACAGAGAGAGAGGGAGACACAGAATCCGAAGCAGGCTCCATTCTCCGAGCTGTCTGCACAGAGCCCGACGCGGAGCTCGAACTCACGGACTGTGAGATCATGACCTGAACTGAAGTCGGACACCCATCCAACTGAGCCACCCATGCGCCCCTAGACTCATTAAAAAAAAAAAAAAAAAAAACTTGCCCCAAGCTTAGAATCAGGCATTTCCCCAAGGGCCAAGGGTCCCTGTTCTTTCCTTTGGAGGTTGGCGGGAGAAGCCGGCAACAGTCTCCTAGACGTGCTCGTGCTACTGGGGTATCGTGTCTTCCAGAGAGCCTATCCCTCTCGACGGTACTGAGTGATCCGCATTAAGAACACCCGCGTGTGCAGCTACATGGAAAACAGCTCTCTCTGGAGTGACTCATTTTTCCCTGGAATGGGACTAGGGGCACCTCAGTGTAAGGAAAATTAAAAAAAAAAAAAAAAGGATTTTGCAGAGACTTAAATGCGGGCAGACATTCACTTACCCTGTCATCTTTAACAATCGACTTACCTTTCTGGTTTCTCATTGGTCTGGGAAGACATGATGTCTAGCAGCTATCACTATTTTTGGATGGACGATCGCACGTATGCAGTGTCCAGAACGGTCAGAAAGGATTAGTGACCCCCTTGTCCTAAAATCCTAGCCTTTAGTGCAATCTTGTATATAGATATCGATAGATAGATAGATAGATATCTATACATATCTATCTATCTATCTATCTATGTATAGATATCGATGTATATCTATCTATCTGACATAATTATTAGTTAACATGTAAGAGCTTACTATCAGCATGGTCATATGCACCCTACTTTTATGAACACATTCGAGCCTCGTAACAACCTAAGAAGCTGCCCGTTTTGTGGACGAGGACACTGACCTATAGCGAGGTTAAGTCATCTGCCCACGTTACACAGCGGTGGGGCCAGAGGCAAGGCAGCTCTGGAGGTGGGGTCCGAGCTGCAGAATGAGCGTGGGGAACCCCAGTACCTCGGCTCTAGAGTGGGGCTCACAAAACCGAATTCGTAGGTTGTTGTGAGGTCCAAACGCATCCATTCACTCAATCACAGAAATATTTAGAGAGTGCCTTCCGGGTGCCAGAGAGCATGGAAATCGCCCAGCACTCAGTGGCCTTAGACAAGTAGGAGACCGTGAAGCAGACACAGCCCCACGGGAGCGTAATCTGGCAAGCTGGGTTTCAGTCCCTTTTTGCTTTCTTGGTTGGCGTCTTTGTGTGGTGTCCAACCCGCCCAGCTGTACGTGGTCAGCCTGGCGGAGACTGTGATAACACTGGACCCCAACAAATGCATTTCCTACACTTGTGGGGCTTGTGGATGTCAGACATGCATTTAAATAGTTTTGCCGACTCTCAACCATGGCACGAATGTAAGGGACATTCAAGATCATTATTCTTGTCATTTTTATTACCGATTGATCTCATTTTTAGCATGACGGCATTAACAGAGCCACATAGCCGGCGGGCGTAGCTGCTAAATGTTTCACAACCAGCTTTCTGGGGGAAGCAAAGCCCCGATTTGTATTTTTTTTTTCCAATTTCCTTTGTGTAAATACTCACCCTGTGGCCCATTTCAAGCTGCCTGCTTGATATTACTGAGACCAGAGTTGGAGACGTGAGCATTGTCAGCTCTCGTGTGAGGGTCTGATCCCACCCCACGTGTGGCAGTGGACAGGGGGACCATCACCACCCGCTCTGGGAAGGCAGGAAGAAATGGGTAGACTGAGTCTCAGAGGAGGATGACAGAGGAGTCACACGGTTTGCCTTTGAACTCCGTTCTGCGGGACAAAGAAGTCATTTTATTTTTCCTGCCCACCAGGACTCGGAAAATCCTCCTCGTAGATCCTGGGTCTCTATCGGGGCATTTGGGGCTTTTTGTCCGTGGACGTGGCTGCCCCCTTGGGAATCACTGATTCAGTTCTGCAGGTGCTACAGTTGTGTCACGAACGCACAGGGCCCAGTGCGGGGCCCTGCGGGGGACATCCAGGGAAGGAGATTTAGAATGTCACAGCCCGTAGGGGGTGGAGGGTCCGGTGAGAGAGGCAGACCCGCCTGCGGTCTGCAGAACCGCCCCGTGTAACACACTGGGGTTCGGTGGAGCCCCGGCGTCAACAGCACCGGGCATGCGGGGACACTGGGAGGGATGATGGAACGATGGGTGCCGCTCCAGAATATCAGGGAAGGCTTCCTGGAGGAGGCCCTCAGGGCCTGGGGAAACGGCACCTGTCTGTCCTTTGGCTGAATGCAGAGCCCTCTCAAACGGTCCCCGGTGCCCTCAGGGCCGTCCTCAGTCAGAACTGCTGACCCTTCATCGGGTCCTCTGAAGTCTGGCAGTCGCCAGCTCCACGGTCCCCCTCTCCGCAGGGCCCCAGGGGCTCTCCTCTGCCACGCGCCCCTGACCTGCTTTTGCACAGTCTCCCTCCACCTCCAGCACACTGTCCTCGCGTCCCCATACGAGAGTCTGGGCGTCCTTCCCGACACAGCTGAGTCAGCTCTCTGCAAGCAACTCCTAACCCCTTTAAGTCTGGGCCGCGTATACCTTTCTGCTTTCTGATAAGAAGCCGTGGGTTCCTCCGCTTCAGCATTTAATTCGCGTGGTCCTTCAACAAGTGCGTGTGGGACACTTGGCGTAGTTGTGGTGATAGCAAACGTCTACTGAGCATCTGCTGTGTTCCGGGCCCCGCCTGCATCGACCCTGAATCTCTGCAATAATCCTCCGCGGTCCATTAATATTATCTCCGTTTCCTGGGCGAAGGAGTTAAGGCATGAGGAAGTTCAGCTACTGGTTCAAGACCACACCGCCAGCCGTCTGGTGAGATGCGACCGGGGTTTGAATCTAGGTACCCAGACGCAGGGTGGAAAGTCCAAGCTCCACTTGCCTTTTGCTGCCTGTAGTGCGGCAGGCGGGGGCTCCGTGGGGCACTCAGAGCAGGGGTAGCGAAAGCCTTCTAGAATCTCAGTCCCGGAGCGGAGCCAGGTGCAACGCAGAAACACGAAATAGAAGGTAACTCTTCTGGGTAGGATGCAATAGAACGTAAGGAACCGAACCCCTTGGCGTCTTGCTTTTCGCACCGGGAAAAGGGGAATCCTAGGAGTACATCCTTCGTAGTCTGGTGTAAGGATAAAACGAGATCATCGGTGTAACACGCCCGGAAAGGAACCCGCGACTAGCAAGCCTCCAATCGGTACCTGTCCGCCACGCGTAGGACGCTTTATCTCTACTACCCTCTTAGAGAGCAGCAGGCTTGCGGAAAATGTGTGCAGAATAAATGCACGGATAGAAGAGAAGCTGGAAGAATCTGGCACATTTCATCCCTAGTGACCTTGTCGAATGATATTAAGGAATGGGTTTTAATATTCCCGCCTGGTGAAGCCCCCAGAAGATGAAGGGTTTTCTGGAGCGCAGACCCCCCCCCCCAAACCTCCCTGTCCTCTCTCAGCCTCGGGGACCCCTAACATGGCAGGTGGGCAGGGCCCTTCCCCGTGCCGTGAGCGTTTGTCAGGCCGTCGCTTGTGGCTGGAAATAGGCAAACACAATAACACACATGACCCAATAGAGCCGTGGAAATGTCTATCTGAAACAGCTGTGTGGGTCCCAGCTGCTGGGTAACAAATACATCTTTAATGAAATCAAACAATCCAGCAGGATTTATTGATGGAGAACAATTGCTTTTAAATACAGTCTAGTAGCCAGGACTGTTAACATTCTTTTTCGTTCAATTAGTCCAGTTGGTTGGAATTAGAGACACTTGGCTATTAGCTAAGACAAATAAAGGCTGTTGCCATGTTCAGCGTTAGACCACCCCCCCCCTCCTTCCCCCGACACTAATGCACGGCAGAGCTAACCCAGAGAAAGAGATTTTTGAGGAAATTCCAACTGTTGGTGGGGAAGGGAGTCTTACAGCAAAACCAAAGTCCAACAAGACTCCCAAATGGGAACCCGTCTTGACCCACAGTCTCGAGTGGAGGGCAGGAGGTGAGGGGTGCCTCCAAGTGCTCTCTCAGAATCTGGCCATCTACCCAAAGTCCAGGCATCCCTCACCCTGGACGACGCTTCCAAAACCAGATTTTATAGCACGGCCGTAGGATTTTACAGGAAGATGTTCTATACACTACATAATATGTTTTTTCTTCTTCTGCTTCTCCTGTTGACTTAAAAAAATTTTATTGACGTTTGCTGAAGTATAATTAAGAGAGTTATATTAATTGCAGGTGTACCCTATAAGGTTTCACAGTTCTAGACCTTACCGAGATCGAAGGAACCACTGTCCCTCTGTCACTCCAATGAGGAACCTGGGAATCACCCCCAGAGTCTCTGCCCTCCCACTCCTCATATGAAATGGGTCCCCACGCTCTGTGAATTCCACATCCTGCATTTCTTTTGAATCTGCCATTTTCTTCCATTGCTACGTTCTTAGGGAGGATCACGGCATCGGTTGTTACCTGGATTCATGGATCCACATTCTACGCTGGTCGCCCTACGTTAATCTCCCTCCTACCCACCAGTCTGGAGGCTGCCGTAACACAGAGAGGGGGCGTAGACACCAGAAATTTTATTCTTTCACACTCCTGGAGGCCGGAAGCCCAAGATCAAGGTCCAAGATCGTGGAAAGGGGTGAGGGGTGCTTTCTTCCGGGGTCTCTCTCCTTGGCTGGCAGATGGCTACCTTGTCAGTGTCCTCACCCGGGCCTCCTTCTATCCACATGTTGCATCTACCCTGATCTTCTTTTCTTGGGAAGACACGGTCATATTGGATCGCTGCCCACCCGTATGACCTCATCTTACCAATCATGACTCCTGTACAGACCCTACCTCCCCAAACAGTCCATTCTGAGGTTAGGACTTCAACGTATGAATTTGGAAGGGGACACAATCCAGTCCCTGACAGGGAGATTCCTGAATCATACAGAGAAGCAGGCTGCTCGTCTTTACAAGCCACCCAATAGATCCCCGTGGCCTTTGGGATAAAGTCAAGCTCCTCAGCTCTACCCGTGATGGGTAGATCACTGATTTCCCTTTGTTCCATCTCCTACCACGATTCCAAGATGAGGTCTCTTCTATTTCTGTCCCGGGTGACATTCTGATTGCTTCTGAATATTAGCTCATTTCTTCCTGCCACCAGCCGAGCTGCAGAAGGACAGTGTCAGTGACCCAGGATCCGTTGGATACTTCTCCGGGCAAGCCCCATGAGTTGTTCATCTTGCGATCCTCGGTACTGGACACAGCGTCCAGCGTCGGATAGATTCTCAGCGAGAGATTATAAAATGAAACATTTTCAAATCGGTGTTTGGCTTTTTTACGCAGATACGTAAAGAAGACAGTCTCCTGGAAAGCGATGGATTTTTCGGGCGGACCTGAGTTTGGAGGCTTGTGTGAGATGCAGTGTCACTCTCCCTGATCAGGAGCTAAGCCAGGGCTCCCTGGGGATGGTGTCGCAGGGGCCTGGGCCGTGCTTCTGCTGGGAGTCCCCTTTCCTTGAGGCCGCTCGTAGACACGGCCTAACTGCTAGCTGGATTTTGTCAGCTCACCTGTGCCATAGGTGACACTGAGGACTTCTTCCCCTCTCTTCACGTTTCCTTCCAGCTGGATGGGGTCTCGCCAGTCCTGTCACTTCTGCTTACTTGCTCACGCGGAGCGGCTGAAAGGTAACCTCTGGAAAATTAAGCGGGGCGTGTTGGTCTCAGCCATGGCTTTTCCCGCGGGAAGCAAGCACTCCACGGGCGACTCCCCACGTCTGTCCATCCTCCATTGCCCCCACCTCCATGCTGCCATTGTGGGGAAGCTAACCCCCTCCAGCCCAGCTCGCGGCCGGGTGCCGCCAAGGGTGTGCGCCTCACCCAACGCCCCCCTTCTCTCGCCTCTAAACTCCATTCTCCTCCCCCCGGTTGACATCATTCAGGAAGGCAGACTGTGGTCTCCATCCATTCTCCTCATTTCCTGTTTCTCCGTGCGTTCAGCTCTCAGGCAGAGAAGAAAGATGATGCATCAGGCCCTCCATTCAGAGGTGGCTGCCCGGATGACTGAGATACTTGAGGACACGGAATAGATTTGGAATGACTGCAGCTTTGGTGGGGCCGAATGGGTGGTGGTGGGGGGGGGGGGCTGTGCCTTGAGGGCAGGGGGATTGACCTCAGCAGGGGCCAGGCGGGCCTTACCCGCTGTGCGGTTGGCTTTTGACTGCCGGGGCCCAGGCGGCGAGCGGCTGTAGGTTTTGGGGCGCGTGGTGATCTGGCTGTGGTGAGTGATCACAGTTCATGACAACTTTTCGCACAGCGGAATGACTTTCTCTAGAAGTGGCCTGCATATTTTCGGCTGCAGAAGGGCCCATGGGCCCTGTGAATGGCTTTAAGCGAAAGGAAATCAGGTAGATGAGTGCCTCTGGAAGGGCATGTGGCTGTGTGGCTGTTGTAGGTGACCTTAGCAGATGTCTTCCACATGGGGCCTGTCAAGCATATGCCAGCTGTGTGGGCTGCAGTAAAGGTGCGGGCGTTGGGCAGCCACGGGCAGCCTTAGGGTACACCTTGACCTTGAAATGCACCAGTGCAGGAGACAGAGGCTTCAGGGAAGGCAAAGGCTGTTGGCTGGTGTCTCAGCTCCGACGTGGGCATGGCCTTTCCTAACCGGGCCTGGTAGGAGCAGAGACCAGGCTGCAGGGGAGAGAGGCTTTCCACGCACATCGGTGGGAGGAACACGTGCTGCCTTTGGTCTGCGGGGTACAGCGGCCCCGCGGGGAGGGAAGCGGTCCGGGTTCTCTGATGGGAAGGAGGGGCAGCTGCAGGGAGGCCGGGGGTCCAGGCAGGTGTGCGGTGTGGGGAGGTCACAGCACGCACTTTACATTACAGATGGAAGATGGTCCCAGCTGAGTTTCAATTCCCACATTTTGGGATGCAGAATAACTGTCCTGATCAGAACGGCAACCCCACAGGCCTCCAGCCAGGAGGGTCTTCTCCACCTCCCTCTGTCACCGAGCTGCTGTAAGAACGTGGGTGGCACTGCAAGCTGGCCGTGGGCGACATCGTTTTTCCCGGGGCAGCTAAGAAACACGCTTTAGGACTGGGGAGCAGGGCTTTTGGCATTTGGTGGCTTGGGGAACAGAACTCATCTTCTCAGTTCTATCTGCCTTATTAATTCTTTCAACTCTTGAAGAAGTGAGAGGCTCATAAGAGAATTGGCATGAAAGTAAGACACTGAAGAAGAAACCACACTCGTTTCAGCGGGAGATGACCTGGTTAAGGAACCCCAAGTGCCCCCCGGAATCAAAGACTCTCAAGACCAAAGATGAGCAGCCTAAGAAATCAGGGAAGAGCGCTGACACTTTAACCCGAGAAATTCGAACTTTGGACTTTTTCACTCAGAAAGGCCAAAAAATCCCCTGATTTCATTCTTTAATTTCCTTGCGATTTCATTTTGCCAGGGGGTTGAATCTTCAAACCGTCCCTTCTCAGCGGGACCTTCATAATGGGAGAGGTTTGTATTCAAGTTGGAGCATCTCAGAAGTTGGCGTTTGATAAGCAGAGGGTCCATGTGCCCTTTCTTACCAGCCTGTGTCCCTGGTTCCTGTGCCTTCCTGGCAGAACCTCTGAGGGATGCACAGCGTGGCTAGAGATCGTTCAGGGCGGGGAGAGGGAAATGAGTCAAGTTCAGACTCCTTGGAAGAGGTCTTGCTGTTGACCTACTTCAGAGCTTTCTGGTGACCAAGTCTAGACTGTCCCCTAAGTGGTCCCGAGAGCCACGCGGACGAGAGGGGCTGGCGTCAGACCACGAATGTGGGAGGAGCAAGCAGACGGGCAGCTGCTCTGTTGATCTCCTTCCAGAGGGCGGTGACACCCCGCGCGTGATTTGCAAGCCCACTGGGTTAGTTAGGAGCGAGCTGATCTGGGCTGGGCGGCGGGCGAGGCCTCTTGCCTTCTCCTGCTTTTCCTTCCAAGTCCCTGATGCTTGTTGGCATCTCTGTCCCGGCCTCCCCCCTCTCTCCTGACTGGTACACGTGGGAGTGAGCACCGGGCAGGAGGCACACGCTTCCCCTGCTGCCCGGAAAGCAGGTCCTCTCCAGTCCCCATCGTGGACAGGTGAGCCCCAGCCCAGCAAAGCCGACGGCTGGTGGGCAACGTGGGTCCCTTTCCAAGCTCACTTGGCGGGCCCTTGTCTCGTTCTGAGCTCTGTCCTCTCACTGAGCCTCATCACAATAAGAGATACGTTGGCCTTGATCTGTTTTCGTCCTTGTCTTATGTCTAGACTTGTTCTGAACCTAAGTAGGACAAGTGCTTGCTTTCTGCTAGGCAGAGACCTGAGGCACCTCAGCCGCAGTATCCATTTCCGGGGCCGTTTTCACAGACTCCGGGCACGCTGGTGGAGGGGAGGCATTGGGCGAGCCGCATGGCAGAGGAAGGAGCACCCAGCCGGGACTCCACCCTCCCAGAGATGCTCTCTTTGTTCCGCATCACCCACGCTGTGGTCCGTAGCATCTCACTAATCTGTGAACATGGCTATCATTGTCAACAGGTGCCGGGCTCCATGCAGGGCGTGCACGCTGTCTCATTTAACCTTCAAACCCTTGCTGGACGGGGTGGGGGGATTGGAGAGCAAGCCCCCTGCACCCCGTCACAGGGCTCCTAGCATGGTGCAGGCGGCACGCAGCCCAGGCTGGGATCCAAAGCTTGTGGTTTGTTCTACAGAGGCCAGCATCATCCCTTCCTGGGTAGCGGAATTGGCACGCTGACTTTGCCACTCGGGTGATGGAGCCCGGGGATGTCCCTGAAGCTCCGAGACTCAGACTAGACCCACCTGAGCCGAAACCACAGGGTTGGCCACAGGGGCAAAGGCAGCTCTGAGGATCACACAGCGTGTACATCCCAGAAGCGCCAAGCCGGGCTGAGCGACACCTTCCACCGTCGTCGTGGCAAAGCAAAGACACAGTAGGAGACAACCCTTTCACTGCTCTTCAATTTTCCATTTCAATGCTCCTAAGAGCTTTGGTGTCACGGATCCCTCCTCCGAGTCTTTAGAAGTTCACCTCGCATTAGGACTTGACGAGGAAGTCCTTCGCTACTGTTTTCTTCTCTTTCGAGATTAAAAGAAAAGACTAAATACGGCCGGGCTCGTGCTTCACGTAGTGCAGGTTCAATCCAAGCGGAGATGGCTGGCTCTGCCCGATGCAGCCCCGTGGCCCCGGCTGCTCTCAGCCCCTGCCCCTTCCGTGCCCACCTGCGTGTCCACAGCCGGGTGAGGAGGGGCTCAAACATGGCCTTGGGGGGCTTTGTCTGCTGTCGGCTGTTTGATCTTCCTTTAGCTTCAAACCTCTTCCTCTTTGCTGTCTGTCTTCCCAGTGTCTTGAACTTGGCCCCCATCCTGTTCCCTCCAGCCTGGCCCACCAGCTCCCCACGGCCCGCGGGCAGCTCTTCGGAGGGGGGGGGGGGCAAGGGGGCCTTCTGAGGTCAGCTGTGCACCGCTCATGCACCCCACCTCCTGCCCAAGGAACCCACGCTTTCGGGGAGCAGCCCCCTTGCTCCCTCCTTGGCAGACCTTGTCACCTTGAATGCCTACACCCCCCTCAGACACCCCATTGCTTGTCCAAGCTTCACCCTCTAAAGCTTAACAAACCCTCAAAGCTGGATCTGCCTAGAAGGCGTCTAGGGCCCCCCGGACAGAAGGAGTCTCTTCTCCTCCACACTCCCACGGCATTTCGTTCACAGTTCCACAAACCACATCCCTCCTGGCCACGTCTCATCTAGATCCGTGTCTCAGCCCATCGCCCAGAGGAAAAGGCGTTCCCCAAAGGCAGGGGCCACTTTTTATTGGCGTCTGTGCCTCCAGCCCCTTCCTTTATGCCCCAGCATGGAGTCTCACACGTGGCCCCGTGTGAACACCGCTTGAAATGATCGAAATTAAATTCCTTTCTAGGGGCAATTTGTGTCAGCAAAGTACCAACTGGTGGCGCTTTGGGCCCTGCCACGGGGTGGCTGTGTGACCTTGGGAAAATCTTGAATGCGCTTAAGCCCCGGAAGCTGATTTCTTCACCTGCGAGGGAAGCGAATAACGCAAATTCTAGTGGATTCTTGCGACGAGCGAGTCGCATACGTGAGGGGGTGTCCAGCACGTGGTAGATTCTCAGGCCACGTCACCCCAGATAACCCTTTTCCTGGGGCTTCTCTGGACTCACTTAGAGGCCATCGTCTGACTATTTTTAGCTTCTAAATTTAGGAATACACATTTTTTCCTCCTTTCCTTTTATTTGTCGTTCCTGTTCTATTTTCTAACCAAGGACTAGAACGTTGGGGAGCGGGGAATGCAGGGAATGTGTTAGGAGAAAAAATGGACAATGATCTGAAATGCATTTATTTATTTGTCTATCTATCTATCTATCTATCATCTATCTTAGAGAGATAAAGAGTGTGTAAGTGGGGGAAAGGGGTGGGGGGGTGGAGAGAGAGAGAGAGAGAGAGAGAGAGAGAGAGAATCTTAAGCAGTCTCCATACTCCATGTGGCACCCTGTGCGGGGCTCAGTCCCATGGTCCTAGGATCATGATCTGAGCTGAAATCAAGAGTTGGACGCTCAGCTGACTGAGCCACCCAGGCGCCCTTGAAATGCCTTTTAAAAAATGTTTAAAAGTTGTGAGGTCGAGCCCCGCATCAGCTATGTGCTAGGCATGGAGTCAGCTCGAGATTCTCTCTCTCCCTCTCCCTTTGCCCCTCCTCTGCTCTCTCTCTCCCAGAAGGACAAAACTGTCTTGAGTAGTGGTAAAATGCACATAACAAAATTTACCATCTGAACTATGTTTAAGGGACATAAAGTACGTTCATGTTATGGTGTAACCACCAAAATCATCCGCCTTGCAAAACGTTGGACATTGTAGACATTGACTCCACGGAACAGCAGTTCCCCACGCCCCCACCCTCACCCCTAGACCCTGGCCGCCACCTTTTTGCTTTCCGCTGCCATGAAATTGTCTGTTCCTGCTACCTCGGATGAATGGACTCCTACGGTATTTATCCTTCTGTGACCTGCGTACTTCGTTTAGCCGAACATCCTTAAGGTTCATCAATGTCGTAGTATGGGTCAGAGTTTCATTTGCTTTTGTGGCTAAAGAGTGTTCCATTGTACGTATAGACCACGCTGCTTATCCACTCGTCTGGGATGAACACCGTGCTTCCACTGAAACAACTGCTGTTTGATCCATACAAATCGATGCGAGTATTTTTCCACGATCTTCTGCCTACCTTCCCAATAAGAGATGACTCAGACTGACCTCGGTTCATATTTCAGCTCAATTTTTAACAGATCTGTGACCTTGGTTCCTAATTTCTAAACTGTCTGAAACTCAGCCCTTTGATATTTACCTGGGGATAATAATACCTACCGGACTGGGTGAGTACAAGAGGCTGAGGGCATTTATGGGGGTCAGCTGCAGTTCCTGGCATGCTAGCTAAGTGGCATTTGCTATTTTTAGCTTTACAGGCCCCTGTGACACAAGAAAGACCTTTGCTCTTCCTCCTCATGTCTGGGGGCTGCAAACACTTTGGATAATGTGCTCAGGGAGACAAGTGGGGTATGGATTTCCCTCCCTTGGTTCCCTGTTTATTATTGCTTTGTGTCCTTCCAAATGAAAACCGAGTGTTTTGACAATGGCCCGACAAGGCTATCTTGTTACCTTGTTTTTATCTTCTGAACCGTCTCCTTGTCTTTCCATGCCATTGAATTTAACGGATGTTTCCTGACTCTGTGCCGGGTACCCTGGTCGTGGTACTGTGTGAAGTGATGACCTAGGCTGGGCCCTGCCCTCCACAAACTCCCCGTCTGACGGGGGCATGCACAATGGCAGCGTTACCCCTGTGACAGTCAGCAGAACGGGGTCCAGACACATCCTTTGCTTCCCATACGTGGTACGTTCAACTGCAGGACTTGGAATGAAATATATAGGCTCAATGATGGCTGCACGACCCTTGGAACCGGGCTCAACGTCCTGGAATGTCCTCTTCTTCAGCTGTAAAGTGGGGACACAGCTCCCTTAAAATGCTGTTGTGCCAGGAGTAATTAGGAGCACAAAACTGATGCGTATGCCGTGCCGTGGAGAATCCCATGTGCGTCGTGCTAGGCGGAAGAAGCCAGAGTATGACGTCTACGTACTGTATGGTTCCATTCAGACGATGTTTTGGAAAGAGCAAGGCTTTAGAGAATGAAATCCGATCAGTAGATGTCAGGGGCTAGGGCTGGGGCATGAGGAATTTTCAACCAGTGTGAGTACTCTCTATCCTGACTGTGGTGGTGGTTAAAGGCTGAATATTTTCGCCAAATTCTTAGAACTGTGTGCCTTAAAATGGTGAATTTTACTGAATGCAAGTTACATTTAGTACATAAACAAGTGGGGTGCCTGGGTGGCTCAACTGGTTGAGCATCCAACTCATGATTTCGGATCAGGTCGTGATCTCACTGTTCTTGAGTTCAAGCCCCGTGTGCTGACAGCGTGGAGCCTGCCTGGGAGTCTCTCTCTTCTCCTCCCCGCCCCTCTCTCTCTGCCTCTCCCCAACCAGTCCTCTCCCTCTCTCTCTCAAAACAAGCAAGTAAACTTTGAAAATAAATAAATACATAAATCAGCAAACGAAAAGGCTTGCAATGGACCAAATGAGATCATCTCTATGACAGAACCTGTCCCAATGTCCAGCACCCAGTGGGTGCCCCGTAAGAATTTGTTTCATCTATTCAAACCAAAGAAACGAGGATCTTCTGCGAAGTAGAGAGACAGACCCGGCTTTGCGTCCAGCTCTTCCGTTTATTCATTCTGTAACTTGGGACAGTTTGCTTAAATTTTCTGAAATTCCTCACTCAAAAAGTGGAAATAAAGGGGCGACTTTGCATGGTAGGAGTTTGTGAGACCTGAAGCCAGGGTATTTTGTATGGAAGGTTTTCTTTTCTTTCCTTTTCTTTTCTTTTTTTTCTTTTTTCTTTTCTTTTCTTTTCTTTTCTTTTCTTTTCCTTTCCTTTTCCTTTCCTTTTCTTTTCTTTTCTTTTCTTTTCTTTTCTTTTCTTTCTTTCAACACACTGGCACTGTGCCTGTTGTATCCTAGGCACCATGCTGAAGATTCTAATGGATTGAATCCCTACGATGGCTTTATCTTACAGGTGAGGAAACTGATCCCTGGAAGTCAAGTGCAGGGCCCGGGCCACGTGTGGCGTGGGCAGGTGCGTTCCCGAGTCCTGGCTTTCATCCCCACTCAACTCTGCCTCTCCCACTGACTCATCATTTACAGTGAGCCCCCTTGATGCAGAAAATCGCTCCTGCGTAGTCTTACATGTTACAAACCCTACTGGGAGAGGCACGTCTTATATTCTTCCCCAGTGAAGCCCGTCACTGGAACTTTGCAATCATTTCGGGGTGACGGAACCGGGTTTTGGGGTGCTGGGTGAGCATGGGGGCAGCTGAGGTATGACTGGATCCCAGACCTTCTGTCTCTGGATCTTGGACTTTCGTACTCTGCGTCAGAGCCTGCATAAACTCTGCCTTCTTCGTCCACGCTGTAGCTAGAAATAAGCTCCCAGGCAAAGGTTTCTAAGTGAGAACGTAAATAAACTCTCCCCAAAACTGCTGGCAGGGCTGAATTGCTAAGATTTTTCCAGAGGACAATTTGGTGATATATGTCAAATGCCTTAGCAGTGAACCTTGCTTTGACTTAGCAATTTTAATTCTAGGGATTTTTTTCCTAAAGATATAATCATATAGAGGCAAAAATCTATAGACAAGCGACTCCAGTACATTATTTATGCAGCTGAAATTCTGGAAACACATTAAATATCCACCAGTAATGGAGTAGTTAACTAATTTATGGAGCAGCCATAAAATAGAATACTAAGCGGCCATTAAAAATCATATTTTAGAAGGCTACTTAATGGCATGGAACATGTTCATAGTGTTTTTGAAGAGAAAATGTGGGATTAAAATAAAATTACACATAAATGGCTATAGAAAATAAGACTAGAATTAAACACATGAATAAAATAAAATACATGAGGAAGTTTATAGACCAAACAAGGTGAGAGGAGTGTGGGTGGTTTTCTTTCTGGCTTGTTGCTTTTTTATATTTTCTAAATTATATGTGTATATTTATGATTGGCAGAACACCACACCTGCCAGTACAACTGTTAAAAGCACGAAAAGGTCTTTACTCCCTTGAAGATGAAAATATAAGTTGGGTTCTTTTGTTTTTAACATTATTTATTTTTGAGAGACAGAGACAGAGAGAAAGAGAGAGAGAGAGAGAGAGAATGCAGGTGTGGAAGGGGCAGAGAGAAGAGGGAAACACAGAATTCCAAGCAGACTCCAGGCTTCGAGCTGTCAGCACAGAGCCCGACCCAGGGCTCAAACTCACAGACCATGAGATCGTGACCTGAGCCAAAGTCGGACGTCCAGCTGGCTGAGTCACCCAAGCGCCTCTAAGTTGTGTTCTTTACAGTATATCTACACAAATATCGACATTGTTTCGCCAAACCTGGTGGACCCCTTGGATACTTGACTTTTCCCTACGTAGATTATACACAGAGGCAATATTTAATTAGTGACTTGGTGCTCTGTATACCCTCAGGAGCACAAAAGCATTGGAGTTGAGGGTAGCTGGAAGCAAGTTCTGGGCATCATCTCCCCGCTGGTTCCCAGTTCAGAAATCCCCAAGTCCACAGCTCTGACATGAGGTCATCTAGGCTTCTCCAGGTCCCGGGCCTCACAACTGGGGGATCTCACGCTGCTGTGCTTCTCATGTCGCCTGGAGCTTCTTCCGAGCCAGCATCTGTGGTTTCTGTCTCCTAGAGCCTTACAGCATGAGTCAGTCCCCTTGTGAAAGTGACAGCCTTTCCAATGTGGAAAGGCAGTCCTGTGTACCCTGGGCCATTTATTTCCCAGACAGCTCTGTGAAAAAGCCTGGGTGGCGGGGGTGGGGAGGGGGGCTTAAGCCAATGCCAGTCAGGGGGGTGGGTTGGCAGACACAACTCAACTGTGAATGGGTTTCCTCCTCGGGAAGTCCTTCCCGGCCCCCACCCCCAGCAGACTGAGCGTTCCCCCCTCTGGCGTTCACCTCAGCTTCTCACCATGCCGTGATGATGGGGTCCCTTTCCACAACACATTGTGACCTCCTCAAGTCAAGGGACCTTCTTCGCACCTCCTTTACACACCCAGTGCCTAAAACAGAGGCGGGCATCCATTCCTTCATTGAATCGTGCAGCACACCCTGACAGGCAACACCGAGCCAGGTACATGAGTCACTACTGTAGTAACTCTGAGTATATGGCTGTAAACAAAACAGTTGGGAACCCCTTCTCTGGATGGAGCTCATAGTCTGTAGAAGTCAGAATACAAATAGATGATACATAGATAGATAGATGATAGATGATAGATAGATAGATAGATAGATACGTAGGGTGGTGGATGGGTAGGTAGGTGGAGGGATGGATGGATTGCATGGATGGGTGGGTGGTTGGATGGATGGATAGATAAATCAATAACTGGCAGGGACCAGCTATTTTACATTATAATGCGAAGAGAAAGAAGAGGGTGTATTAGAGGGGATACGGTGAACATGAGAACAGTAGAATAGTTAGGAGCAAGACTTACAGAGTCAGAGAGTATGAATCCTGGATCCACCTCTCACTGGCTGTGTGAATGTCAGCGAGATGCCTGTTTTTGTTTGTTTGTTTGTTTTTAACATCATGCCTCGATTTCTTCAGCAGTCAAGTTAGGATTACGCGTGTTTATTTCTGTGGAATGTGTGAAGCATGCACACACACAGGCAAATGGTGGTTGCGACTGTTATTGTCAAGATGTGTGCATGGGCAGGTGGCCGAGCAGGGAAGACCTTGCTGGGGGAAATGGGGGAATGACTCCTTAGATTTTAAGGATGGGTAAGAGGTGACCAGGAAGCATGGGGAGAGGGAGGGGGGAGAGCGTGATGGAGGACTCCTGGCTGACAGAGAGCCTGGCACGCTCTAGGGACCAAAGGCCAGGGAGCCTGGGGTGTGAGGGCAGAGGAGAGAGGGCCAGATGGCCTGGGGAAGTCAGCCACTCAGCTCCTGCAGGGCACCCCCAGACCGCTTCCCATTGGGTTTAGGAGTGTAAAGTTTAGAGACTGAAGTAGGGAAGGGTCTCATCTTACTTTTCAGTCTCTTAGCTGCTCATTGGGAAGGAGGAAGGCAGGGAGACCAGGGAGGAAGCTGGGCAGAGGTCAGGTCCCGGTGGGCCGTGTTATGGAGGCAGAGATGGTGCTCCTGCATGTGGAACTTTGTGAAAATGAGGAAAATAGAGCACACACACACACACACACACACACACAAACACACACAACTCCTTGTTCACAGGCAGACATGGCCTGAGTGCCAGGGAATCACACGTGGGCAGTGGACATAAGTTGGGCTTAGTCTGTGCTAACACGCCTTTTCAGGAGCCGTTATTAAAGACAACGTTATTTATGACACTTGTTAAAGATGGAAAAGCAGACTTTATTCAGGACCCTCCTGATCAGCGTAGGGACCACTGCGATATAATTTTCGGTGGGGAAGAGAGGGTGGGCTCAAGTCCAAATACAGCATGGGTGGAGTGCGGTGGGGATCAGTGGGTGGAAAATGTCCTAGAGGAAACACCAGGCATAAAAGAGGACTCTGGCTAAACTGCCCAACGGGAATCTTGCTGAAGACAGGCCAGAGTGAATAGACATCCTCCTGGGAGGGGGATGGAGGGCGAGGAACCCTTTCAAATTTCAAACGGGTTCAGATATGGAGGGTGGGTGATTTTTGCTAAGCTGACTTAACAGGGTTCTTGCTAAAACTGGATTTTACAAGGAAGGATATTGACGGGCTCAGAAGGTTCAGGGGCCTGATTAAAGTTTGGCCGAGCAAAGAATCTTTGTTGCCCTGCAAACACACACTCGTTGATTCTGTTCAGACGAGAGTGTGGCAGAGAAGCTGGAATAGGGCAGATGAATGAATGACCCCGGAGTGGGTGTGCAAGAGGATGGTGTCCAGGAGGGAGGGGGTGATTCTTCTGTTCTCCATGGCGTTGAACAGGAAGGGATGTGTATTTGTAGGTACCAACGGGTAGGAAGGTGGAGCCTGGAGAAGGTAGCTGGTACCCAGAGCCACTGTTCTTAAATACAGGAAGGGTCACCACTGGGAAATGAAGTCTCGCTGGCCCAGCATGGCTTTCATAAAAGGATTAAGGGCCAATGGATAAAAGCCAACAAGCACATGAAAATAGACTCAACATCATAGCCATTAAGGAAGTGCAAACCCAAACCACAAATGAGATATCACTTCACGCCCATTAAGATGCCTATAATAGAAGAAACGGACAATACAGGTGCTGGAGATGATGTGGGGTCACTAGAACCTTCATGCATTGCTGGCAGGAATGTAAAATGGCACAGCTACTTTGGAGAACAGTCTGGTAGTTCCTCAAAAATTTAAGCAGAGAATTATCACATGACCCGGGAACTCCACTCTTCGGTGTGCGTTCAAGGAGACTGAAAATAAGTGTCCACATAAAAGTTATACACAGGTGTTTACAGCAGAACCATTTGGAAGAGCCACGAAGTGGAAACCACTCAAATGTCCATCAACAAATAGATGAGTGGATACAAAAAATGTGGCACCTCCGTAAAATGGAATATTATTTGACCATAAAGGCGAATGGAGTTCTGATACGTGTTACAGTGTGGTTGACTCTTGAAAACATGATGCCAAGTGAAAGAAGCCAGACGCCCCATGTCTCATATTGTATATTTCCGTTTATGTGAAAGTCCAGAACAGGCAAATCCATAGGGACAGAGAGTAGATTAACGGTTGCTAGAGTTAGGGAGTAGTGGGAAATGGACAGTAAGTACAAGATCTCTTTTTAGAGCACTATGAATGTTCTGGAATTAGATCTGGTGATGGGTTGCACAACTTTGTGAATATACTAAACAACAAGGAATGGCACACTTTAAAAGGGTAAGTTTCGGGGTGCCTGGGTGGCTCAGTTGGTGAAGCGTCCTGGTCTTGATTTCACCTCAAGTCATGATCTCATGGTTTGTAAGATCGAGTCCCTCCTTGGGCTCTGTGCTGAACATGGAGACTGCTTGGATTGGAATTCTCTCTCTCTCTCTCTCTCTCTCTCTCTCTCCCTCTCCCCTCTCGCTCCCCCTCCCCCACTTGTGCACATACCCCCACTCACGCTATCTCTCTCCAAAAAATAAACTTAAGAACATTAAAAAAAAGTGTAGGTTTTACGGTGTGTGATTTCTACATCAAAAAAGTTGCTGTTAAAAAAAGGATACAAAAATGATGGGGGGGAAAGTACTCTGTGCTTAGAAAAGACAGCCAAAAGCACTTTAAGCCTATGACCTAAACTGCGCCGTAAGTATTGTTAATGGGTATCTTTTATATATTTTTTATAACAATAGAGCCAACCTATATAATAATGTTGTCGCCTGATTGTTAAGTTTGATTTTCTGTAAATATTTTTCTGTGTCACAAAAGAGCAGTACACTACATAATATCACATAGCGGGGCGTGTTTCACGCAGAAGTCTACAGTGAGCCATTTATCGAGCAATGGCTATTAGGTGGTTTCCATCCCTACACTTTATCAATAATGTTATGCCAACATCCCATGCACATACCTCTGCACACTCCCCTAGCAGTCGTCTCAACTTCAATTCCTAAATCGGAATTTTCCAGACAAAAGCTCTCTATGGGTTTTTGGCGATCTGGGACGCACTGGCAGATTCCTCTCCGTCCAGGTGGTGCCACGTGTTGGTCACCCCACAAGTAGGCCATGGGATCAATTCCCACTTGGGTTTACCTACCTTTGGCCTGGTTTTTGCTGGGCTGAACAGGTTCTTGTAAGGCTAGGGGACAACTGGAACGGAGACTCCGTCGGTCAGGTTCCTACTTCTTGCCGCCCTCGGCCTGACTTCCAAGACGGATGTCTCCCTGAGCTGTGACCATTAAGGCCTCAGCTGAAGATTGAGGAAGAAAAAGGACAATTAAGTCAAGTCAGGGCTAATTGATGCGGAACCTTTACAACATCTGGAGGTGCTGAGGATGCCAGCCCTGAGTCATCATGGGCTCTGAGTCGGGTAGACGACATGATCAAATGACATTTAATCTTTCTGTAATTAATTGAGGATCTATAAAAATAGCGTAATTGGCGCACTGTCCCGCAATTAGCATATTAATACGGTGACCCTTGCCAGGTGAGCAGCCTGGATTTATAAGTGGCTTTGCGCTGGGACCCCTGGCTGGAAGGCAGATCAGGTGCTGGGAGGTATCCGAGCTCCATTATCCCATCGAAGGGTTTGCTTTGTTCCAAGACAAGGATTAGCGCTAATAATTTCTCCCCAGGGAAGTGCTATCTAAATCCAGGTTTTCTGCAGAGTCTGTAAATACGGCCAGAGTCCTATCGGGGAGCAGAGAGGAAAGGCACACGCAAGTAGGTCAATCTGAGTGCTATTGTGTGCCAACAATGACGGAGAACATCAAAGTTTCCACGCAGCTTAGGCCATTGTTCTGTTTGTATTGACCAAGTAAGCTGGGAAATCCCAGAGAGAGATTTACAGGATTCGAAGCCATTGAGTCTCCTGATGCCAAAATAAAATAAATAAATGGAGAGAGAGAGAGATAGATAAATAAATAAATGAAATAAAGTAAAATAAAATAAAATAAAACAAAACAAAATGAAATACGATAACCAGATCCATTCGCATGGAGTCATCTGAGTGATGGAATGATCTTTCTGCCCCTTGTCCTGCGGTCACTGGATCTGAGGGAACCCTACCCCGGCTTTGCGGCAGCACGTTTGAGAAACGGATATTCACAAATGGCTGTTTTCAACGTGTCCTCTGATCCCGTTCTCTAGAAGAGCGTGTTATTCAGGGCCCCATTAGGTAAAATTGTATGGTAGAAAAGAAACATTGTCGGCAGCGGAGCAGGGGGCCCAGCCTGGCAAACGACTTTGCGGTGACCGGAGGCCGGTGACCTCTGCCTCTTTGTTACATGTCACTATGTTTCAAGTTAGCAAGTGGTCTGAGTGGCGTCCGGGACCCATCCTCCATTACAAATAATAAAAATATTCACTCTTAAGTCAACTATGAGTAACTCAGGGAGGGATGATGTGAAGGCAATCTGTAAATCTACTGAGGCGGAAGGTGTGCCCATTAAGGGGACGAGACGCCGGGCTCTCTGCCATGTGTTTTCTCATGGAACCCTCAGAGCCACACACGATTTTGGCTGTAACTTCTGTTTTTGTATCGAAGTCAGTTGGGGGGGGGGGGGGGTCACAGAATTTGCCACTTACCTAAGTGTATTTGGCTCACAAGTAGCAAATGTAGGTTTTAATTATATAAAGAGTTAATGGTAATAGACAATGTGTGCCGAACACTCTTAAAATTGTTTATTATATTATTATTATTAATTTATTTAATATAGATACATATTTTTTTTGAGAGAGAGACAGAGCATGAGCGGGGCAGGGGAGGAGAGAGAGGGAGACAGAATCTGAAGCAGGTTCCAGGCTCTGAGCTGTGAGCACAGAGCCTGACGCGGGGCTCGAACTCAAGAACAATGAGATCATGACTTGAGCCGAAGTCGGACGCTTGACTGACTGAGCCACCCAGGGGCCCCTTATTATTATTATTATTATTATCATTAATTCATTAAACCTCCTCAATAATACTGTGAGGTAGGAAGCTTGGTTTTGACAGATGAGGAAAGGGATGTTCAGAGGAGGTCAATGGCTTTTTCAATGTCAGCAGGTTAGTGAACAGTTATAAAGAAATATTGCTTTTTGATTGCATGAATGAATGGATGGAAGGATGAAAGAATGAGGAAATTAATTAGACAAGTTTCTGATGAGTCTTGGACAGATAAACCACCAACAGCTCGTGGTGGCCCACAAAAATTGAGGTATGATCTATCCTGTGCCTCTTCTATTGAAAAGTCTTTTTTTTTTTTTTTTAAGTTTATTTATTTATTTTGAGAGAGAGAGTGAGAGAGTGTGTAATGGTTAGCAGGGAAGGCACAGAGAGACAGGGAGCGAGAGAATCCCAAGCAGGCCCGGCACTTCCAGCACAGAGCCTGATGCAAGGCTCGAACCCCCAAATGGCAAGATCATGACCTGAGCTGAAATCAAGAGTGGGACCCTCGGGGCGCCTGGGTGGCGCAGTCGGTTAAGCGTCCGACTTCAGCCAGGTCATGATCTCGCGGTCCGTGAGTTCGAGCCCTGCGTCAGGCTCTGGGCTGATGGCTCGGAGCCTGGAGCCTGTTTCCGATTCTGTGTCTCCCTCTCTCTCTGCCCCTCCCCCGTTCATGCTCTGTCTCTCTCTGTCCCAAAAATAAATAAAAAAAAAAAAAACAAAAAAAAAAAAAAACAAAAAAAAAAAACGTTGAAAGAGTGGGACCCTCAACCAATTAAGCCACGCAGGCACCCCTGAAAAAAACCAACAGATTTCCCCAAATAGTCTATGATAATAACGACACTACCATTTATTGCTTATCTAATATATGCTACAAGGAATTAAGTACACTCTGCGTAAATATCTAACTTAATCCTCACAGCCACACTGTAGAGTGTTATTTTATTTCTCTGATTTCACAACAAAGAAAGCAAAGGTCGTAGAAGCTAATGAGTTTGGGTATACATCTGGCAATGGGTGACCACTTAATTTATCATCCTAGGTCAGATGGTCTTGATAGCCAAAGAGAGGTTCTTTGCTAATTGTGTTGAGACAACAGGCACGACTGGGATCTTTGCACCTCTACCGAAATATCGTCGTTGTAACCTGAAAGTGGAAAATCTGGAAAATGTTCTCGTCCCAGAGCCCGCGCTTGTAACTTCGGCCCCCCCAAGTCCTGCCAAGGTCTTCTTTCCACCTTGTGGTCCAGGCCAGGGAGCTCCCACCAGTTGCCGCCATGTTTGAGGTGACTCTGCCTTGTTTCCCTGACTTGGGTTGCTTGTGAGATTCTCCTCCTTTGCACATTCCTCTGCCTCGTATTCCCTCCTCCTTGACCACACTCTTTTTCATTCTTTAAAATTCCATATGTCCACACTTCCTCTGGGAAGCCTTCCGCAATATTTACTTTTGTCTCTCAACATCTCCTCATCTTGTGTTGATGTGGTTCATATCCCTCCACCTTTGTTTCTCGTTCCGCTCTGAGGTCTCAGGAGCAAACATTCATCACTGGGACCTCAGGGTCTAGCACTGAATGGGCCTCAATACTTCTTTAAGAAAGCAAGACAACCAGAGGAAAGGACTGTTTCTATAGCCTGGTTCAGGTGTCACATTCTCAAGTGTTTCAAGGAGCACTTCCCAGCTTCTTCTTGGCCCTCTTTTCATAAGGCCATTTTGAAGGACGTGAGAAGGGCATTATTGTGCGAAATCTGAAGACCTGAAGATAGAAAATGAGAGCAGTGAAGAGACATTTCCTGGGTGGTACAGGTTGTGCGAAGGGAAGTAGTATGTGATCTCCTACTACCAAGATTTTCCTACAAACTCTGATTAAATGGAGCAAGTTTGGGGTGCCTGGGTGGCTCAGCTGATTAAGCATCCCCCTCTCGATTTTGGCTCAGGTCATGAGCTAACAGTGCCTGAGGTTGAGCCCCAGGTCAGGCTCTGTACTGGCAGCACAGAGCCTTCTTGGGACTCTCATTCTCTCTGCCCCTCCCCTTCTCACACTCTGTCCCTCTCAAAATAAGTAAACAAACATTAAAAAAAATCGGAGCAGACTCTACCTGGAAGAAGTCACTGAAAGCCACATTTAAAAATGTCTTTTATAATACCAAAATATAACATCTAAACACATACATCAGCTCTCTGTGGCTGCTGTAACAAATAACCCACAAACTTGCTGGGGCAAAACAACAGACAGTTATTCCCTCAGTCTTGGAAGACAAATGTTGGACATCAGTATCACTGGGCAGAAATCAAGGTGTCGGAAGGGCTGTGCTCCCTCTGGAAGTTCCAGGGGATAATCCTTTCCTGCCCTCTTCCAGCTTCCAGTGGCTGCGAGCGTTCCTGGCCATGTCGATCCAACCCTCAAGACCAGCATCTTCCCGGCTCTCTTTTCTCTGCCTTTGCACTGTCTTCTCCTCTGTGTGGAGTCAAATCTCCTATAAGGACACTCTTCATTATGTTTGGGTTCCTTTCCGATGATCCAGGGCAATCTCTCCATCTCAGGATCCTTAACTGAATCACATCAGCCAAGACCATCTCCCTTCTTTTGGGTCATGTAGGATGACATAGTCATTGGTCCTAGGGGTTAGGACATGGACACCTTTTGAGAGACCCTATTTTAGTTCACCTCCACAACTAACTCCTAATTATACTACACTGAGACTTGGTGCCAGGGAATTTTGACCCATATTTTATTGAATGTTCACACTTCCTCTGAGACATCACCTACAGGTGGCCCCAGGCTCTGAAATGGAAAGTAGAAATTTCAAATCTAGCCTTCTTATGCTCTGGTCCCAGACTTTCCCCACCACTTTCCATTAGAGCTGTCTTACTCAAACGGTAGATTCCCCCCCACCCCCCGAACGAAAGTCTCTCATCAGTGAAGTTTCCCAGTTTGCAAAATGAGTAACTTTCCATCTGAGTACATGTTCCTGGGATGGAAAGTTGCATTTTGTATTTTGCCCAAATATGAGTTCTTTAATAGCAAATTCTGTGTTCTGTTTGTGCAAATTATCCTTGTTGACCGCGATGGGCAGACACTCTAATCCGGAGAGAGTTAATAGAGCCCAGCAAAAAGGAAGCTGTCTCTATGCCACTCGCCCCAGGAGCAATAGGCTGGCAAAGGAAGGATCCTTGTCAGGTCCCCTCCACTGGAATTTTCTGGTTCTTGGAGCTTGTATGTGTCTGGTCTTCAGCGAACTGATAAAAAGCTCAGCTGAAGGGTGCTGGGGACCCAGCCTCTCCATTCCAAGACGTGATTCCACCCTGCCTCAGGCTAATTCCAATGTCATCCTCAAACCAACCAATATGTCTTTTCAAAAGTGAGGTCAAAGTCAGGTTGTTCTGTTCTGTGAATATTGAATGCTAAATAATATTAATAGTTAAATGATGTTAATGTTCCCCAGAACACATCCGGTTTCTTTCTCTTTCTCTTTTCGCTGTCATTCTCCTCTTACTGACAGTGTGTGAAAGGCAGAGTCTTTCCCCTCCCAGATCACGCTTAATACAGTGCAGGCGAGCTATTTGTTCCAGCTCCCCAGAGACATCTGAAATTGATTTCGGAGGCTGAACACTCAAATTAGACTTTTGAAGCAACGAAGATAAATTTGAAGATGAATTTGCCCTGTCGAGGCTCAGAGGGCAACTGATGAAACATTTTTTTTTAATTCTTAGCCCATAAAGTGGATCCTTATCCAACTTGTCATTTTCTGGAATCTTAATATGCAAAGAAAAAAAATGTGAAATTGAGTACCTACCTGTAAGGATCGTGTATCGTCAAGTGTCGGTCTAGGTTTTCCTTGAGACCAAGTGTGGATTTGGTAAGTTGAGTTGAGAATACCGAGGCTTGATGGATTCTCCTTGGTTCTAGAACTCCAGTGTCACCCAGTTTGGACTCAATGGGATTTCCTACCAGTCATTCTATTTCACTTGCTCGCGAGGTCGTGGACGTTCGATTTTGCGCAACTTTGGGAATCCTAAAGGGTGTGATACAGCAAAATGCCCCCTTTTAAACCAATGTTTTAATTTTTAAAAGCCTAAATTTTCATGTTTGTTTATTGGTGAAAAGACATTTTCAAAATAAATCTTCGCAGGGATTACATTATGGCCTAGAGGCAGGGTCTGCATACGCGATAACACAAAGTGAAGAAAAATAAAAAGGTGGAGTCTCTTTAAGTATTCCCATAATTTCCTGTGACTTTATTTCATTTTACTCGAGTTTATGTATTAAACTTGTGCATGGCCACAGCTTCTTTCTGGAGCATTCCACTGTCCTAGATATTTCAGTCTTTTGGATGTGAAAATAATTGTAAATTGCAATATCGGTCTGAGAGGGTGGAAAGAAATAGTTGAGTGTTCCAGTGGAATTCAGCAGTCCTTAAAGACACAGCACTGACTTTGCTGAGAAGCAAACCTTTATTTTCAAGGAAGAGACCTGGGATTATAGGGAGGCAGAAAGATGGACACTTTGCCTTGATTTTCTACTCCTGACTGAGATCTCAGCGGAATTGATCTGACCTTCTGAGATGTATGATATTTTTCGCCAATGCTTACAACCTACCGGCTTACATTCTGCAGTTAATTATGGCTGTACATTTAGGTGGATGATAAAGGCATGAGTCTACCCCACATGGGATTTAGGTTAACTCAACTACGGATCTACTGTAAGGAATGCATGTGGGATTACATTGTAAATTGTTCCACCCAAAGGTCATTCTTGCAGTTTTTAGAGTGGGATTAGAGAGAATTCTGGAGACAAACAGTCCGGGGTTTGATCCTAGGTTCTTCCGCATCCCATGGGGTGGCTTTAGGCAAACCAATTAATGTCCACATATTAGTAAAGATAAGCTGGGTTATGCTTCAGTAACAAATAAGTCCACAATCCCAGTGGCTTAATACAAGATATTGCTTGTCGTATGACATGTCTATTAGCAAAATGCATCACGCCATCACTCAGGAAACAGGCTGCATCTTAGAGCTGGGCCATCGGAAGGCATGACTTCCCCGGTTGCCATAAAAGAGGAGATCGTGGAAGAATCGCGTGCTGTTTCTTTACTGTTTCAGCCTGGCTATGACACAACCGACTTTTTCTCACAGCCCATTGGTTCTAATTACGAAAGGGCTGGGAGACATAACAGGGCTGATGGCACGTGTGGTGCATGGTTTCTACGCCTATTTTCCAATTCTGTAAGATGAGTCCAGCAATATCTACCACGGAAGGTCTCTCTGAAGATTAGTGATAAAAAAATGTCTAGCATCTACTGGATGCTGACCCAAGTGGAGGTATTAATGCGGTGACAATAAGATCACTCTAGTGTGATGCAACTTGTTAAAGTGTATCAGTAAATGATACATTACATTTACAGGCACATTAGATAAAACCAAGTCTTAATCCATCAAATTCATTACAAGTTATCAATTAACTTCCCGGGTGCCTGGCACCGTGCTTACAGAAAATACAAAAGGAATTAAGATTCAGCTGTAAATATCAGGAGCTAGCATTTGTCCAGGAATGCCCTCAAATGTCCGAACTTCCAGTGGCTTAAAAGAAGACAGGTTCATTGCTTGTCAGGCAACATGTCTATTGGGGCATGCACCACACCATCATTCAGGATGCCCACATGACCAAACTGTGAAAACAATTTATTAAAACGTATGGAAAGATGTTTAACATCAAGAGCCATTAGGGAAATAGTGGGTCAAAATCATGAGATATCACTTCACACCCACTAGAATGGCTATTCTATCTATCTATCATCTAGCTAATATATTGTATATACATATACACACACATATATATACACACACATATATATTTATACATGTATATGTAAGTATTATATATACATATACATATATAGGTGTGTATATATGTATATAAATATATGTGTATATATATGTGTGTACATATATGTGTATATATATGTATGTGTGTGTGTGTGTGTGTATATATATATATATATATATATATATGACTAGTGTTGGCAGAGATATGGAGAAAGTGAATCTCATCCACATTACTGGTAAGCATTTAACAGAGTGACCATGTGACCACCAATTCCATTCTAAGTCATATACCCAAGAGAATGGAAGATATACATCCACTCAAAAACTTGTCCATGGATGTTTGTAACAGCACTCTCATAATTATCCAAAAATGGAAACCACCCAAATGTTTATGAGTTGATGATTGGATAAACACAACGTGAATCAATTTCTGTACCTTGGAATCCTAGTTGACTAGAAAAGGAATGGGGTTCTGATACATGAAGCAACATGGATGGACCCTGAACACATCATCTTAAGTGAAAGAAAGAAAATAAAGTAGATTTGTGGTTTCAGGGCCTGAGTGGGTAGGAGTGACTGTTAGTGGGCATGGGGTTCCTATTTGGGGTGATAGAAATGTTCTGGAATTAGTGGTGATGGATGCACAACTCGTGTGAATATACTAAAACTATTGACTTGTATACTTTAAAAGGGTGAATTTTATGGTGTGTGTATTACATCTCAATAAAAAGTGTCATATGAGAAAAAAAATGAGAATTCAAAGTGGGGAGATTATCTTATTTGGAGAATGTGGAAAGTCTTAGTTCAAGGTCAGCCTGAAAGGATAGAAATGGTTTTGCAGAAGAATGTGGGTGACACACAGGGGCGAAAGCGAAGCGTATGATCGCGGTCTGAGAAAACACCTTTTAGGAGTAATTTTCCCTTTGGATCTTTTTGCTGATCTGCCCCAGATGCATAGGACCAGGACCTTAGTTTCCATATTCGAATTTCATGATTTCTCATCTATATTCATAGGTGATTGGTCCAAAGTAGTCCCATGAGCAAAGCTGGCCAGTTCTATTCTGTCTGCAAAGCTTCTGTCATATGACCTGAGATTTCCAGATGCGAACATATAGAACCTAAGTCTTCGTAATGGCAGAGAGCTAGATGAGATGCAGTCTTCAAGCATATACTAGGGTTGGCTGCCCTGATTCTTCCCCCTCCTGAGTCCTGGTTGCTCAGGATTTCTCCGAATTCCATGGTACCCTCTCTCCAAAAAATGCCTTTATTTCTCTTGGGAAAGTATCCATGTGTTTATGCTTCTTGCAGTCAAAGGAACCAAAACTGTGTGTTCAGCAGGCACGAAGAAACCAGTCTGACCACAGCATACAGGGAGAAGACTATGGAAACATGTTGGGATCATTTTCTGAAGACCATTGAGACCAGGCTGAAGAGTATGTGTTCAATAAGGACAGCCCTTGGAGTCTTTATGGCAATGAAATGTCTCAAGCCACCATGTAGGGAGACTGATCCGGCAGCAATGAGTGAGAATATATAGCTTCTCTTTGTATCGGTTCCCCCTTCAATGCCAATGTAGAGCCAGAAGCAGCTGGGTTGTACTTCTTGAATCATAATGCAGAAAACAGCTATAGATTTCCATTTTAGAACCATTCTGATTTAATTTCTCATGAAATGTTAAGTCCAACCTCATGATTCAGTATTCCTGCCTGGGTTTGAAGCACAGCGCCGAAATATGACAATGATTTGATTGGATCTATGCCCCCAGAGAGATTTCAGGTGAGAGTTTACACACATCCTAGATCGTCACTAATATTATGGGGTGCTCACTGTGGGGGTGTCCCCATGGTAGAACACATAGGACCGTATCGCAGGTAGTAATTATGTTTGTGATCCGAATTCACTGCATTCTTACCCTGAGCAGGATGCTTGGCCTATGGGAAGAAGAGGGGGCTTCATCCCCGGAACCTCAGCCTTTGGGAACACCCACAGTGTTTGTTGAGGGTCTAATGGTTGTTGAGCACCCAATGGTCTGATATTCTTACGGAAATTAAGAGAGGGACTGAATTTGTTAAAAGCTTAGTTATGGAAAACAACTTACTACTTAGTCTAAAAATTCATGCAAAGAAATAGGTGCAGCCTCCATGATTTAAATTCAGGCTTTTTCTTATTCCTTTCCTTCGTTCCTCTTTCTTTTCTGCTTCTCCTCTAAATATAGTTAAGACGAGTTACTCCTGCTCTTATGGGTGCGAACAGAGTTGAGACACTCTTGGCCTTTAAGTCATCACAGATTCTTTTCATCAGAAATCTCTCTCTGGCTAATGTGTTTCCTCACTCAGTATGGAGTAAATTCAAAATGAAACGCTGTGTTAATACCATGAATTCTTTTGGGAAATGCAGTGGTGCAGCTAAATGTACCTTTCATTTCCTTAAACAAAATAAACAGTGTGCAAAACTCCACCCAACATCTCTCCACATTTACTCATTAAGAAGTTTTCCAGATTTACTCTTAAAAAGTCCTCACGTGCAATGGCTCAGAGGCCACACAAAACGGAGATAACAGTGGGAGGGACACTGGCATGCTCCAGTGACAACCCCCACAGGCCTTCCCTGTGTTGGCCAAAGCAGTAAGCACGGTGGGTTCCCTGTCCACATTTGGTTCCTTTCAAAGCAGTCTTTGAGACGTGGATTGGGTACAAGCACTTATTTGGGAAGGGGCCCACGAACCACTGTGTGGGTGTGAGACAAGAGACAAGAAAGGGAAGGACTCAATAAAGAGTATGTCAAGGACAGGATTATCACTGTGGGTACCTGGGGCTCAAATAGACAGAGGAGCTTCTGAGAGGCACATTGTAGGTGCTCAGAAATGTTTTCTGAGTATTATCTGGAATTTCCTCGGCATATTTGGTAATTATAGGCATGACAGAACTGGTAGAAAATCAAATATTTCTGGTAATATAAAAAAGGAACAATACCATGTACTTTCAGGATTGAGTCAATGACTTCCACCTCCTGAGTTATTTACTACCCATTCCTTCATCACCAAAGACTGTGGTTCTGAACAGGAAACATGGGTCAACTAGTTTTTTTGAAGATGCTACAAGGGACAGCTTATTTCATGATACTGGGAATCAACAGTTAACGGAAATACTCAAAGAGGAGGTCCGAGCTGAGCATATAACAGAGCACATCTCGCAGGGAGAAAATCAAACAGCTAATGCGAGTATTTTGTTGTTTGTTGTTTCTGCTTTCTATCACTACCCGGGAGAATGATCTTTTCCAAACATGTGTCTGATCTTGCCATTTCTCACTTGATACATTACAGGAACTCCACACCACCCACGGGAGGGAACTCAGACACCTGGCCCAGGCCATCAGGGCATAGGGGCCAGCTCATAATTCTGGGATTCCCTCATCTACATACCCACACTAACCACATTACTCTTAATTACCAAAGTATATCCTAGTGTTTTCGCTTGGATTCACTCTTGCTGTCCTCTCTCCTAGAAATATCTCTTCCACTTACCGTCAGAATTTGTCACTCCCTTCGTTTATTCTCACTATGCACTTTGTTTACAGGTCGGTTATTCCCTCAAATTGCAAAAGCTTCTTTATGTAGTAGCTATATCTACTTTATTGTGGAGATTATGTCTTATTTATCTTTATCTCTGGATCCTATCACAGTGTCTAGTTAGCTGATAGGTGTTCTGGGAATATATACAGGAAGACAAAAATGGATGGGTGAATGGATGGATGGATGGAATGGTGGGTGGATGGATGGATGGATGGATGGGTGGATGAATAAATGGATGGAGGGATAGATGAGTTGAAAATAAGATAGAAATAAGTTAATGTTATCCTTCAGATCTGTAATTAGAGATCAAAAGTTCAGGAAGAAATATAACATCCTTTAACAATGTCTTTGTGGTTTTCCATTCAGAGAATTGTGTTTGTATTTATTCCCTAGGACCAGGAAAAAGATATTTTACCTTTATAGTTGGCCCAACTGAAGAGAATTTGAAACATGTGCATCGCAACCTGTTCTTGCTAGTATCTTCTAGACCTTTACTTATCCACATGTGGCTATTGAAAATTTCAAATGTGGGGCGCCTGGGTGGCTCAGTCAGTTAAGCGTCCGACTTTGGCTCAGGTCAGGATCTTGCAGTCTGTAAGTTGAAGCCTCGCATCGGGCTCTGTGCTGATAGCTCAGAGCCTGGAACCTGCTTCAGATTCTGTGTCTCCCTCTCTCTCTGCCCCTCCTCTGTTCACTCTCTCTCTCTCTCTCTCTAAAAAATAAACATTTAAAAAAGTTAAAAAAAGAAAATTTGAAATGCAGCTGCTGAGACTGAGAAAAAATACTTTTATTTGTTTATAATTAATTTTAATTATATTTAAAAAACCCATACTTGATTTAGTTAATGGGAAGTCTTAAGTATTTTTGAAATAACTTGGATATGTGAACCAACTTTTTCAACTACAAATTATATGAAATCCAAATATAGACAAAACATTGCTGATGAAAATTTAGCCCCTCAACTGCAATATGCTGCAAGTGTAAAACACAGACTGGATTCCAAAGACATGGAGCTTAAAATTGAAATAAACAAATATCTGATTAATAATTTTTATCTTATTTTTATGTTGAAAGGCTAATGCCTTGGGTATATTGAGTTCAGTAAAAGATACTGCTAAAATTAATTTCAAATGCTTTATTTTATTTTGATATGGTTACTAGGCAGTTTTGAATTGCATATGTGGCTGGCATTCTATTTTTACTGCACCAGGCTACACTGGACCAGCACATGGTAGGTGCTGAATTGTGTTTATTTCTCCCTGGATAGTAGTCATCAGCCCCAGTTTGAATTTCCCTCATGGAAATTATGTCTTTTCAATGCAACAAGACACACAGGGAAAAAAAAAAAAAAAGCATTAGAGTTCCATATCACTGAAATAACTTAGAAACATCTTTTGTTGGTTAATTATTTACGGACTTTCTACTCACAAACCGCTGACTGTGCTCTATGATGCGGGGGCTGGGAATTTACAGATCCCTTTTCCCAAACATTTTTGTCATTTCACTTCCTATAAGTTTTGACCAATAGGAGGCACTACAGGGTGGCTGGGAGGAGAGAGGAGGGAAGACGGCACTTCCTTTCTGTCTTCCTGTTGGTGTCAGTCTTGCACCAACAGCAGCCGTTTCTTCCAGCCCCAAGATATTCAGCACCCCACGGAGCAATACCCAGTGCCTGCTCAAGGCACCACCCGCAGCAGAACACCAGCCACTCCAACTGAGACCTAGTTCTTTCTTTTTTATTCCAGTCCTACAGGCGACAGCTACTCCCATAGTAATTAATCTCAGAGTTTTAGCGTTGTTTGCTTTCTGGTCTTTCAGTTTGTAATGCTGTGTAATTACTTAAATCCCCTTTGGAAATGTATAATGCAGTTCTGTTTTCCTGATGGGAATCTGAAAGGTGCACTCACATCTGTAAACGTGGCTATACTTACAAAAATTAAATGCAAAAAGAGAAATCATAGGAAAAACCTGAAAAAGGATAAGGATGGGATTACAACGAACATACTGTAATCAAAGCTGTGATGTGCAGCTAAAGCAAGATTTAAAGGGAAATTAATAGCCTTTATTAGGAAAAAAAAAAAAAAAAAGACAAAATCAGTGACCTAAGATGCAAATGAAGAAATCTTAAAAAGAATATAGAAGAAAATCTTTGCAAAAGAAAGACAGAAACAAAGAAATATGAGCAGAGCTAAAGCAATAAAATGAAAGGAAGAGAAAACAAATTGAACAAAATCAAAACCTAACTCTTTGAAGGACAAATATAGTTATATTTGGTTATAAAGATTAAGTTTGGAAAACATAAATGGAAAAATTCCTAGGAATACCACACTTGTAAAACATACTTCACCAACAACTGGGAAAGCCAAATAGAATTGAAGACAGTGAATCTCTAGTTAATGATTACTGTTAAAAAAAAAAAAAAAAGAAGAGCAATGTAGTTTACATTCTAATTCAGCCAAATAGTCAGAGAGGATTTAATACTTGCTTTCTCCTGTCCGATCCACAGAAGAGAAAAAAATGAGAGACTGTTCTACACTTCGTTTTGTGATTCTGGAATAAACTTGATGCCAAAAGTTAGAAAAAGATGGTGTGAGAAAATAGAATTATGGACGATTTCATTTAGGAATAAATTTAATTTATGAATATAAATGACATAATCTGAGACAAAAGACTGCATAATGAACTAAACAATATGCAAAAAAAAAACCAGTCTGAGATTAGTTTCGAGACATAAGGATAATTTTAAATTAAAGACAAATATATATTTGTTCATAGTAACAGTATAAAGGAGTAAGGCTGTATAAACAATCCATGCAGAGCCATTGTTGAAGTTCAAAACCCATTTATAGGTAGAAGAAAAAATGTCTTAGCAAACTGGAAATAGAAATGAGCTCTGTGAACTTGCAGAAACCAATGGCATGCTCATTAGTAACACATTTGTGTTCCAGTAAAGTTAAATAAAGGACCAGTTGTTCCCATGTCACTACTTCGTCCAGGATTGTGTTGGACCAGCTAGAACAGGAGGCGAGACAAATCAATACAATTATGGCAATATCAATAAGATTATTGGAAAATACACCAAGTTGGAATTATTAATAAAACTAATAAGTGGATTTCAGCAAGTTGGCTGGATACAAGTCTGACTTATTCAATTGATCACATTTCTATAAAGAGTCGCGATCAAAGAATGTTCCTTAGGGCACATGAGTGGCTGAATCGGTTGAGCATCAGACTTCGGCTCAGGTCATGATCTCTGAGGTTTATGAGTTTGAGCCCCGCATTAGGCTCTGTGCTGACAGCTCAGAACCTGGAGCCTGCTTCTGACTCTGTGTCTCCTTCTTTCTCTGCTCCTCCCCTGGTCGTGTTCTCTCTCTCTCTGTCTCTCTCTGTCTCTCTCTGTCTCTCTCTCAAAAATAAATAAACATTTGGGTGCCTGGATGGCTCGGTCAGTTAAGCATCCGACGTCAGTTCAGGTCATGATCTCACTGTTTGTGAGTTTGAGCCCCAAATCGGTCTCTGTGCTGACAGCTCAGAGCCTGGAGCCTGCTTCGGGGTCTGTGTCTCCCTCTCTGCCCTCCCCCGCTCATGTTCTGTCTCTCTCTCTATCTCTTTCAAAAATAAATAAACATCAACAAAATTAAAAATAAATTAATTAATTAACATTTAAAAAAAGTTTAAAAAATGTGTGTGTCATAAAATAAGAATATGCATATATATGTATATATACTTATTTTATATATATAAGATGTGTTTTGGAAGGATACAATGATGTTGATATGATAATTCTTTCCAATTCAATCTATAAATTCAATTCCAAAGAAATTCCATGGGAATTTCGTGGAGCTTGACAACTCATTCTAAAACTTATATGATAGGCCAATGGGCCAAGTTAAAACAAGACAATGATAAGTAACGATGTGATGAGATTTGACCTCTCAGATATGAATGCTTACTATAAAACTATACTCACAATGAGAGGGTGTCATTGGGGACGGGGAGTAAAATAAAGACCAACAGAACAGAAAATCTAAACTCAGGTAGCCTGAATGGCTCAGTTGGTTAGGCATCCGACTCTTGATTTCAATTCAGGTCACGATCTCACAGTTTATGAGAACCAGCTCTGCATTAGCCTGGAGCCTACTTGGGATTCTCTGTCTCCTCTCTCTCTGCCCCTTCTCTGCCCCCCACTCTGTCTCTCAAAATAAATAGATAAAAAAATAAAGAAAATCTAGAACCTGTCTCATACCTATATGGAAACTTCATTTGTGATGTACGTGGCAATACAAGTCAGAAAATGCCAGCTGCTGAACCAGATATATACCACAACATTTTGACCTAATAGAAATTCATTTATAATGCACAAGAGTGCTGATTGGTAGGTACTTCTCCTGAAAGCTATAATTGAAGGACCTGTGTTTTCAATCTTGTAATTCTAGCATCTTCCACATATGGTGTCCTTGTCCACCTCTATCAACTAACTCAAGTTAGTGGGGAGGGAAGCATGGGGTCGGGGGAGGGGGGCACTTGCTGGACTGTTTCCATGGCCAGTCTTAGAAGTTTACACATCATAACCACTCATGTGCTGTTGGCTAGAACTCAGTGGTATTTAACCATCAAACTTCAAGGCTGACCGTCCAGCTTGCTGGAAAGAGGAAGAGAAATTAAGTTTGATGAATAGTTTATTAGTTCCTGCCACAATTTGGAAATGATGGAGTATTTGATGGATGGTGCAAGATAATTGGTTTTGCTTTTATACAGGTCTTTAACCCATTTGGAATGCACTTCATGAATGGAGTAATTCTCTTCTTATTCTCAAAGCAAAACCTAAGAAGGAAATGAAAGGCAATATCTTTATGGTCTCGAGTTAGGCAAGAGTTCTTTCTCTTTCTTTTTTTTAATACAGGGCACATGAATCTCTAATCAAAATGGAGGGACATAAATTTCACTAAAATTACTAAGGACACCGTAAAAAATGGAAAGTGTAAAGCAATGAATATAACCAAGAGGACATCAGTATTCAGAATATGTAAAGAATACCTATAAAGCAATAAGAAAAAAAAATATATAAGCAACCATAGAGAAAAACTTGGCAAAGGATATGAATCACCAGTTCAGCAGAAAGGAAATCTGGAACGCCAAAGATGTCAAAAGATACGCGACATCACTGTAAATCAAGGAGACAAAACACCACGAGAATGACAATTTTTAAAAGTAAATTGATAATACTAAGAATTGACAAGGATATGTAAAAGTGGGACATTTTAGACATAGCTGCGGGACTATAAATTGGTACCAATACTGTGGAAAATGAAAGACAATATCTAGTTAGATCAAAGACATTCATGTTCTGTGACCCAAGAATTCCATTTCTAACCACGTACCCTGGAGAAACCCTACATAGAGGGAGCTATGTGCAAGAGTTCTCGCTGTGGCCTTGTGTGTAACAGCCGAGAAAACAGAAACGACCTCGATATCTTTCAACAGAAGAATGCATTAAAATTCTGCTACATTCATACTCCCGAGCATCACACGGAAGTTCCAATGCATGAAATAGAGGTACATGTAACTACGTGGTACAAATCCCAGAATTAGCAGTGTTTAAGGAACATGGAAGGGGGTGGCGATTTGCTGAATGTTATATATCACATCATACAAGGGATAGAAAGTTAATATTAAAGTAGTCTCTATTATGATTATGGACATAAGAAACACTGTATAATTTTATGGGAGAGAAAAGTAATACATTTAATACGGTAATTGGTCGGTTCTAAGGAGAGAAGAAGAAGATGTGTTCGGGAAAGAGATGAATGAGAGGTCCTCCCTATTGGCAAAAGGATGAATTTATTTTATAGACAGAAAGAGGGGGAGGGAGATTTCGATAGATGTGTAGATAGTCAGAAGGCAGTGGTGGTCATCATATTATTCTCCATCCTTTGGGGTGTGCTGGAAATATTGTAGAATTAAAAAGTATTTAGCCATAACAGTCTTTGATCTTCCTTCTCTCCAAGTATCTCCTCCCAACACACCCATACAAAGACTATGAAACATTCCGTGATTCTAATTTGTTTCCTCTGCCCCAAGTGACGACTCCTGAGCATTCTGTCTTGGGCGTCCCATAACTTTTACTGTTGCTGCAAGCCCACCTGAGAGAAACTCTAGAGAGCGAGTTCTTCAAGGACTAACACCAATTAGCTCTTTTCTGTTACCAAACCCGGCGGAAAAGAAGAGCCTCCCAAATCCATATGCAATTTAGGAAGCTCTGAAAACAAAGACGCAGATAGATGAGAGGCGCGCATCCTCTTAGCTTGACCTGCGGGGTGATGGACACAGCCACCCCAAAACCTAACCTGTCCATCAGTGGTGGCTGCAGACCATTGGAGAAGAGACTGCGGTCCTCGGCGTTAACTGCAAAGAACCCTCGTGCGGGGATCCTGGGTCCGCGGCTTAACGGAAGAGGGGGGAAATGTAAAAGATCAGTGTGACAGTGACATTTTCCATGCCACCTGTGCCCGTGAGCCGCCTGCAGAAACCATTCCTTTGATGGACTGGGGATGATAAAAATAAATTAAATTGTACAGTCAGGATCAGCCGGTAGTATGAAGGTAGAAAATTATTAGTCGAAAATTATGAGTTGATTACTATTACGCTTGTTTTTTTTTTTTCTAATGCAATAACCACAATAATGCACATCCATGTAACCTTTTGCGATTTTTAAGAAAAGTGACCATACACTGTGGTGTGCCCAGGACGGTCCTGGTTTATCCTTGGCCGTCAATGGTAGTTCCTTTGACTCTCCAACTGCTGGGGTGTGGATACCCCATTTTAAGGCAATGTTGCAACAACGACAAAATCTCAGTCTGGGTTCTGTCTTTGGCACGGATTGAGGGGGCATTGGTGTCTCACTTTGTCTCTCCAACTGGGTTTCCGTGCTGGTAGCAGTAAAGACAATAGTACATCCTTCCACCCCTCACTTCTGATTCCGTCTCCTGCAAGTCAGCTTGTTAGACCTCTCTCCTCTGCAATCTCAACCCTTGGAAGAAGTTGTCCATGATTCCTTATCGGGACAGACTATGTAATCGGTGGAGTCCAGTGCCAAGTGGGGCCCCTTGTTCAAATGTCAAGGATTTCAAGATGGAGACAACAGATCCTTAAACCAACCGCGGGGGCATCGAAATGCAAAGTCCTGTGTCGTCCAGACTGGTCTCATGCCCAGAAATCCAGCCTTGACTCTCATCTGGACCAGCGGCCGTTCCCCCTCTTCTGGTGTGCCCACACTCACTGGGCTTTTCCTCCGAGCCATATCTCCAGCTCAGTTGCTGCAAAAGCTTCCTAGCACTCTCGGCCCTGCCCGATCGCCCTACTCTCCCACTGCCTTGCCAACCTCAGAACCCACCAGAACACCCCCATTTGCTTTCTTTGTCTAACTACACTGACAGCCCCTTAACTGGGTCTTCTCAACCTGGACATATTTTGGTCAGATAATTCTTTGTTGTGGGATCTGTCCTGTGCATGGTCAGAGTTATCACCATCTGTGGCCTCTACCCACAGTAGCAACTTCCTCCCAAATTAAAACAACTAGAAAGGTCTCAAGAATGGCCCCTGGGCTGTAGGATCACCTGTAGTTGAGAACCGCGGATTTAGACCCTTCGCTCAGTACCCTCCACTCCACCCAGGGCCTCCGTGCCTACTACTCCGTTTGCCTGGGGAACTCTTCCTGTCTTCCGTGAATCCCTCTCACGCTTCCTGTGGGCCCTGACCTAAGGAAGCCTCTGCCCAGAGGCCAACGTTACCCTCTAAGTGACCACATGCATCTCTCCTCCTCATTGCGTTCCTAGCACATAGCAGCTAGAACAGTGGCTGGCACATAGTAGGCCCGCGGTAAATATCTGCAGAATTCACTAATCAAGGCAGTAGATAGGATCAGATGAGCGAAAGATATTAGAATGTTCTAGGAAATGGTATGACCACAAGCATTGCACGAGATTTGGATTCAAATCTTCGATCTGACTTTCAGATAATATGAGATTTAAATGCAATAGTGGATATAAAGGCGCTCTATACACTAATAAAGCCCACACGGTGTTAATAGTTCTTACTTTTTACATTCTCTAACTTAATTTAGGATATTTACTAACTACACGCTGAGGAGTCCGGTAGGCTCTGGGAGGGACAGAGGGCGAGGACACAGACCGTGCCCTCAACGAGCTCACGGTCTCCAACTGTCGGCAGCCACTGCTCATGCAGACAGGAGAGCACGTGTGATTACCCATTTCCAGGCATAGACCTGGGCTCTGAGGGAAGGTTAAGTGACTTACATAGGAAGAGTAGAGCCAGGATTCCAGTGGGTTCTTCTGCAGTTGTAACCTTCCTCCTAACTCCAGCCATCATGGCCCCACTGGGTGAGGAGTGGCTGCTCTCCTTACCCAAGGCTGTCCTTCTATAGCTGAAGTTCTTCATGGCCCACCCACCTCGGGATCTTCTTCCTTGGCCACTCATTCACACCCTGCTCTCTCACTTGTGGTGTGCGCAGGGGGGCCACCTTCTGTGGATCTCTGTTTCCTTGGCAGTGAGGGGAGAGATCAATGCCCCCCCCGTTAGGATAGTGCCAGGGTTGGATGAGACAGGCTGTGTGAAGGTGCCAAGGAGTTGACCGACCTGCCCCCTCTGATGACTAGCCTTGGTCTCCTTGCTTCCCCCCTCACTAGACTTTGAACGTGCATGATGTGCTGGGCTCACAGCTGGATCCCTGGATACTATGCCGCACACAGTAGATGTCGCTCCTGCCCCCTTGGGATGACAGAGAGGGAGGCAGACAGTAGCCAACTGAGTCACCTCACAGGGTTCTGTATTTACCGCCATCATAGACAAGAGAGAAGCACAGCATTTGCAGTAGGGCACCTGACCCAGCTTTCTTGGGTCCGTGACAATCGGGCTAAGATCTGAAGAATAAGAAGAAGCTGACCAGGAGAAATGTGGGGAGGGTATTCCTGGCGGGGGGGGGCTAGTGAGAGGCAGAAGCCCTGAGGCCCCATGATGCTTCAGGAACGAAAGACAAGCTGTGAGACTGAGCACGAAATGAGAAGGAAAGTGCAGCGTTTGTTGAAGGCAGAGGAGGGTGGAGGCTGTGACAAGCCACGGCGGTATTATCCTAAGGGCTGGGAGAGCCATTGAAGACTAAAGCAGAGGGTGCCATCGGCATATCACGAGCACACGTGGAGGCTGGTTGACGTGGCCGGAAGCCCCTGTCCTGTTAGGAGGCAGCCGTGGGCCGTGAATGGCCCTCTAAGTAACCAAATACTAAAATGGCAAAATATCCATTTTCTTTGGCTTGATTTGCAGCAACTTCTAGGATGCTGCAGAGAGAAAACATCCCTAGAAGCCAACTTGGACCAGCTGCTACGTGTGCCTCAGGCAGGAGCTATAGATCTCTCTTTGACGTCCCCTTGACATGTTAGGGATAAAGGGCCACAAGGTAGAATCCCAAAGAAACATGCCTCCCTGCCCCCAGACCAAGCTCACATGAAGATGGAAGGATCCTGTGCACACAGATGGAGAAGTGCTTCCCTCTCCTCTCTGCTGAGTGGATTCTTCCCAGGGGAGGGAGCTGCTCTTTGATAAACCAACAGAGAGTGGGGTGAAGGGCCAACCACTTTAAGAGTTTCTCCATTGAGGGGTCTTCTAGCCCTGCTGTCCTCTCATCTGCATTGGGAACGACAAGCAGAACATCACACAGAGTCTCGTCAATGTGGGTCCTGGAAGTTTGTCTCCCTGTTTCCAGTTCATAAGGATGTCAAGTGTTTCTAGAAGGCATCTCAACAGTTTCTTTTCAGCTGCGGAATGCAGGCCCTCTCTCTTTTCCCCTCCAATCATAGTGGACAGAAGATCTCAGCACGTGAATCAGGCACAGGGAGGCTGATGTTGTAGAAAGGGGGGCAGGGAGTCTCGTTCATCCCTACCTTGTCCCCCACCCTAGCAGCTGGGCAAGGTACAGCAGCAAATCCCTGGGATGCCAGCGAGGTCGCCGGGACCCCAGATCTTGTGGAGAGATGAGGAAATAGGGGCTGGTCATCATCATCACGGCCCCAAATTAAGAAAGACTCCCTGTGGCTTTGGGGCAAGGAATAAGGACCTCGGTCCCCATCTTGCCCTCTGTCGAAATGACCTGTAGACCTGGGGTCTCGGAGCTGTGCTTCTTTTCCCCTTGGGCAAGTGGCCTGTAGACATTCCACTGGCCTCCATCCATCTCTCTGCATGGCCTCCTCTCTGCATCAGTGTCTCCTTCTCGTCTCCCGTAAGGACTTGTGCTTGGCTTTGGGGCCCGCTCAAACTCAGGACAAATTCACCTGGAAATCTTGACCTTACTTACATCCGCCTAGACCTTCCGAGTGAAGTCACATTCCGAGATCCCGGGTGGGCGTATCTTTTGGAGGCCACAATTCAACCCACTATGGGAACGAAAACAAGTTTAAAACACAGTCCCTGCCCTAGGGGATTGCATGGTCTAGAGAGGGGCACCTGCGTGCACCGGCAATGGCTGCCTCCCCCACCTTTCTGAGCCTCAGTTTCCCCGTTGAGCCATGGGGAGCCACCTGTGTAAAGCCAGGGGGAGGGAGGGAGGCAGTTCTTGGAGAGCTCTGGCCTCCCTCCCGGGCATCAGCTATAATGATTGTTCATGTTTATCTGGGGGTGGACAGGGCTCTGCAGGAGACCCACAGGGAAGTTTGGTCTGACCCGCTGGGAGACAGTGACCTCCATCTCAACACCTGAAAAACACGGAGAAAAGCCAGTGCTTGATCCCACCCCCCCGGACCCACTGAATTGAAACCTTCAGAGGTAGAGCCTGGGCCCTGGAGTCTTTAAGTGCCTGCCACATGAGCCTGATTCACAGGGGCGGCTGCGAGGAAGAGTGGCTGTCTCAAAGAGGAGGGACCTTCCGACACAGGTCTTAGCTTCGTTGGGTACTGAAACTGGCTGGTGTGCTGTGTGGCAGGTGATGGTTGTCAGGGCAGAACAGCAGCAGGGGGCGGGGGGTGGCCATGCATGGGGTGCCAAGGAGGGGAGGGGCTTCCTCCCCAGGGCAAGGGGTCCCCGTGGTACCTAGCTGGCGGGGTGTCTGATGGACAGTTAGCGCCTAATTAAGAGACAGTGCATCTGACCCCGCCAAGCGGCAGATGGGTCAGAACAGAGACCTAAGTGGTGTTTACGGGCGAGGCAAGGAACAGCCCGGGCAGCCCCATTTGCTCTGCTTTTGATCCTTAATCCCAGCCTCAGGTGGGTGCCCCTCGAGCCAGACAGCACTAATCAGGGCGACAGAAGTAATACAAAGAACACAAGTGCAGCCGGGTCGGGAAGACAGAGCAAGAGAGAAGGGGGGGTGGGGGGGAAGAGTCTTCATGGGATAAAATTACCAGCCAAGACAGAAGGCTAAGAGGCCGTGGGGCGGGCTCCCCCGCCCCGGAGTCTGTCCCTGTTGCCCCAGCCTCTGCCCGCGGGTGAGCAGATGCTCCCGGCCTGTGATGGGAGCCTGGGGAGCGGCCGGCCCCCCCTCCACCAAGAGAGGAAGGCTGGGGTCTCGCAGACAGGGGCCTTCGGAATGGACAGGGAGGTGGAGGGGCCACGGCGAGCAGGCCACTGAGAATCCCATCCTTTCCCCCCCTGGGATGTGCCAAAGCAAACCAAAAGGGAACCAAAAACTCAGCCGGCGTTGATGTCTATGTTTCAAGTTTAACAAAGCACTTAAATAAAAAAGAAAAAAAAAATCCAGGGATACCTACATGAAGAAATTCTTTCTCTCGGTAAAGACAAAAAACGGAGAGAGGAAGGAGAGGAAAAGGCAAGATGATGGCTCTGAGATCTATCTGCCACTCATGCTTGGATACCGATCACTTATCTGGATAATTAAGCAGTATCAGAAAGCAACCAGATCCCCGAAACCTGATATTAATCCGTCCCTCTTAATAGTAACCCGGGGCTGGCGCGGCAGAACTCAGCCGAGACCCCTAATCCCCCTTCTCCAGCGTTCCGGCAGTGGCACACGGCCCCGCTTCCCCGGAGTGGCTCGAGACGTGCTATCAGCGGCTTAAACCTCATTTCGGCTTGGAATCAAAGTATATTAGGGAAGTCTAAGAGAGTCGAGATGCCTGCAGATTTCACGGGGAGCGAATAATTCATAACTGCTCTGCCAGCGGCCAGGCCCGAGGTGACTGGCTTTCACGCTTGACTCTCTCTGAGGTTTGTGTCCAGACCAGAGACAACCGACGACGGGCTGTCTCCCCATTCAGAGCCCCCCCCCCCCCTCCACCCCAGCCCCCTGCCGCTCCCCGGCCCCTCTGGAGCCAGGCCTCTGCACCCACACGCCGCCTGCCCTCAGGGGGGACTCAGACGTCCCTGGTGTCCTTGGCAAGTGCCGCGGGCTGTCTGTCCACGCGCGGCCTTGTTTCTGTCTCTTGGCTCTATCTGGCATGCCATCCCTCTCCTTCCTCTTGGGTAAGACCTTCCTTTCTGGCCCTTGGGTCCCGCCTGGGCTCTGCCTGTCGGGGTCCAGCTTTGGAATCTCTTTGGGGTTTCGGAAAACGGACACACGTGGGGCGATTCAGTCAACAGAGGTCTCCTCTAACAGTACATGTGGTTTCCCGCAAAGGAGAAAGCGGGAGGACCACCCCCCCAACCCCCCACCACGGTTTGGGGGCAGCTCCCGCTCAGCTCCTGGTCGTCTTCCTGCCCCCCTCTCTTGTGACCTCTGTCGCCACCTTAGCGACCGCTGCCTCTCTCTGGAAATCCGTATCAGACCCTCCTCCAAAAGGGCTCTGGTTGGTTCTCGCTCTATCAGAGTGGGGAGACGGTCTGCAGTGATCTCGGGGAGCCACTTCCCAGCTGGCCAGCCCACGGGTGGCAGCCTCCTAGGACAGATTTGTTGTCACAGGCCAATCAACGTGGCCAAGGGGACAGGGTGTGGAAGCCCACGCTGACACAACGTCTCTGGTGCCCAGAGCATCCGGGGCTCGTCTTCAGTGCTCTCGGAATTCGCGGGCAGTCTTCCTCGCTTCGGATTATGGCAGCGGCCACACCAGGACTAGAGGCTGCTTCCCGGGAGGGGTCCCTGCCTCCAGGTTGGTGCCCCAGGTCCCCCCTTTCAGAGGGAGAAGTGCCACATCAGAACCAAAGGAACGAGCTAGTCACAAAGTCCGGAGTGCGGGTAGAAGAGAGCGGTGCAAACCAGATGTGAAATCTGGTCCACGCGGAGGTTGCCACGTAGAAGCGACCCACGCTGGGGGTTCCCAGGAGAGGCTGGAGGAAGGTCGCAAGCGATTATATCCAAGGACAGAAGGGAAGGCGTGGTGGGGGTACGAAGGGAGATGCCGGAGACACAATTCCAGGCTTCAGCAGCCGAGGGCAAGGTGGGTGGTGGAGTTCGGTCTGGGTACAGGCCGTGAGTGCTGCCGGCTTTCTCTTCACTGGTGCCAGCCATGGGTCCCCAACGGGGTCAGCTGGTCTAAAGGCTCCCTTAATCTTGCTCCCTACGAGGGTGATAAGCGAGGAGATTCTATTGGGCAGAAGCATCAGGGCAGTGGGATCAAGGCCATACCAGACAGACCTCGGTGGCTGTGAGCTGACAGGTCACATCAACTCGGCGGACCTGTTTGCGGGGCAGAAACGCGTGCGTGTGGATGGTGTGTGTGTGGGGGGGGGGGGGGCGGCTCGCTCACTGGCAGGTGTCCCACAGGTGGGCGAAGCCTGTGTCTCTCACCCCTTCTCCACGGAAGACCCTTTCTCTCTTTATGCCCCTCATGCTGGTTTTTTTCTTTTTTTTCCCCCTCAAATATCTCTACCCAGAAAATCAGGGTTTTAAACTCGAGATGCCAATCACATAACGTAAATTTCCCTATTTCACAGTCAACGGTTTAGTGACCTTAAGGGTTGCACACAATATAGAGAACGTCTCACGCCTTCTGACCTGCCCCAACCCCTTCTCCCCAGGAATCTGGGGCTTCTCCTTATCTTGTCCCTGTCCCCCCCACCCCCACTTCTCAGCTGTATAAGTGTCACCTTCCCCAAGGGACCTTCTTTACCCCATGCCTGTGCCCTGGGGGGAGCAAACGCTGCCATCTATGTGGGGGGGACTTCCAGCATTTCTCGTGGGTTGTTAGGAAACCCCAAGGAGGTGGCCGGAGTGCAGAAAGCCAGTAGGTTCCCTTTGCGAGTGGCAGAGCTGAACAACTTCCTTGTACACAGGTGGGGCCGCTCCCTGGAAAGTCCTGTGTTGCACAGTCGCTTGTGATTTTGCCGGGTCCCTTCAGTGGGGGCAGTCTGCTGTCCCAGCAGCAGAAGGTACACGGAAGAGAAACCAGGGGGTGCTGGGTGCCTGGCCCGTAGTAGTGTGGGTGAGCAGGTCTCCCCGACTGGGGAGGACAGAGAGAGCATTTGGGGGTACAAGTGAGGGAAGGGGGATACCGGAAGAGCCAAGGTCAGGGGCGGGAATGATCCTGTGCCCATCCTTTGCCCCATGCAGGGTTCTGCAGGGGCCTCGCCACCCCCTTCTCATAACTGTGCTCCTGATGACCGACGCTGGAAAGGCTGAGAAAGGAAACGAGGTCGAGCCCCTCCACCCGGTGATGCCGTGAGCCTGGGGTCGCGCAGGGATTAGAGGCACACGAAGAGACTGGGGGCACAAAGATGCCTTAGAGCCACAGGCGTCCGGACTAGCAAGGTCCTCCGGGAAGGGTTTTTAACCCGAGCTCCCAGGAGCAAAGGAAGCTTCAGGAAGTTGAACAGACCTGCCAGTATCACGTGGGTACGACGTCACCTGTGTGATCCAACCGTGTTCAGGAATCACTTATCTTTTTTTTGGTTTATTTATTTATTTTTGAGAGAAAGGGAGAGAGAGAGAGGGAGAGAGATTCCCAAGTAGGCCCTGTGCTGTCAGCACAGAGCCCAGTGTGGAGCTCGATCTCATGAAACGTGAGATCACGACCTGAGCTGAAATCAAGACTCAGATGCTTAACCGACTGAGCCACCCAGACGCCCCAGGAATCACTCGTTATGTTTTCGCTTCTCCAATTCCTAGCTAAGGCTTGAAATCCCCCCTAATAAAAGGAAGGTCCTTTGTCTGACTACATTTTAACCATCCTCTTGGCAAAGACAAGCAAAGGGAAGGAAGAGAGGGAGGGAGGAAGGGAAGAGGAAGGAACAGAAGAGGGAAAAACGTGTCCTTGTTGCTGGGCCTCTGTGCCGGGAAAGATAAGACAAGGTGGTCATTTGGAGTCGGCTGATAGTGGACCTTGACTTTCCAGATTGCACACAAATTTCAGCTTGGATCTGAGACTTCCCGACCTGAGCCCCATGAGCCGATCTCCTGAGCAAAAATGCAGGACACAGAGTCTGATAACATTCAAATATATGTAGATACACAGCAAGAAACGTAAATAAGATGAGACTGGCGGTTTTATAATGATGTTTATTGTGTAGCAACCAGGACGATGTGATTTTGGATGGCAGTCGGAGTGACCTTTGAGAACACCCATTTGACAAGGTCATATGTGCCTGCAGCTGCCCAGTGGCTTGTCATCGGTCTCTGGTAGCGAGGTTTTCATCCGGATGCCTGATGGCCCCTGTTCCTTCCCAGTTCAAACCTTTCATGTCTCAGCCTGAACCCTCTTCACTGTGCCCAAGCCCTCAGGCTTGGTCCCAACAAATGCCCTTGCCCCTCACCTCTTATTGTAGACTTTTCTGCCCAGGACACCTTCAGTGGCCCCTCTTCACCAGGACCTGGTCACAGTAATATCATTCTGGGACTTGACTGGATTGTTCCTTCAAGACACCTAGGAGCTGGGGCGCCTGGGTGCCTCAGTTGTTTAAGCATCTGACTCTTGTTCAAGTCATGATGTCTCAGTTTGTGGGTTCGAGCCCCGTGTCGGGCTCTGGGCTGACAGCTCGGAGCCTGGAGCCTGCTTGGGATTCTCTGTCTCCCTCTCTCTCTGCCCCTCCCCTTCGAGCTCTCTCTCTCTCTCTCTCTCTGTCTGTCTCAAAAATAAATAATCATTAAAAAAAGAGACACCTAGGAGTAAAGTGGGCGTAATGATACTGACCCTGAGGGTTTTAGGGTCCCAGCCCCCAGACGGACTGACAGCCACATCTGTCAGGAGTATGCAGCTTTCCAAGGTCAGCCTGCTCACCGGCCCGTGCCAAGCGGGAGCAGGGGAAAGCCCGCCTCCCCTTATTTATAAAACACCGATGATCCCAACTTTTCAGCGACGAGGGGGAGGGTGGCGGAGGGAGGGGGCACACATGTATCAACAACCAGGAGCACACCACGTTCACCTTTTCATTTTTTATTTGTACAAAAACGGTAAAATGTTTTTACAGGCTAAGCCAACGGTGCTCGGAAGCTGAATTAGAGCGTCCTTAATTAATATGTCAGAATATAAGAAATGATGAAAATATGTATAATTAAATTCTCGCACTAAAACAGGATTCGAAAATGTGACCAAAATAGCAGCTCCTCTTTCTTTCTTTCTTTCTTTTTTTTTTTCTCTCCCTTTTTTCCCTCTCCCTCCCGGCCCCCTCCCTCCCCTCCTTCTCCAGAAAAGCAACAATAATAATAAAAAAAGGGAAGTGTCGGGGCTGTGGCAGCTGCCGCCTGTTTCGGCCTCAAAGCGGGATGGGGTTGCCGGAGCTGACAGCCTGGTCACCCCCCAAAATTAGACACAAATTGTCGAGATTAACAATTCTCCCCCAGTCAGGTGCTGGCTGCCTTATTTTCATACGAAGATGCTGCAGGCTGTGTGCTATGACAGCTGGGCACGTTGGTTCCCATACAGGCTCACACGGTGATAAGGCTGTTGGAGGCAGGTGCTCGGCAAAGCCGACATCGAGACTAAATATACAATTATGCTACGCGGGCCCGATCCTGACGGTCGGTTATTTATTTCTTTACTTACTTGCTGACTTTGGCTCCCAGTGTGATACAAAGGTGTCCCCGGACATGACCCTGAAGGCCGATGAGGCGATTATCCAGGGGTTCCCAAAAACGCACTGGGGCCCGTTACTAAATTTGGAGCATGTGTGGTTGGGGTCTCGCGGGGCCCCATCCCGATGTCTCCAGAAAGTCCTGGGGACAGAGTTGCCTGTTTTTCCCCTTGAGAGGGAGACGCTCGGGGCATCCTGAGACCAACGCGGGACTCCGACCCAGGGATGCATCTGCTCCCTTGGGACACAAAAGGAAAAAAGAAAAATCGCTTTCTGATCCCGGGAGGCAGAGTGTGATGAGACAGAACGTCTTTGGTTTATCTGAGGAGGGGGTTGGGCTATGGGAGAGATGTTTTTTTAGGGCTTTGCTCTGTCTCCCTTACCCCTGTGAAGGGGGATTCCCCCACCTGGCCCTGCAGGGAAGCCAAGGGCAGGCCTTGTTACTGGGACTAAAGTGCACCTTCGTGGGAGGGAGCGGGGTAGGTGGTTCATAAGGACTTGAGGAATGACACAAGCATCTTCGTGAGACAGGACCTATTCAGTAGATGTGAACCCAGGTATTCCGGGACGTCCGGGCAGGTGTCGGCTTTGGAGATGGGCCGAGAGTCAAATCCTGACTGTGAGACCGTAGGCCAGGCTTCAGATCTGTCATCTATAAAATGGGAATAACACCCCCTAGCTCGGAGGGCTGTGTTCGAAATTAAATAAAAGAATGTAGGCAAATCTCTGAGCAGATACGGAGAGGGGGTCCCCAGAGGGCCCTGCCAGGAAGAACCCAGCAGACGGGCCCGGCTTTCAGACCCACACGCACGCCTTTCCAGAGGCAGCCCGCATCTGGAGATGGAGATAGGTGGAGGTGCCTGGGTCCGGTCACCTGCCACCTTGCGCCCTGTCCCTGCGGAGAGGTGTTCCTTCCAGAGTGGGGCCAGAGGCTTCGCTGGGCCTGTACCCGGTGTAGCCTGTCTGTCTGCTTACCTGCCTCCTTTCCCTTCCTTTCCCGGGTATTCGTCTGCCATAAGCATCTTGTTCCCAAACTCCACGTCAGCATCTGCTTTCTACAGATCCACAACCTGGACCAGATCTTTGTGCCATCCCAGCTCGGAGTGAGCGGTCCAGATGGGGGCCTGACATCTGCCATCACAGCCTCCCAGAGAAGTCACACCGGACAGGGTTCAAGCCAAGGAAAGGGGTACCCCACCAGCCACCCCATGCTGCCCCTTTCCTGAAGAAATGCCACATCCCCTGGGTGGGGCCCGCGTTGCTGGAGGCTTCTGGGGGAAAAGAAAGAACGAAAGAGGAAGAGAAAGAGGGTCAGAAAGAAAATGGTTCTTCGGCGCATCCTGGGTTCAGGAAATGAGAGAATTCCAGTCCCTGGAGAAGTGTTCCTACCAAGGTGGAGACTTTCTCTCAGCACAGCCTAGTGTCAGTCCCCTGGTGGTCAACTCACTAATATCCTGATTATCCCTCTAGATTTCTGAGTCCCTTGATATAAGGAAGAAAGGGGGGGAGCCTGGGTGGCTCAGTAGGTTGCCCGTCTGACTTCAGCTCAGGTCATGATCTCACGGTTCATGGGTTCGAGCCCCACGTCGGGCTGTGTGCCAACAGCTCGGAGCCTGGAGCCTGCTTCGGATTCTGGGTCTCCCTCTCTCTCTGCCCCTCTCCTGTTCCTGCTCTGTCTCTCTCTTTCTCAAAAATAAATAAACGTTAAAAATTTTTGAAAAGAGGAAGAAAGGGCACAGAAATCTATCATACGCTGGGCACTGGGAGTAAAGCTTCTCAATTCTGACTAAATGCATCGACTGGCCTGGATCCAGTGCCAACTCCGCCATTCGTAAATGGAGAGACCTCTGAGCCTCGGCTTCCAGGTCATTCTCACGGAGCATATGTGTGGACAGCACTGTCCACAGACCCCGAGGGGAAGGACACGACGGAGGTCTTCCTCTGCCTGCTGCAAAGACAGGGGTCTGGAGACTTCCGCGTAATTGAAGGGGCTTTCAGTTTCCTTCTGCCTGCTGTGCGTCTTTGGACCACTCAATCAGTCTCTCTGAATGGGAGGCGTCCCATCTGTCACGTTGATGGCAGACAATCTATGGGTCCAAGTTTCTTCTCCCATCTCTGTGCTATTTACCTCAGAATTCACCGGGGATTCGGTGCTGAAGGTCTCTGCCTCCCCCGTGACATCAGCACACAAGGGGCATTCAAAAAATAGTTGAGCGTATTGGAGAGTGTGGGGGTGGGGCACATACTCCCAGCTCTGGGAAAACTGTATTTTTCTGGGTACCGGCTGCCTTATTTGAATGAGAAAGACAGGTGAATGGCTGTGTCTGTTTAGAGGGAAAGTGTCCTATGCCCTATTTCTTTTAATTCCACACAAGCCAAGTCAGCCCAGGTCCCGTGCATTCCATGCCGTGTTCCAGGAATTGTCTGTGTGTGCTTTTTTTTTTTTTTTTTAATTTGTTATGTTTATTTATTTTTGAGAGAGAGAGACAGAGGGCAAGCGAGGGAGGGACAGAGAGAGAGGGAAATGTAGGGTCCGAAGCAGGCTCCAGGCTCTGAGCTGTCAGCACAGGGCCCCACGCGGGGACTCAAACTCGCGAACCGTGAGATCATGACCTGGGCCACCCAGGCGCCCCGTCTGTGTGTTCTTTAACCTCCCTTGAAGTGTTCTCAGGATGCCCAACCTTGTGATATCAAGAGTGCTCTCTGCAGATAGCCCGTGCTTCTCCGACCCCAGAACGTTCTGCACTGACCGTCCCCATCAATGCTCAGGCAGCCGTGTCAGGTCTGGCTGGCCAGTCATCTCTCCAAACGCTGGCACACACGCATTCCTGCACTAGGTCGGCCTGTCCAAAGGCCGTGTCTCTGCACAGAGATGCTTTGAACCTTTACAAAACTGTTTTGCTGGTCACCCCTCCCTACAGGTACTGGCTCTGAGCACCCACACTGAGCTCCAGCCCTGTCTGAGGGGCGGTGGGAGCTGTCGCCCCCGGGACACAAGACTGTGAGTGCTACAGACAGATTTGTGGGGGACCTTGAACGCACTTTCTGGGGCTTCTTTGCAGAAAGGGCAGGGTTTCTCCCAGGAAACGATTTGTCTTGTTTTAGGGATGCTGCGAGCCGAGTAACTGATCCCGTCTCCACCCGGAAAACCCAGGGCCCTGTGTGACTTCCGGGAAGGATCCAGAGCTTGGTTTTGGTCACTAACTTCACCCCAGTACAATGACCCTTCTCCTGCCGTACTTTCCAGTTGTCCTCTATTCCTGACTCCTGTCTATTTTGTTGCCCCAGACACCTTTCTGGAAGCTTTGGCAAGTCCTTCGGGGCGGAGCTGGATGCAGATGAGGAAATACAATCACAAACAATTGTTGATGGCTTTTGAAGTTTTCCCAGTGGGGCTTGATGTTGCAGCTGGTTTGGGCCGGCCGGCTCTGTTTTCACCCTTCTCGTCCAAGGCCGAGAAGCAAGTGCTTTGCCGGTGGCAGGGAGAAAGATCGGGGAATCTGCAACAAGGCGAAGGCTCGTCGTGTTAGGGGTCCCTCCACGTGGCGGGAGAGCGAGCGCCCCTGGTTTTCAAAGTAGCCAAAGGGCTGCCCCAGAGGGCTAGTGGATTGAACCTTATAATAGACTTGAAAGCCACTGGCCCTCGGGCCGCCCTCAGGCAGGGCAGTGGCCCGTCTGGGCTCAGAGGTGGGGAACTGGCCCCTGCTGGCGAACAGGTGTTCATGCCTCAGCCCTGCACCCTGGTCCCACGGAGCTCCTGAGAGACAAGGCATCAGGTGTTGTCATGGGTGTTCCCTTGGACCCATGAAACCCAAGCTCTGGGGCTGGAGAGAAGGGCTCACCGGTGCGCCACCCTTCCAGCTGGGGCCTGTGTCATGCCCATGACGGAGGCCGGGGGCAGGTTACAGGCAAAGGTGAAATGTGCCGCAGGTGTGGTATTCTGTTATATTACATTTGTGTGTCGTCTGTCCCTCTCACTAGACAGGTAACACGCATTCTCTATGCTCTACGGGTGGACAGGCAACTTTTGTCTGTCTGGATTTCCAGCATATCCTTGGTGCCTTGAACAGTACTTGGTTTATAATAGGTGCTCAATAAATACTCGTGAAAGGAAGGAAGGGGGGAGGGTGAGAGGGAGGGAGGAAGGAGAGAAAGGAAAGAGACACTTTGGGCCAGAAGCCACCTGCGTGGAGGGAGGAATGTATACAAATATCAAAAGTGTATGTTACTCTATCAAATGGGTCTAACAGAAGTACGAGCTATATTCCAGAGAAACCAAAAGAGACAGAGGTGGGATTAATTTCAAACAGAACCAGAGATGACTTCTCAGATGAGGTGACTTTTTTTTTTTTTAATTGGATTTTGAGAGTGGAAGATGCTCATTTACCTCTTCCTAAAATTATATATTTTTAATTATAAGCAGAATACTTTCTCATTAGAGAAAAATTGGAAAATGCAGATGAGTATAAACACAAAAATTAAATCTCTCATGAACGCATCATCTAGTCAAAAACCACTGCCAGAACTATGGTGTGTGTTTTACTCTCTTCTTGTTTTTCTCTGTATTTTTTCCCATAACTGAAGCCAGAATCTTTGCATTCTTTACAATTTCACCCATCCTCTATAATACGTACTTTTCAATATTTTAAACTATTGGGAAACTTTTTTCAATTAGCTGTAAGTAGTCCATCGCACAGATATTTCCTTATTTACCTGGCCATTTTACAATTGTTTGCTGTCTATATTGGCAAAATTTTCATTATTGTGCATAAGGAGTTGGGAGACAATTTTTAAAAAATTGTTTGATGTTTATTTTATTTTGAGAGAGGGCACAAGCAGGGGAGGAACAGAGAGAGAGAGAGAGACAGAGAGAGAGAGAATCCCAAGCAGGCTTCATGGTCAGCCTGATGCAGGGCTCGATCTTGCAACTGTGAGATCATGACCTGAGCCGAAATCGGATGCGTAACCTACCGAGCCACACAGGTGCCCCGGGAGACATCTTTTTATAGAATTAGTCACCTTTGGATTCTTTCCTTAGAACGACAAATCAAAGTAGAATTACTCAGCCATGGAAATATACGCTTTTAGACTTAGGTATAAAAGAAGAAGAGAGACCTTCTTCTTCGGGAGGAATCTCATGAACTTGCGAACGACTTGCAGAGGCACATTTGTGTCCACATCTTGAGTGGAGAGAGGCATAGGAAACCACGCTGCGGTGGTTATGGGATGGATGATGATGGTTTAGAGATGATCCTGGTTGTCATGGTGACAAGGGGTGATGGTGGTGAGAGGGGCGGTGGCAATGTTGGTTGGGGTGATGTACATCGTCTTATTGGAAACGTGACAGCAAATATGACCGAGAGAGAGAACTTTCTTTCCTTGGCTCTTTTTCCGATCTACCCCATTTCGGGGTGGTTAAGGACTTTCTGTCAATGATAGTCTCTGTTGAAATGGAGTCCTCTATTCAGATGGGATTACAATAATAATTTAGAAGAACAAGGTTCTTGGACAATGTTCGCAAAAGGCAGTCCGTGTGCAAACCCTCACTCTGTCCTCGTAAACGGGGCTGGCCACACTTCTGCTTGGGAGCATGTGCTTGCAAAATCACAGTGTCTGTGGAGAAAAATATTTTGTATTAAATTGTAATTCTGGCTAGATCAAAATTGTACAGCGATATTTTTTTTTTCTTTTTTTGTTTTTTTTTTTGTATCCATCCTGCAGAAGGACACAATCCTCAAGGGCACGAATCTCTTCTCCTTCCTATTCCACCTGTGTCTGTATTTCAGGGACCAGCAGACGATGGTCCACAAGCCAAATCCAGCCCACTGCCTGCTTTTTACGTGGCCCACACGCTAAGAATGGCTTTTATATCCTTGAAGGATCAATAAAAGGAAAAATAAAAAAATAAGAATATTTTGTGACCCATGAAAAGAATATTGAATTCAAATTTTAGTGTCCATAAATAAAGTTTAATTGGGACACTGTCACACTCATTCACTGAAGTATTGTCTACGGCTGCCCCAGAGTGACACTGGCAGGACTGAATATTTGTGACAGAGACAATATGGCCCACAAAGCCTGAAATATTCATTCTCTGGCCCTTTGCAGAGAAGGTTTGCCAACCTTTTGCAAATAGTCCACGCCCCGGTAAGCAAGATGCCTTTGGGGGGCCAGGCATAGATTTGCGTTGCAAACCAACATGAGCAGGGGCTCTGACACTCCTCACTTAAATTGCTTCAATCTCAGACCGGGGGGAATAATATTTGCGTGGTAAATGGGACCAGCATTGCTTAAATATTATTATGACTATGGGAATGCAGGACACAAAGTCGTACCTAATCAAACTGAACTGAACCTTTTGCCTTGAGCTTCCCGGTAGCCAGATCAAAAAGGGCAAGACGTTCATGATTTCCATGGTCCAGAAGAAGGGAAGTTCTTCTGGCCAAACAGGCTATTGTCTGGACGAACACGCCGAGAGAATGATCTTCCCACAGGATTTCGTAAAAGGACGTGTGCAGGGCCCGCAATGGTGCCTCACAGTCTTGGAACCGTTCTTGTTGCCCTCTGCCTTAGGGAAATCTGAGATCACAGAGCCAAAGACCGTTTGATAAAAGCAATTCTGAGTTAGGCAAATGGTATGGACCGAGCACCAGCTGCCAGTAGTTCCATTTGCTTGAGTGATAAACCCCAAAAGGTAGGTTGCCCACAAGTCTTTTGAAAATGCCTTCATAAGTCTCATCTCTCTTATATGCTTTAAAAGAAAAAGTGTTCGACCTCCCCCTTTACATCATCAGGCCCAAAAGACCTCCGTGATGGACTGTGAGGCTGAGGGGTGGCCTGCAAACAGGAGGGACCCAACATTCCCATCCGTGAGCGTTTAACCCAACACACAGGCTCGCCTTGCAAACGCAAATAAATCATAATGTATTTTCAATTAGTTTGCACTCTTACTAGCTGCTGTCCTGAGTAATTAGGAAAACAATTCACATTCTGCCAGGAGCTGATCTGAAGTGTTATCCCTGGAATAATTATCTGTCTGCAGCTCGCTTTCTCTGCTCCTCTCAGGTCAGCCGGCTGCAGGAGGACACCCAGAGAGCATTAATGAGCTCTCATTGAAGATGTTAAAAAGCTTGTATTGATCTGTTTGTCCAAGAAGGAGATATTTAAGCCTCTCTGCTGAGGGCAGGAGAGACGGCGAACCCTATCACAGGGGCTGTTAGCAGGCCTGGCTGTTCCCGCCTTCCACATCCTCCTCCTGGCAGGTCGCCATCGGGGGGTCGGACTCCCAAACCCACCACAGGCTTTATTCTCCGCCCTCAGTGCCACTCAGCCTGTATTTAGGTTCTTTGAGTGTGTGTGTGTGTGTGTGTGCGTGCGAGAGAGAGAGAGAGAGAGAAAGAGAGAGGAGGAAGAAAGAACGAAGGCAGCACACTGAATGAGTATGAATCTCTAGCCCTCTACCAATATAAATGAACGAATAAGTAAGTGAATGAGCTGAAGAAGAGTGAGCTGTTTCTTGCCATCGCAAACCAGCCAATAGATGTAGAAGGAATTGGACAGTCACCATTTGGCAACTTGCGTAGTAAAAACTGATCCAGGCAAGAAATAGCAAGCACCAAAGTATGATGAGGAACAGGACATTTGCACGGCTTCCAGAAAGCTTATAACCGGATACTCTTAATGAAAAAGGGAAAGAAAATGGGTGCCTGGGGGGCTCCGTCGCTTGAGCGTCCGATTTCGGCTCAGGTCATGGTCTCACGGCTCGTGGGTTCCAGCCCCGTGTCAGGCTCCGTGCTGACAGCTCGGAGCCTGGAGCCTGCTTTGGATTCTGTGTCTCCATCTCGTTCTGCCTCTCTCTCTCTCTCTCTCTCTCTCAAAAATAAATAAATATTAAAAATTAAAAAGAAAAAAGAAAAGGGAAAGAAAAGAGGCACTTCACAGTGTAGAAACTGGTGGACACTCCCTGAACCAAGTGATCAAAGGTGACATCAACAGTAAGGGGACAGAATGCCGTTACTTGTCTCCTGGTACCATGTATCGAGGAGAATATAGTGTGGCTTCTGTGGCATTCCACGAGATATGCGAGCCCTGCGTCGAGTGGCCAGGAAACTGCAGACAAACTCTGGTTGCCAATGTTCCTCTAAAAGCCGGTTCATGAAAGGCACAGACAGACCGTAGAATGAATGGGGCCAGGTGAGGGAGACTAAGACAAGCAACCAAATGGAATGTGGTGTCCTCGCTCTGGTCCTGGGACAGGATAAGTAACTTGATTTTTCTCTGGAGAAGAAACGGTATTGGGACAATTGGTGAAATTTGAATAAGATGTGGGGCTGGGATTGGGGGTATCTTTCTGTTAGTTTCCTGTTTTGACCGACCATTGTGCCATGGGGACGTGACAGGGTCTATTTTGGGGGAAATACACCTTGAAGTATTTATGGGTAGTGGAGCTCATGTCTGTAATTTACTCTCAAATGACTCAGGGACCCAAATAATAATGTGTGTCTGTATCTATATCCATCCATCCATCCATCCATCCATCTACAGGGATTGTGGTAAATGTTAACTTAGGGGATCTTGGTAAAGAGCATATAGGGGTTGTTTGTATTATTCTTAATACTTAATACTTATGACTTAATGCTTATTCTTAAAACTTTTCTGTAAGTCCAAGTAGTTTTTTTTTTTTATTTAAAAATTTTTTTAACGTTTTTATTTATTTTTGAGACAGAGAGAGACAGAGCATGAAGGGGGGAGGGGCAGAGAGAGAAGGAGACACAGAATCGGAAGCAGGCTCCAGGCTCTGAGCCATCAGCCCAGAGCCCGACGCGGGGCTCGAACTCACGGACCGCGAGATCGTGACCTGGCTGAAGTCGGACGCTTAACCGACTGCGCCACCCAGGCGTTCCAAGTCCAAGTAGTTTTTAAAAGAGTTTTTAAAAGAGAGGAAAGAGAGGAGGCAGGAAGGCAGGAAGAGAGGGAGGAAGGCAAGGGGAATGAATACCATCCTGGATCCCTTTCCGGACATTCCCAATAAAGGGCACTGGGATCTGTGGGAAGGATTTCAGCGGGCGACCGCGCCGTGAGGACCCTGCCTCACGGGTGTTCAGCCCGGCAGAATGTGCTGGGAATGGCCTTGAGCTGGGAGACAGAGGAATAGAAGTCTGAACCCAGCCCTGCTCTCGAGGACCTGGGGGGCCCAAAGGGAGTGCCTAACCTTCCCAGGGATCCAGGTCGCCTACCTACAGTTAGGACTGGAGCTCTGAGATCTCTGTGGAGCGACAGGCTTCTCTTGGAGTTAGAATGACGGGATGAGGCAAATGGAAACAGTCACCGTTGGCACGTGCTTCGGAGCCAGACAGGTATGGGTTCGGTTCCCTGGATCTGTTACTCGGTAATTGCTTTCCTCCCTGAGCCTTGGTTTGCTTCTCTGGAAAATGGAGACAGTGTGGCCTGTCTGGCTGTGTCCTTGGAGGTTTCAGGGTGACCACAAGCGCAGAGGCTCCGGAAAGAACAAGCACTTTGGCAAGGCTGGCTCCCTCACGCCCCCCTCCCACTTCCCCCCCACCCCCAAACACGAGGCCACCATGACTGTATTGGCCGGTCCATGTTGGAACAATTCCACCTTTGTCCCGGGTCTTACCTAAACATGGGATCGGATTCTATTGACGTGACGACCCACCCCCTCCCATCTGCCAGCTGAGAATAGTGTATGCTCAAGTGCTGATTTTCTTTCTCAGAATAAAGACGAGCCCCCAAACTGCACTCTCAGAGTGGATTCTGGGAGGCACCCGGTTAATGGTCTGAAGGGCATAGGAGCAGGTGAGCCCATAGGCTCCGGGAACACACCTTTTGTCTCCTGAGGGGTCAACCAGCCTTGCGGCCCTAATTAAGAGCTTATATCAGAGACCCATCTGCCCAACTTCACTATGGCTCTTCACCGGAAAATGTATTCCTTTGTCTACCCCTACCGCTTGAGTCTGCAGTTTTGTCAAAAGGTCACTGTTACGGAGCGTGGGACAGGGGCGGGGGTGAGGAGGGTGGGAGGGAGGGCCCTGGTCAGCCCTGGTGGGAACGACAGCTTCCCCGGTAGGAGCAGAGGCTAGCAAATTTACAATAATAATAATGAATACATAGGAGCTTCCACCAAGAGCATACACGTTTGGACCAAACAATAGTGGCAACCTTTGGAGAGGGGCAGTTTCTCTCGAATAATGACGTGTTATTGATATGGTAATTTTTATATTAACAAATGTATGCTGGAAATGCTGTGATTTATTTATTTATTTTTTCTTGGAGGGGAAAAAAAAAGTAGCTTGCCTTAGCATCAATAATGATATGCTAATGACCCGTTTCCAAATTTAGATTTAAAAAAAAAATTAATTGGCAAATCTCAGAGCGGAGAAGATAGCATTCTTGGTTGTGACCCAGTTTTCAGGTCCAAATGGAAGGTTTGGTAAATTTAAATTCCAGGCCCCCATATAGAAAAGAACCTGGAGAAGGGTTTGTTTAGGGGGTTGTAGATTAATTATGCTCTGGGCTCTGGGTCTGTCTCGTGTTTAGAGAATCACGGTTTGACGAGAAATATCCAGAAGGTGTTCCCTGGGACCGCTGCTTACCCCTTTGCAGCCGAGTGCACAGGAGCACACGCACATGATACACGTGCACACACACGTGCACACACACGTGTATATGCCCACACGTACACAGGAAGCAGAAAGAAAGCTAAGGAAACCATCAAAAAATGTTTTTGAAGCAAAGGGGCAGCTTTCCTGATGGAAACAGAGGTGAACTGGCTTTGTTATTTAAAAAAAAAACTCTTTTTTTTTTTGATGTGTTTTTATTTTTAAGAGAGAGACAGAACATGAGCAGGGGCGGGGCAGAGAGAAAGACACGCACACACAGAATCTGAAGCAGGCTCCGGGCTCCGAGCTGCCAGCACAGAGCCCGACGCGGGGCTCGAAAGCACAAACCATGAGAACATGACCTGAGCTGAAGTCGGATGCTTAACCGACTGAGCCACCCAGGCGCCTCCGTTTTTTAAACTTTTATTTATTTGGTTAGGTGTAAATTTTTAAATCATTTATTTATTAATTACTTACTTATTTTTGAGAAGGAGAGAAAGAGAGGGGCAGAGGGAGGAAGAGATTCCTAAGTAGGTTCCACACCCAGCACAGAGCCTGACCCAGGACCCAGTCTCACAACTGGGAGATCATGACCTGAGCTGAGATCAAGAGCCGGATGCGTAACCGACGGAGCCACTCAGGGGCCCCTTTGTTATGATCTTTAAAAATAATTGATGGGGCGCCTGGGTGGCTCAGTCGGTTGAGCGTCTGACTTCGGCCCGGGTCATGATCTCGCGGTCCGTGGGTTCGAGCCCCACGTCGGGCTCTGTGCTGACAGCTCGGAGCCCGGAGCTTGTTTCAGATTCTGCGTCTCCCTCTCTCTCTGACCCTCCCTTGTTCGTGCTCTGTTTCTCTCTGTCTCAAAAATAAATAAACATTTAAAAAAAAAAATTGCTGAACCTATATTCATTTTCTCTATAACCTGGAGTAAAAGATATTTTCTCATATGAGAGACTGAATGCACTTGGCCAATTCACTTTCCTGCAAGGCAGAGATATCCCAAGATATTTAAAGGGGGGGAAAAAAGGAAATCTTTTAGATAATAATGAATAATCCCATGGCGGGTCTCTGTCTACTTCTTTAAGCTTTCTCACCTTACCCTGTTCTTCCTCTCTCTTTCTTTTATTATTCTGCCTGCATCCTTTCTAAATTTTTTTTAATGTTTTATGTTTGAGAGAGAGAGTACAAGTGGGGAAGGTCAGAGAGGGAAGGGGGCAGAGAGGATCCAAAGCAGGCTCCAGGCTCCTTGCTGACAGCAGAGAGCCTGATGTGGGGCTTGAACTCATGAACCATAAGATCATGACCTGGGCCAGGGTCAGATGCTCAACCGACTGAGCCACCCAGGGGCCCTTTCCCTGCATTCTTTCTACATTAATTGTCTGCATTCCGTCCTGATCCAACCATTTTCTCTGTATTCTCTTTTCCACACCCTCCCCACTCATTCCCTCATTCTCCCCTTGCTCTGTCCCCTCTCCTTTCATTTCTATACCCTCTGCACCAAAGTAGGAGGAAAGTGACTTCCTGATTAACCAGAAGGGCAGTGGCCATGCTGGGCTGGGTATCTGCCCTTCTGATGAATGTATACAAACCGTTGGTCCAAGACAAACCCCTTGTTTGGCTCAGAAAGTCTTTCGACTGTGTCACAGTCACAGTCTCTTTATTGGCGAGAAGAGTCCAATGAAGAAATGTGGAAACTTGGATGATGTGGCTCAGGGTCTTGGGCTATGGGACTTTTTAAATTAAAAAAAAATTTACTGTTTATTTATTTTTGAGAGAGCAAGAGACAGAGTGGGAGCAGGGAAGGGGCAGAGGGAGAGGGAGACACAGCATCCGAAGCAGGCTCCAGGTTCTGAGCTGTCAGTACAGAGCCCGACACGGGGCTCGAACTCACAAGCTGTGGGATCATGACCTGAGCGGAAGTCGGACGCTTACCGACTGAGCCACCCAGGCGCCCCTTGGGCTATGGGTGTTTATCCTAGGGTTCGGTCCGTGTTTTGGGGGGTGGAGGAGGTCCAGGCTTCCGGGAGCTTCCTCTGGCAGAAAGTTATGTTAATTGGGACATTAGCCAAGACTAGGAACTTTTCTGGTGATTTGCCTCTTTCCCCTGAAAAGTTTGGAGTTGGGGGGGGGGAGGAGAAAAAAGTCAGTTCTCAAATGTTTCAGTTCATAGAATGACACTACATGCCGCTGATGTCAATGTTTCTACAGAGGTGCATAATATATAATTGCGAATGTTTACGTGCTGTACCTTGTGTTTAGAATCCAAATCCGAATTGGCCGCCCTTACTTTGTGTTTCCGGGGCATCTGGCACCGTGTATCCCTCCACCCCACCCCTCACCACGGGAAGTTTAACTGATTGTCTTCCTCACTTGAATTCTGAGCAACCCGAAGTCAAGAACCTTGCTCCTTGGATAGCATGTGATCGACACCAGCCAGATGCTGGTGTCCTAGGTGGGGTGACGCCAAATGGACACAGTTTCTACTTCTGCAGAGTTTATGAGCTCAGGGCAGAGGGTGTGGAACAGATTGAGATTCCACATTACTGAATCCCCAGGGTATTGCATGATGTCTGGCACATTTCAGGGGTTCAATAGATGCTTTTGGAATGGATGAACGCATAAATAAAATAATACGTGAGCAAAATGATTGGCTTCGAGCAAGCAATGTATTACCTCTGTATATACACTACACGGGGACTGTTCGTTCTCTTCGCTGATGAGGAAACTCAGCCAGGGGGTGAGTTGGTGCAGGGAAGAGCAGGTGGAAGGGCCCGGGCTCCCCAACCCCTCACCTCTCTTCCAAGCAGCATCTCCAGCTCGGCTTCTGGAGCTCTGTCAGTGACAAAGGGGTCTTATTATTTACACTACAAGCCTGTGTCCTTGCTAAGTGTTTTCTGGTTATTTACTGGAGGGTTGATGAAGCAAACAAGGAAAATGACAGGGTACTTTTTTTCTTAATTCATTTTAATATCTGGGTCTTGGTTTCCTGGTGGCAGCTCCAAGGATCCATTTGTCTGTCATCGTGCACTAAATGTTGGAGAAATGATGCACGCCCTGGCGAGGGGGCTGAGGATAGAGAGGAGGGTGGAACACTGGATATTCAGGACCAGTGGCTGTCAGAGCACAGGAACCAGGGAAAAGAAGGCAGGAAGAGAGGATGGCACCAGATGGCTAAGTGGGAGAGGAGAAGCCCCCCCACCGCTATGAAAGACAGGAAGTCATTGTAGAAAGAGGAAAAGCCTGCTGAGCTGAGAATCACATAGGGTGCAAGCTTCCCTTATCCACAGCTTAACATTCAGGGAGGCAGCAGGTGCATGCTAAAGAACATGACCTCGGCATCCCAGACTCAAGTTCACATGTAACTGCTTCCTTACTACGCCGTTGTGGGCAAGACACTGAATCTGTCTGTGCCTAGGATTCCCCGAGCTTACAAACGGGATAAAAAATACCTACTTCTTGGGGTGCCTGGGTGGCTCAGTCGGTTAAGCGTCCGACTTCGGCTCAGGTCACAATCTCACGGTCTGTGAGTTCGAGCCCCGCGTCGGGCTCTGTGCTGACAGCTCAGAGCCTGGAGCCTGTTTCAGATTCTGTGTCTCCCTCTCTCTCTCTGACCCTCCCCCGTTCATGCTCTCTCTCTGTCTCAAAAATAAATAAACATTAAAAAAAAAATTAAAAAAAATACCTACTTCTAAAGGTCACTATGATATTAAGTGACTAGCTCTGTGTCAGCGTCCAGTGGCCCTTCTCACCGGCAAATGAGACAACGTGGCCTTCGTCTCCACTCCCTACATTTTATGCCCTGATATCGCAACCACCCTCGAGGACCGTGATGTTCGACTGACAGCCACCGGCCACATTCGCTGTCAGGCACTTCAGCGTGACTAGTATGAACTGAGATGTGCCCTATGCGTGAAATACACACAGGCATACAGAGATTTCGTACAATAAAAAGAATATGAAACATCGCATCGATAATATTTGTATTGATTACGTGTGGAGATGATGGCGTTATGAATATATGAAGTTAAAGAAAAAATACTGTTCCTTAGGATATGAAACCCCACCTGCTGTTGTTTGCTTCCAGACTTAAAACCTGGCAGCCCCTGGTGTTATTTCATTCATGAGTTAGATCTCTGTTCCGCGTGGATGTTCATCTTGCCTTTGACTGTTGACAGGCCTTCTTTACTTTTCCCTTTGAAAGAACCTATCTATCCCACGCTCCGTTTGGAGGCTAGACGGGCAACGTGAACTTCAACGTGTGAACTAGCCCTGCCATCTTGCCCTGAAGTCACCGTGCCCTTGACTATTGCACCAAAGCTCTTGGACCCAGACAGAAGACCCAGACCTTTTGGTACGTGATATACGGAGACAGTCTGGATGAATATTAACTGTGAAAGGTGTGCATTATTCATTTCTGGTTCAAGGTGACAAGGTTAAGCCTGATAGCATCCTTTTAGTAGTATTAGGCTGTGATAAGGCATCTGGCATCGTTGCCCTGTTATCTGATTTCTCTGAAGCTCAGGGTAAATACTCAGCGTCCAAGCAGGGGCTCGACAGGGGCATGAGTGCTTAAACAACACGTATTGGAAAATTTGCAATCAGAGACAGCCTGGGAAATTTCCATTCTGACTGCTTTTCTCCCCCTTCCTTTGTTTTTCCTAGTGTCGAGGGATAATGGAAGGGGGTCTAATGAATATCTATATTATGCACGGATATTTGAACAAATAAATGAAGAAATAAAGGAGGGAGGGATGAATAGACGAATTGATGAATACGTGAGTTAATGAACCAATCAATTTCTGGATAAGCAGATGGATGGATAGATCAATCGATCGGTGTGTAACATACCGGATGTAGACATTTCTGTATAATTTGGCTGGGTAACTGGGAAACAAAGGCTGGTTAGCTAGCCAGATGGAGGGATGATGGATGAAGCAATATATGAATGAACAAATGAGTGAATGAATGGTGGGACAGAGAGGCGAAAGGAGAGATAGGTGAGTTCAATGTAATATTTGTAGGGGAGGCTTTTTCTGGCGTCTTTATCTTCCCAACCTTGACATTTATTTTCTTCCTTCTTCTCTGTTTTTCCGGCTTAGTACTTACCACTATCCAATAAATAATATCCTTTTTTTTTGGTTAATTGCCATCCTCACTAGAACATGAATGTCTCTATTTTATGTACTGCTACACCCGAAAGCCTTCGGCAGTGAAGGCATATAGTAAGCACTCAATAAATACTGGTTGAAGTCATGGATAATGACTGTGTAGATAAATAGATAGAAGACCGGTAAAAACATACAGAGAAAAATAGCATACAGACAAATGTTCAGAAAGAACGTGAGATCAGGGAACTAAAGCCACAGAGTATCCTGTCAGCTCCACCATTGGCTACCTGTGTTTTTTTGGGTTGGTGTAAACCGGGGGGGGGGGGGGTGGGGATTCCGTGTCATTATGGACTTTCATAACCGGACTCATGTGTGCTGTGGGGAGTCGGTGGGAAAGAGCATGAAAAGACGCTGGGTCCATGCCAAATCTCCACACCCAAGCTGGCTACTTCCGGGACCCTAGGGATGCCCAGTGCCGCAGTGGAGGGCCTCTGACACCAACGCCTGCTTTTGCCCCTTGAACATTCCCTGGAAGGGCTGTGGTCCGCAGGGATGGTGTGGAAGGGCAGTGAGAACATTTTAGAACCAGATGACAAGGCAAGAGAGGTGGACTGCGAACGCAGCACAGATGTTCACCTGCTTTATCCGGGCCCATTACTACCCTGGACCTAATTTCTTCTTTTCTCTACATTAAAAAGACTGGTTCACATATGTTGGAGATTCCTTTCTGAACATACGCCAAAGAAACCTAAAAGCGATAGCCTTACAACACAACTGCCGCCATTTTCTATACTCAAACTGATTTATAGGTCGCGGTGGGAATGTCAGATGAGCAGATAGTGAACGCGCTCGGCCAAGGCGAGGCTGCAGGGCGTGGAAGGTGCTGTTGACTCTGCCATATGAGCCGCTTGGCCTGTTCCTAAGTTAGCTATTTTCCTTCTTTCTCCCCTCCTTCCTTCCTCCTTCCTTCCTTCCTTCCCTCCCTCCTCCTTTGCTTTCCTTTGCTTTCCTTTCCTTTCCTTTCCTTTCCTTTCCTTTCCTTTCCTTTCCTTTCTTCCTCCCCCTTCCTTCCCTCCTTCCTTCCTTATTCCTTCCCTCCCTCCCTCCCTCCTTCCTTTCCTTCCTTCTTTCCTTCCTTCCTTCCTTCCTTCCTTCCTTATTCCTTCCCTCCTTCCCTCCTTCCTTCCTTCCTTCCTTATTCCTTCCTTCCTTCCTTCCTTCCTTTCCTTCATTCACTCCCTTTCTTCTTCCTCCCTTGCCTTCTTTTCTTCCTTCCTTCCTTCCTTCCTTCCTTTCTTATTCCTTCCTTCTTTCCTTCCTTCTTTCCTTCCTTCCTTCCTTCCTTCCTTTCTTTCCTTCATTCTCTCCCTTTCTTCTCTCCCTTCCTTCTTCCTCCCTTCCCTCCTTCCTTTCTTCCCTCCCTCCTTCCTTCTTTTCTTTCTTTCTTTCTTTCTTTCTTTCTTTCTTTCTTCTTTTCTTTTTCTTCTTTTTCTTTTCATCTTTCCTTTCCTTTGTTCCCTCCCTCCTTCCATTTCTTCCTCTGTCCTTGCCTTATTTTCTATCTGTCTTGAACAAAACCTTTATAGAGCCTACTGTGTCACAGGCACTGTTCTTGGTGTTGTATACATATTGATTTATTTCATTCTTATACTAACTTTCAAGGTCAGTATCAGTTTTCTCATTTTACAGATGAAGAAACTGATGCTTAGGCAGTCCAAAGACTTGCCAAAGTTGGTGAATGGTGGAACTGGAATTCAAACCTAGATCCACCCAAGTTCAAAATCCATTTTCTTTTTCTGAAAATTGGCCTTCTTAAAAGTGAATGAATGAGGGAATGAATGTGAAAAATGAATGAATGAATGAATGAATGAATAATAAAGTAAGAAAAAGTGTACCACAGGTACACTGAGGAGAAAAGCAACCACAGTGAGATCAGGATGGAAAGATCCTTGATCACATTTCATTTCATCCCTGGGCCCCAGAGGGCTTCGTGTTGGGTCTTACTTTGCACTTCTTTTTTTTGTTTGTTTTAAATTTATTTATTTTGAGAGAGAGAGAGAGAGAGAGAGAGAGACAGCATGAGGGAGGAGCAAAGAGAGAGGGAGAGAGAGAGAATCCCAAGCAGGTTCTGCACTGTCAGTGAGGAGCCCAGTGCGGGACTTGAACTCAAAAACCATGAAATCACGACCTGAGCCAAAACCAAGAGTCAGATTCTGAACCGACTGAGCCCAAGCACCCCCTTACTTTGCACTTCTATATGTGTGACCCTGTTGGCAATTCCACTAATCAGCCAAGAGGGGGAGAAAATAGGAGCCAGAGATCTATGGGCATGAGGGCAACACACAGGTGGTCCTAACCAGGGGCTGTGGAATGGGGAGAAAGAAGAGAAAGCACATTTTTAGCAGGTGCTGAAATTGCATCCATGGGACACTTGGGAGATCCCTTACCAAGGGATACTGGAGTCTCCACCCCAGGGGTCTCCTGTTTCCTTGACAAGTCCAAAGATCAGAGCCACCCTGACTCTGTCTTTGACCAGCATTTGTGGTTCAAGGTGGCTGGCTTGGACATCCCAGGGTGCGGCACAGAACCCAGGCTCTGGGCGAGATGTTGGCTTCTCCTCCAGACAAGGGCGCGTCATGCTTTTACAAGTGAATGTTGCACAGAGTGGCATCCTCAGGCTTCCAGAGTAATTCTTGTGGAGTTCTCAGTCTTCGGCTCTGCATCTGTCTTTGCCTCCTGCTCTTCTGAGAACAGTGTCAATCCCCTTTTTGGAAATAAAGGGGAGAGAGGCAGTGAAAACAGCATCAGAGTGAGACCCTGGACACCTGAGTATCCAGCCTGCCCCCAGCTGATGGAAAGACTCCCGGGTCAAATAAATGCTCATTGTTGTACCCTGTTGAGATTCTCTGGTCGTTTGTTGCACAACATGTTTGTGATATTAGCTAACTGATAAGAAGATAAATCATAAAATCCTACAAATGTTAAAATTCCGCACTTTGTGCCTGATAGCTTAGTGTGACAATATTCTGAGAATGTTTTCATTTAATAAAAATCCACTCGTTGGTTTACAGAAGTGGATTGGAAATAATACGCTTTCACCTACAGAAGAAATTTAGTGAACAAATGCTTTGGGGGATGGGTGAAAAGGGTAATATCCCCAATGTCCCAAATCTCTCTCAGTCCTGGATGTCCATTTCAATAACTTACCTGTGTCCCTCCAGTGTCTTCGTTTCTACAACTCTGGGTTAACTCTCCACCCACACCCTGAATTGACCTTGAGTTTTTCAGATAAGAAGACGCTTCTCATTTCATGTTTCCTTTCAATTAGCAACAGACCTGTCTAGGTATGACCAGAAAACCTAGGTTCTCAGGATCTCAACCCCTTCCTCTATAAAGAGGTCTCAACCACATGGTCAAAGTTGATGTCTTCAGAGATGTGTGCAGAGGAATATAATATAATCATAGTTATACTCTGGATGGATGCCTGAAATGAACATTTGTTTAGAGGTCACTTGGAGTCATCCTCGTGTGGTTGATCCTTACTCACTTCTCATCTACTGTGGTGGCTTCTGTGGACCAGGAAGAGGAGAGACAGACACTGCTCATTGGCTGACCCCTAAATGCTTCCCATCCCAAATGTTCTCCCTTTACACATCCCTGTAAAACAAACCTATAAAGGTTTGCTAAGGTGAAATTTTATGTAGCTTCCCTTGAAGCTAACGGTGGTGTTATGGATTGAATTATGTCGCCCCCAAAAGATATGTTGGAGTCCTAACCCCCAGTACTTCTGGACATGACCTTATTTGCAAGTGGAATTGTTAAGAATGAAATTAATTAAGTCACGATGAAGTCATACCGAACCAGAGTGGGCCAAGTCCAACATGGCGCATGTGCTTGTTACAAGAGGGGAATTTGGACGCGCAGATGTGGAGAGAGAAGATGAGGTGAGAGTAGACATGGGAAGACCCTGGCAGAGACTGGAGTGATGTTCCAAGTCAAGGAACTGGGGCCACCAGAAGCTGACAGAAGGCAGGAGGCATCCTCCCCTAGAGGCTCTGGAGAGAGCCCAGCCCTGCTGACACCTTAATTTTGGACCTTTGGCCTCCAGAACACTATGAGGCAACACACTTCTGTTGTATTCAGCCACCTAGTTGCTGGTATATTGTTACACCAGCCATAGACCGCTACACAGATATTCGGATCAATGACAAGAAGTGAAAGTTGGCTAGAGACTTCTGAGAAAGGTTCTGGATTTCTTAGTTTCTTTTTTTAATGTTTCTTTGAGAGAGGGAGAGAGAGAGAGAGAGAGAGCAGGGGAGGGACAGAGGGAGAGGGAAACAGAATATCAGAAGAAGGCTCTGAGCTGTCTGCACAAAGCCCAAAGCAGGATTCGAACTCACAAACCATGAGACCATGACCTGAGATGAAGTTGCATGTTCCATCGGCTGAGCCACCCAGGCACCCCTGGATTTCTGACGAAAGCAAAAGTTGTGGCTACCCCCATTCATTCCCCCGTTTCTTTCCATCTTGAACACAGATGTGATGGTTGAGTCTAAGAAACAACATCTTGCAACGAGGCAGCAATCGCTGATTTGCTTGAAATGGAATAGCGGAAAGATATGCAGACCCTGAGTTTTATCTTTTTTTTTTTTTAATTTTTTTAAATGTTTATTGATTTATTTTGTGAGAGAGAATGCAAGCAGGGGAGAGGCAGAGACAGACGGAAAGAGAGTGTCAGGCTGGCTCCGCACTCAGCATGGAACCCAATGCGGGACTCATCTCGTGACCCTGGGATCGCGACCTGAGCTGAAGTCACGAGTTGGACACTCCACGGACGGAGCCACCAGGCGCCCTTGAAGACCTTGAATTTTAAACGGTATAGTTGAGCTGCTACAACTCCATCCCTGCCCTGCTTGTATCTAAAATTGCAATGTGAAGCTAACTACTTCCTAATCGTTTAATTGATTAATTATGTGGTTTTCTGTTATTTGCAATACAAGGAATTATTTTCTGGTATAGTAGGATTTAGCTTGCCCTCTCCTTGTGGCATAACGCAAAAGGATATTAATATCCCCTAAACAGTTTACTAACACCTACCATTTAAAAATTGATTCGACGGAAAAGACGTTCATGGATTTAGTCAATCAGCAACTATTTAGTGAGTACCTACTATGTGCCGGTCACCGTTCAGTACGTGAAACGAGACCAAGATGCCTGTCCTTGTAGGGAGCAAGTTCTACCTATTTCTTCTCCTCTGAGTTTTCCACTTGCCCCTCATTGGACTGCATCCATCCCTGGAGGATTCTCCCTTCAATGTTTCTCAGAGAAAAAGAGAGCTGTGAGTAACTGCTCTGATTTTCCTTTTCACAGCACCGGCACCAAGAACATCACCGGTTTCCTCCAACCCAGCCCGTATCAGGAGAGACGAGGGATGCCTTCGTTTATTGCAATTTACAAACCAGACAAGAAAACAACAACCACAACAACAAAAACACCAAAGCTTTGCCTTATCAGTGGTTGAGGTCACTCTCAGGAGGGTTTCCCTTCTCCAGCCCCCTCTGCTTTGGGCAGGGGAAGGCAGTGAGTGACTGTTCCTGCACAGAAAGACTTCGAAAACATCAAGGCTCATCTTCCCTGTTTTTGTGTTACAAAAGATTCTTCAGGCCTTTATTTATTTTTAATTTTTTAAATGCTTTTATTTACTTTTGAGAAAGAGAGAAAGAGTGCTGGCAGGGGAGGGACAGAGAGAGCAGAGAGAGAGGGAGACACAGAATCCGAAGCCGGCTTCAGGATTTGAGCTGTCAGCACAGAGCTCAACGTGGGGCTCGAACTCATAAACCCTGAGATCATGACCTGAGCCAAAGTCAGACACTTAACTGACTGAGCCACGCAGGTGCCCCTCTTTTGGTCTTTAAAAATGACTTTGGGAATCCTTCTAAATCTTGCCTCCCTGTTTTCCTTGGGTGACAATGTCTCTGAATCTCACAGTATTTTTCTTTTTCTTTTTCTTTTTCTCACAGCCTGCTGTGGGTCTTAAAATATTTTTAGGATCACTGGGAGTTGTTCAAAGTTTGGATGTGCATCAGGCAGACAGTCATATTTATTGGTGCCTTTTCTGATTAAAAAAAAAGTCTACATCTAAATTTAGTGAGAAGAAAATATCCCAAGTTAGGTCCGTTTCTGAGAAAGAGAGAGAGAGAAAAAAAAAAAAAACAACTGTCTTTTAATATTATAAATATGTCTTCTCAGATGAGAACTGTTCATGTAATTTAAAAGATTCAAGTTGCAGTAAAAAAAAAAACTTTCAAAATAAGAAAAAAAAAGTGAAATCTATAAATGGTTTCATTCAAAGGGCTGTTTTTAATGTTGCTGTGGTGATAAATTAAGAAGGAGAAACTTGAACCAGACCTCTGACCTGTCGTGGGGTCAGGGGTTGCTTCTGTCTGTGTTCGGACTCCTTTGACAACTTCCTGTATAATTTGACTATTATTTGCGTGTCTGGGCACTGTCTGACCTCAGAGTCTGGAAAAATGAGAAAGGCATTTCGATGCCATATGGACCGCAGCGAGGGAGGGCACGTTTAATCAAATTTGGGTGGGAAACACTGTTTGATCCCAGGTTTGTGGAAGACACTCGCATGGGATTTCCAACAGACTGGGGGGGGGGGGTGCGGGGAGGAAGGGTCAGCTGACAGGCATGGCCATGATTTAGGGCACATGTCCCCTGCCAGACGCTGGTGTGGCTGGAACTAAATTTTGAATTTGGAAGCAGATCAATTATGAAAGACAGAACGAGGTGCTGGTGGCATTTGAATTTGCAAGTGGGTTTCTGCCATGAACGTCCAGAAAGACTGAATTTTCAAATTCCAAATAAATGCATTTGTAATGCAGACTCGAATCACAAGAGAATGGATGCTTCGGGCAGAGATAAGGGATTTTTTTTCTAAATGTAAGTATAGTAGAAGACTGTGTTCATGTAGAATAATACTACCACTCTGGTTTCATGATTTTCCATGTGGTTTGCATTGCAAAGGATTACACGCAGACACACACACACACAGACACACACTTTATATATATATATATTATCTGCAGAGATACATATATTATATACACACATACATGTATATTGATTTGATATACAAAATGTATATATATACACATATATATGTATATGTATATATATAATATATAAAATGTGTATATATATATATATACACACACACACACACAAAGACAGAGAACACTTTACTAAAAAATGAGAACCATTTTCTCAATTTGGAAGAGTTAATCGAACGACATATACAATAGTTAAGCAGGGCTTCTGAAAAGCACGGAGTAGCTTCAGGCCCACACAAAGTTGTGATAAAGCTAGCAAATGTATCCCCTGGGTTGTCTAGTCTGGAAGGGCTTATGACAAATGGATACACTCACAGATGTGAGGGGCCTGGGTTTTAGTAAGGCAAGTCCTGGGGACCCATGGCTTAACTTGTTACAGAGTATCCAGAGCCATCGTCTTATCCGAGCCTTGTCACAGGCCCCGAGACGGCCAGTAACGGCAGAGGAGAATCAGGATGGCTATGAGAAGACTCTGGATCATTATCAGCTCCACAGCCGGGGCGGGGGGCAGTCTGGTTTGGCAGTGTATGGTCGTGTCTGGGGATCGGGGCCAAGTTCAGGAGACAGAGTGCCAGACATAGTGAACTAGGTGTGAGTCCGTTCAGAGTCTGCGAGGGAAGGGAGAGGAAGGCAGGGTGATTTTGGGGGGCGGCTGAGAGGTGGGGGCTTCTCGGAGGGGGGGTGGGAAGGGCCTATGCCGGACCACGAAGGACGGGCAGATGCGGGGAAGACAGCAGACAGGAAGATGGGGAGCAAAAGAAACGTTGCGCTCAGAACTAGAACAGACTTTCAAATATCACCTTTGACAGACAAGGTAACCGAGTGGGAGCTAGCTTGTTAAGTTTGACCCGAGTTACCCAGGCAGCAGCAGACTTGGAATCAGTCCCAGTGATGTGACATCCCGGGTGTCAGACCCCAAGCTCACCCCAAAAGCAAGAACTCCAAGTCCTGTGCTTTTTCTGTCTCAACTGAGACTTTCTGCTTCGAGTTCAGAAAGAAAAATAATCCAGTCTCTAAAATGTGCTAAGATCCTCGGGTTTTAAAGGCGTAAGCGGGTTTTAGCTTCTAGTGAGTGACGCGGACGATGAAACGCCATGAGCGGGGACGTTTTGGCCTTGAGCCTCCTCTGACGAAGGCCCAAATGACTTCTTTTCCACTTTTAGGAACGATATTGCGAAACACTTTGGTGAATACTTTTGGGGCCGCTTTCTGTAAAAGACATCCCTGGCGACTGATTTCCCCCCCCTTTTGGCAGGGTGGGGAGACTTTGGTGAAGGAATCTATCCCATGGAGAGACACCATTTATTGGGCACCTATCTGCTCTCCTTTAGATACTGTTCAATGGTTAGTAAACGTGTTTGATCCCAAGACCAAAGCTGACGAGGCATGTTGGTAACTCTGTTCTCGACAAGAAGAAACTGCAGCTCCGAGAATCTCAGTGGGGGGCCAGGTGGCAGCCGGTGGGGTGCCCCAGCCAGGCCTGCGTCCTGTGCGGCCTTCCCGCTGCACTGTGCCGGGCCCTGCAAGGCACTGGCTCCCGGAACAGCCTTCGAAGAAAGCGGTCTGGGCTCCTAAGCTATGGCCGCCTTTACTTGTGATTCTTGCTGGATTTTCTGAAGTTGACTCTTCTGTCCTCATGAATGAGAAGCCAAGAGCCAGCTGAACTGGTGGGATCCAGGTTGAAGACCACACCATGATGCCCTCTGGTCCTGAAACACATTGATTCCTTCTGAGAATCGGCCATTGCATCCAAACATGATGTAAGGTGCACGGGGGACTAGATTATCTCCAAGGATTTTTCTGATATAGAGGCGCCTGCTTCTCCCTTTCTTTCTTCTTGGCATTTACAAGGGCATTAGACCATCATCGGGGTGGGGCGGGAGAGGACATCACTGGTCGCTTGACCCAAGCCACTTTCTCTTTCCTACCACTGAGGGACCCTGAGCCCTTGAGTGCTATACCCTGTGTTATCGTGTCCTTGTTATGGTGTCCAGCTTGATTTTAAGAATCACCTTGCCCCTTGGGCCCTGTGTCCCATTTCAAGGCATGCCGTGGGGAATGTCAGGCCCTGATTAAGTATCGGGAGCCTTCCATCTGCCTCTGTCTTTCCTGAGATGACTGCCAGACACGGAGGTCAAGGCCACATGTGCCCTGCCGATCCCAGGGCAGAAGTGGGGGGAGGGAGGGCCTGGAGCTGCCTGTCTACACTGAGCAAAACACAAAAGCGTTGCTATTCAGAAGATCTGTCTGCTGACGGCCAGATTCAAGGCTTCCGCATCCACCGCGTGCACACCCAGAGCCGTGTTTTTAAGTGTTATTTTCTCCGTGAACTTCAGCATAAGGCCAGATGCAACCCCAGAAGGGAGGACTCACTTTGGAGTTAGAAAATGCAGATGAACGAGATAGCTTTCCCCTCGCCACATCTGCATCTGATAGAGACTTGGGACAGTCTGCTCAGCTCTGAAACTTGCCCTGGGATTTGAGATGGGGTGTTCAAATCAGGGGAGCCAAATGCCGATCAATTCCAACCCAGGGGCACGTGTGTGACTTCAGAGAAATGTAGGTCTCTAACGGAGAGTGATAACGAATACTGGGCCGGTGGAAAGGTCTCCCACGCCTCTGGTGTTCCACCGCCTAACTCGTGGCCCTGGACAAGTCATGTGGCCCCTTTCTGCCTCTGTGGGCAATAATGAAACCCACGGCCTTGGGTTTTGCTGAGGATTGGACAGGCTAATACATCAGGACAGGGCCTGGCCCAGGGTAACTGGATAACAAATGTCGGGTCTCATCCGGACCCTCACTAACTTCATCACCACCATCATTGTAATTATGCTGACGTCGCTGCCCTGAGCCTTGGTGTCCCAAACTGCAAAATCTGGATGGAAGAAAGTCTCCACTTGCCTTGCAGCTCAACACCGGGAGCGAGCGGAAGACAATGGGGCTCCCAGTTTGGGGTTCTGGAAGAGCTGTGCAGCAGCACAGGGGCTGTTTGGGGGAGGTATGAGGGTTTCCATAGCCCGGATTCTCAGTCTGGCTCATTTCCTGGGTACTATCTCATAATCGGGGGGTTGGGGGGGGTGGGGAAGAACAGAACTTAGAAGACAACAAATAAGAAGGCACAACTTGCTTTTTGTCACTTGAAAGTCCTCATTTCAAGACTGTTCCCTGGGCTCCCGGAGTTCTTGTGTCATTATCTCCTGTTAAAAGATTCAAATGACATTATTTGCATGGAAACTCGCATACCAATGATGCCATCTAGGCCACAAAGTTGCATTACAATGAAGGGGATGATGACTGTGTCACATGGACGTGACATTCTTTATGCCATTAAATTGAAACTCTATGCCGGCAGTTCTTAACCGCTCACGTCCCCTGAAAATACACGGCTTCTGATATGGAATGAATATTTTAGGGTGCCAACTCGAGGAGCATCAAATGGAACTAACCTGTAGTGTCACTGTGGGCCAGACAAAGATTTCTAGACCAAGGTGGACGTAGGGAGCCCTCTCTGAATCAGCAAGGCAAGAGAGATGGATAAACTATAATCTTCCCCAACAAATATCACTAGGACTTGAATACACAGTCTTCCAAGATGCTTTTTTAAAAAAATGTTTATTTTTTGAGAGAGAGAGAGAGAGAGAGAGAGAGCGAGAGTGGGGAAAGGGCTGAGGGAGCGGGAAAGAGTGGATCTTAAGCAGGCTCCATACTCAGTGCGGAGCCCCACGTGGGCCTCCATCTCATAACCATGAGGTTGTGACCTGAGCTGAAAGCAAGAGTTGGGCGCTTAACCGACTGAGCCACCCAGGCGCCCCCAAAGATGCTTTTTTAAAAGCAGTTTCCCTTGGTCGTGTTTGCATAACATTTTAGGGGTGGGTCTGTTGATGATAAGAGGGTGGCACAGTTGGGAAGAGACTGCGGACACAGACTGGCCTCCCATTGGATGGAAACAGCTCCAGGGGCTAGTCTAGAAGGCTGGATGTTTCTTGCTGGGTAGAACTAAGTAAGTAGGGTAGCCCAGAGGAAAAGCATTTGGGGAGCATACGATGGGACAATGAAAGGACACTGGCGATATGACTACCTGTCCCGGGCCGAGGGTGAAGGAGACATCCAGGGAGCCACAACTATGGTTCTGATGAGAGAACCCAATGACAGAAAGAGGGAACCAATGAGGAGGTGTCTCACCATTGTGAGACAGGACCAGAGAGCCGGGGCCGTGGGCAAGTGTTGGGGCTGTGTCACTCGAACTTATGACGTCCACCAGGCTGGCTCAGCATGGACGTGGCAGGACCCAAGGAAGTGAAGAGGAAAAGGAGAAGCTATATGTTTTGATGAACCCCTCCAGAGTTTTACAGTCAGAAAATTAAGAAGGAATTGGCAATAGCTAATAGAACCACAACAGCAACACCAACACGAGTGATAGTAAATGTTAGTCAGATAAGGACAGTGGATGTGATGGGTTCTCCTCTCTTTCACACCACAATTTACTTTCTGGCCTTTTCTTCCTGGCCTGAGCTGCTTCCCTGAGGCTTTACCTCCGAGACTTCCACATCTCCCCTCTGGATCCCATGAGCTTCACATTCTAATGTGGCTGGGAGTGGCGGCCATCGAGCTGACCCCATCGGACCCCAGCAGAGCAGCCGTGAGCACCACCCTCCTGCCTTTGGCTGATGTGACAAGTGTGTCCGCCAGATTTTCACATCCCCGTTAGGGAACTGGAGACACATACGCCCCATAGTGCTCAGTGTGTACCCATGTGACGGCACCTGTCACCCGCTGGCCGGGGTTAGGACACGTGTGGCCACCTTCAGTGACTGAGGCTCACGTCACCCTACTGTGTCTGGCCCTGGGACCCCGCATCACCAGCGGGACCAGAGAAGACACTTGTGTGGTACTTCACCTTGTGCCTGGCCCTGGGATTGGTGCTATTTGGATTCCCATTTTATAGACAAGGAGACCGAGACACCAAAACAGACCCAGCCAAGCGTCATGGGACCCCTGCGGGGAGGGGGGGAAAGCAAGGTGGGGACCGGAAGGTCTGGCCCAGTACCACGTGCTCATCACCACGTGTTACAAGGCAGTCGCTCAGTGGCGTTTTAACCGAAAGATCCTGTCTTTTGGAGGTGTGGCGAAGAAGCCGCAAAAGCCATCATCCCGTTGGGGAGGGCACAGTTGCCTGGTTCTGAATGAGTTTAAGAATCCTCCTTTTCTTTCTTGCAGACCAACTCCCTAACCTCTTGCAAACCACACCTTCAGTGACACAATGTCATGCGGGGATGCAACACCCAAATACTATAATTTAAATGTTCTCAAGGAGGGGGGAGACTACTGCCAAAGACAAGTCCCCACGATGATTAAGAGACAAAAGCACAAAAAATAGAGGATGCCGAAAGCTCCCTTAGCCGGTTTATTATTACTATTATTATTATTGATACCACTAAAATATAACTGAAACATCCTTCAAAGAAAGCTTCACCAGCCACCCCTTCGGCTTTGATATAGCTTTTTAATCAGGAGACATTGTTGCCTTACAATGAATATGGAAAGCATTTAAAATATTTTGTGGATGAAGCGCATTGCTTCTGACCTCAGTCAAAAGACCACATTAAAAGGAACTGAAAGGAATCCACTTTGAATCCTCTGGGCTCCAAAGCACTGACAGGAGGAACACACTCAGGCCTGGATTCGTCTGGAGGAGAGGATTAAGCACTGAGTTTGTTGGAAAATGAGAGGTCCGCTTTGCCTCGGGAGGTAGAGTGGTTTCTCCCAGGACCACACGTGCTAGGGAGATGCCGGTGTTGCCTTTGAGAAGTCACATGATTGCTTCCTTTCGGACATGTCTTATCTGAGCTCACAGTTTCCCAAGATGTGGTCAGTGGCCCGCTGGTCCAGATGATTCTTCTTCAAAACATGCCTCTCTGTCACCTACGTTTGGGAGCTGTTGCACCCTGAGTCTCCCTGTTGGTGATTCACAATGTGCACGGATATTTCAAAGTCTCTGGAGAGTCACTCTGAAAAGAATTCTCTGTAAGATTAAAACAATTTTAAAAAAAAAATTTCTCCAGGGTCTTTTCAGCCTGCAGGACATAGTTGGGGATGAGTTGCCTGCCTCATAAAGGGAAAGGATATAAGGGATCAGGAGAGGTCTGGGACAACACACCTGGTTAGCCCTTGCACCCGTCTGCCTCACTGAGAGCTACCTTACCCAAATCCCATTTTCTCCAAGGTCATCCAATTACACAAATGACCAGGAATAAATCAAACGTAATTAGTTGAGATTCTTTTTTTAATAAGAAGACATAGACGGTCTGATCTTATTAACACGGGAGTTGGGAGGGGTTAAGACATAAGAATAAATAAGTATAATACAAAGGAGAGTAAAGTCAACACAATCCCAGAGGAGGTACAGCCCCTGTAAGTTAAGTGACTTTGGGGGGCAGGGAGGGAGACATCCAGCAAAGAAGGTTTTCAACGGGAGGGGTAAGACACAAAATATACCTTGAAGCATGGACACAATGCTTGTGTGCTTCTAATTAATAGTAAGAGTTAATAATACTTTTCTCAAATTAAAAAAAAAAAACAGTATCTTACAGAGAGAATTAGAAATCATAGGGCAGAAAGGAAAAAAAAAATCACCTATCACTCTAGCACCGAAAGATAATTATGAAAACATGCTTTCATATTTCTGCCTGTTCTTTATACAAAACACAGCGGTCTTTGTAACACAGCTAGTATTTGTGTTTGTGACTTCGTAATTTGATTTTCTTTCTTCTTTCTTTCTTTCTTTCTTTCTTTCTTTCTTTCTTTCTTTCCTGCTTGGCTTAACATGGCCCAAGAAGTACATATCCTTTCCAATCATTGTCTAATGCCTTTCAAGTTGATGGATGATGGTTTAACCAACAAATACTCTCTCATTTTTTTATAATTTTATATTTTTTGGTATTTTGCATAACTGTTGGGAACATCTCTGTGCACAAAAGATTTTCTTTATGTCAAGTTATACTCTTAAGGTATATGGAGAGCTTCCGTGCCTTAATTAACTAGCTAAGGTACAGAGCTAAGTATCAAGGATCGCATTGACTCACCATATTGATATGCAAGATGTTTATCACCCCATGGCCATCCTCATTGAGTTTCCATTGTTGAAGCACAAAGGCCTTTATCCAAATCCAGACAGACAGATAGGAGTCACCCACTGTTTGGGGGGGAAAACGGGTCAAACTAAACTCCGGAATCAGCTCTGAAATTTTAACTTCTCAGTTGAAAATCACACTTCAGATGTGAGCCGGGAACATTTGGAAACAGCATGCAGGTGGAAGGAAGTGTAATCCCTCCGTTGCCCAACTTTTGAGCTGAAGAGGGAGCGAGAGAGAGATTGAGGGAGAGGGAGAGAGTGAGCATGCTGGGTGGAGGAGAGGGCCCAGCACCCTGCCTTCTGGGTCCCGAGCCCTGGTCCAGATGGAGAAGACCACGGAAACCCTGCTTTGCGTCTGGGGGATACAGCAGTTAGGAGGAACTGTACCTCACCCATCTCATCGGGAACGAATGGCACTCTTGTCTTGTGGATACCCCAGCACATCAAAAAGTGGGACCGCCGGGGCTAAGATGGCAAAGGTAGCACTCCCCCTGCCCACGAATTCTGGTTTGATCTAGTGACTGAGTGTGAATGGTGCACAGTGACATGTGTGGGTGGGAAATGGGGAGCAGTGGGGAGACATGCATGGGCTGACGAGACCTGCCAGCCATGGAGCGTGGGGAATCAGCAGGATCAAGATGAAGGTGAATCTGCTCACAGCTTTGCTGACCGTGTCATAAGCCTCTGAGAATTTAAAAAAAAATGTTTTGAAAAATTGTTTTTTTTTTGGGGGGGGGGAGAGAGAGAGCATGCACACAAATGGGGGAGGGGCAGAGAGAGACGGAGAGAGAGAATCCAAAGCAGGTTCTGCCCTGTCAGCACAGATTCCGACTCGGGGCCCGAACTCATGAACCATGAGATCATGACCTGAGCTGAAATCAAGCGTGGGATGCTCAACCAACTGAGCCACCCAGGCACCCCTAGCCCCTGAGAGTTTTAAACCTACACCAAGGAGGCGAAGTCCTCAAAACTCAAAACGAGTGCACGTGGACCATGGTCACCCGAGGTTAGTTCTGATAAGAGCTTCAGATTCATCAGAACCTGAGACTCAGCGACTTAACAAATCAAAGGAAGGACTGGAAGTCAGATCATTGAAAAATCCCCATCCCCCCATCCCTATCTATGGAGAAATCCACACCAACTGGATGACCACACTGGAGTCCAATTTTTGCAGTGTCTGAGGTGGTTCCCAATCACAACAAGAGAATAAAGAGGGAGAGCAAGAGAAATGATGATAGCACACGTGGCCATGTGCACAAAATGTGGTCCATGGTAGGGGCCGAGGCTTTCAGCTCATCCTAGCCAGTCACTAGGGCGGCAGCAAAGGGACCGGTCAGACACGGCCACTCTGAGACCCCTCAGGAGGAGAACCTTGGACTCGGCAGACAGAATTCTTCTTCGCTAACACTAGCACTGTTTCCTCATCTGTCAAAGCATAGATCATGCTGCCCACTTTGGATGGGGCACCGTGTGTGAAAGAGAACACCGTAGCAGGTCACTCTGTGGTCTGTGGCCGGCATCTTTCATGGGCACAATCTCATTGACGGCTCATGAACAGTCTTGGGAATGTCGGTGTCTATTTAATGGACCAGGGAGTGAAGGTTTACTAACCCGGAAGGTTTGCAACAGGCCATGGAATTAGCGTCCTATACTTATCTCCCCTGCCAGGGTCATCCAAGATGAAAGTTCCTCAGCCCTCGGGCCACAGTGATTGGTTCAAAGTGTAGTCATGCCATCCAAGTCTGGCCCATCAGGGGTCTTCCCATTCAGAATTGAACAGAAGCGCCTCACTTTCTGATCACCAACCTGACATTGCCTATGGCCGTGTCTGGGCCACTGGAGTGGCTGATCTAAAAGCTTGAAGGTGACACACACAATAGAGACAAGACACAGCAAGAGGGAAGGTCTCCAGCGTGTTTATTCATTGCTGAGGCCAGCTCCCACCCTGTCCCTTTTGTGGTTTGATTCATGTCGACATGGGTCTCTACCACCTACTGACATCAGAATCCTGGTGAGTGTATAATTTTACCCAGGTCCATGTAAATCCAGAGGTTGGCTATATTCTTTCCACACCACAGAAGGAAGCACTGGAGAAGGGAGACGAACGGGGAAGTGAAAGTGAGACTTTTTCCTTAATTTATCAATCATCCGATGAGAGCTTCCTTGGGTCTCCAAAGAGATGGCCTAGGTAAGCTTGAAATGTATGCTTGCATTTTCTAAAGAGTGCCCTTTCTAAATCACCTTATTTTGATGGAACTGCAAAAGGCAGAACTATTTTGGGTTCTTGCTATGATAAAACTGAAGCTGCAAGCTAGGGACTTGCATGAGAGATCGCACCGAAATGTCAACAGATGGCTTGCTAATCATGTTAAAAAATACTCCTTTCTTTTCAAAAATGGCATTTCCCCCCCAGTAAGTAGATCCGAAAGTAATGTTTATGGTATAAAACATATTAGTCACGATGCCATTTAATTATCCTACTTAATCATCAAGGTCATCATGATAATTGTTTCTAAAAATTAACACCTCTTCCCTCAGCAAGGAAGAGTACCCAAAATGCACGGTCAGAAACAGAATCACTGTACTTAGGAGGATGTGGCATTAAAGGGATACTAGAGTAGTAGCCACAGAGATCGCGGGTAATGATTCTCGACGCGTTTTTGCAATCGTGTTTTCCAAACTATTTCTTGGTCCATTTCCCCCCCAAGTTCGAGGTCCCATTTTTTTTTTTTCCAGCAGAGAGGAGGGACTGGAATCGTAAGAACATTTCATCGTGCTTCCTCACTGGATCCATCTACCATATTTTCTTGTAAAAACACAGTTGTCTTCATGAACCTACTGGACGTGCTCAAATATTGAAGAACACAGCACAGGCAGAGGGGTCTTTGTTTTCGTCCTTGACTTGAGCAGGTCTCCCCCATTGTGTGCAGATCTGCTTCCCATGGTTCCAGTTCCTTGCGGTCACCTGCGGCCAGGAAGCAGACGATGCTCCCTCTGAAGTATCAACGGAAGGTCAATAGTAGCCTAATGCTACGTCACAGGGACTATATCATTCACTTCATTTTATCTTATCATTACAAGGGAGGATACATTAAAATAAGATATTGGGAGAAACAGAGAAAGAGAGAGCGAGACCACATTCATATAACTTTTACTACAGCGTAGAGTTACAGTTGTTCCAATATTTTGACTTCTTACTGTGCCTAATTTATAAATTCAACTTTATCATAGGTATGTACAGGTAGGAAAAAAAAAACATAGTATGTATAGGGTTTGGTACCAACCATGGTTTCAGGCATCCACTGGAGGTCTAGGAACAAATCCCCCATGGATAAGAGGGGACCACTATACCGACTTGTCTCCCTGTGATGTCAGAGTCCCCTCTTTGGTTTCATTTATCCTTTTCCAGCTTGTGTTGTTACCTTGTCTCCATTACCCCCATCCTGTCCTTAAATGCCATACTCTGGACCTTCTCACTACTTTTTTCCAAGAGTAGAATCTCCCATTCCCATTTCAACCTTCAGGACTCACATCTGGGAAGCAGCCTTCCCAGCCAGCAGACTTCCTTAGAGCCCTCCCCACCTGAAGTCCTCTTTGAAGGATGCTTCAAATAACTGTCTTATCCCAGTCAAAATATTGAAGCTTTACTGAATAAGCTAGTTCATATATCATGTGGCTGAAGCTCATCTTTTTAAACATCTCAAGCAACTTTCACGTTTTGAGCCGTGACGTCCTTCTAAAATGTGTTATGTAGACAGGAAAGAAAATGTGCTTTGTGTTAATTCTTCTTGATGGTTCCAGGTCATTATTTGGGACTTTGATGGTGGCACTGTCAGAATGACCCCATCAGAGCCACCAGGAGGGAATAGGGCCATTTGACTCCACACAAAAAGACCCTGGGTTTCCTGTACTTTTAATTTTTTGTGACATACCTTTAACTGTGCTCCTGAGTCTCTCTACCCCTTGATCTCAGGCTGCCGTCTGTCACTTGTGACCACAGATCATCCCTTCAAGTATGTGACTTTTCATCTATAATAGCTTAAGGCACGAGGTACTCACTGTCATTGGCTCGGTGTCTGCAACGGACCCAAAGGGTGAGCTGTAGACCCGTGGCCTCAGTGAAGCCCTCTGAATTCTCCTTTCTTCCCTTTGCACGTCAGAGTGGATGGGAACACTCAGAATGCCTGGATCCACTTCCTTGCCTCGCCACTTACCGGCAGGGTGATTTGGGGTAGCTTCCTTAGTGTCTTTGTGCCTCAGTTTCCTCTTCTGGAAGTACAAACGACGACAGTGCGTGATTCATTGGGATGTTATAGAGATCGAACAAATCAATATTTGGAAAACACTGAAAGTGCTTTCTGGCATTACTTTATATTTATTATATAACAAAGATTGATTATTTCCTTTTTTAGTCCCTCATTGTACCCTATACAGACATGACAATAACAGTAATTTGTTCTTATGGTTATCTCGATGAATAGTGAGGTCCTCAAGGAACGGGCACCGTGCATGGTTTATCTCTTTTAATGTTTATGTTTTGGGGTGCATGGTTGTTCATTTTGCCTTCTGTGAATTTTTTGACCATTCGTGTAGCCAAATGGGGGCACCCAAGTCTACACTGTGTCTGGTAACATGTCCTTTTGTCCCTGACCACTCTGTCACCGATTATGAAACCAAGAGGGACCATTTGAGTGACCAGTTTCAGCTCGCCCAGTGACCCAAGGTTGATCTGGGTTCGTGAGGTCTGAGCATATGCAATTCAGGGATCTTCTTTATAATAAAAAGAATCTGAAGTCATGTATTACGTATAACATATATTTAGAATGAAAACATACATCTCAACAAAATTACAAATTTTAAAAAGCTGACAAATACGCAAAAGAACAAAATAATTTGTATGTTTTATGAAACATCTCAAAAACTCTTTACGTTTTGGCTGCAGGTACCCATAACTAAAATTTGAAATATCATTTTTTCAAGAGAGGATAGAAAGATAGTTTTCTGGTGATTTATTTTTGTTTATCACTTGTAGTTTGGACATTTTCTTTCAATGTCACAAATCATGATCAGTTCTATTGTATAGGTTTTTAAGATGTGGCCACTGTCAAATGTCTTATATAGACAAGCTGTTAAAGATATAGTTGCTATTTGTAGTTTTATTAAAGGCTTTTGCCCTATAAACCCAATTCTATTAAAATCAAAAAAGTGTTATGCATTTATACCTGAATATGGTGTATGTTCCTGATAAGACAGGACTTCCATTTTTACCAATGGAAAACCAATGGGAAACCCGTGCTCTCTTCTGATATTATACGTCCAACCATGGGAAGAGATTTCCAAGATAGCTTCTGTCTCTATATTTGAAAGCTTATTTCTCCTCCTTTACTCATCTACTTTCAGGACTGGGCACTGAAGACACATTCGTATCCTGACACCATACACCTTCCTGTCACAGGGGCAGGTAAGTTAACAGGCAGCAGGAGTGTTTCCAGATGTCAAAGCATTGCTATATCAGAACAGGTGGAATCTATAGCTGTATTTGGAAGAGACTGGAAACATACAAACCCAAGTTAGATGTAGCCCCTACACAGTGTACCTTTCTCTGGGCCCTCCAAATGCTCTGGCTACCCCAAGGTTACTTGGGACTGGGGACAGTGTGAAGGAGAGAAAGTCAAAGCAAAAAGAGACAGCTGCCTTAATGGATATGGAAAAACATGTACTCCAATGGCACGGCATATATTCCAATGGCACATGACCATGTGAATCCATTCCTAGGGTTCATCGTAAGCCCTCGAATGGGCCCATGAAAGTGAAGAGGTAAATCTTAAGCTCCATTAGCTTCAAGGTGAATGTGCTTTTGCCAGGAACCGCAACCCTGTGTGGCTTGGCTGGAAAGATTAACTGAGTTGGGAGATCTCAGGCCAAGCGTTATGGAACCAAGATTCTGAGCTGATCGACAAAATGCTGTAGGGATATGGGCAATCATGTGTGCTCACTGGCCAGGGTAACTACTGGGGGCACATTCGTGCTGAGATTAAAGAGGAAAAGAAGCTGATCCAGAGGGAAAGGAGAATGAGAGAAAACGTAGACAGAATAGTGGCCAGGTCTTGAGCTAGAAGCACGGGAAATGCACGGACTGCCTCAGAACTGCCTCAATGACAGCCTTTTCTGAGGCTCCTTTAGGTGCTTTTTCTGAATCCTCAGGTGATCACTCTATCCCTTCACCCCTACCCCCTGCACCAGCCAGTTTGTGTACATGCCTCACCTCTTTCAATGGAAGTGTGCCATATGGTGCCTCTCTGTCTCCTGCCCAAAAGCCCTATCTGCTGCCCACACTGGTTTTGCTTAGAAAAAAGTAAACTACTAGAAAGAGCCCACCTGCTAGTTCTGGGTAGCTGAACTGTTACATGAGGACTTAATCTTATGTAAAACAAGAACGGATGAGGGGATATTATCTGGGGGGACCGGAAGTTAACTCATGTGCACTCCAAGTTTACGTGGCCCCCGAAAAGGTTTGTCCTTGGAAACGGCAGACGTACGGAAACGTCTTAGAGAGAAAGGAGAGCTCTTTCCTCTCGATTTCATTTCCTCACTCGTGGCTTCTTGTTTCTTTCTGTTAATGAGCATTAGCTGAAGTTGAGGATGTATCGGGAAGTGTTCTAGTCACGTTGGAAGGTACAAAAGGGAGTATGACAGCGACCCTCATTTCAAGTTGTTGATAGCATAGTGATGAGCTTACATCCTATCAGAGCCATTGCTCTGAAGGCCCTCCATCACTATGATGTCCACAAAGATGTTTTCAATGAAACGTACCATAATCTTGCCATTTTATTCTTTCGAATGAAGACTCTTAGAAAATAGATTTATGTTTAGACCCCACAAGAACTTTCTCATGGATAAATATTTACGTCAAAAATAGGTCTTCTTCCTAGAACTGTGTACATTTCAACTTGGATTCAGAAAACCTGGTCACTTACTTGACAGCCGATCAGGCACCACCTTGTAGTACCAGCTTCTACTCCTTGTATCTCTGCCCTGATCCTCCAGCTTGAGGCATTATGTTTAAAACTCACGGAGTGCCATCCACCTGGTTCTTTCTACGTGTCTCATCAATGGCGGCAAATTCATTTTGCAGTATTTGGATCATGGTATCCTTTTCTTTACGGGATTGCGGTCTTCATAGGGATTTCATTAGACCTTTTTGCTTTTCCAGTCTGATTCATGACCTGTGTTCCATTACTGCAAAATAGACCTGGAGAACAGGAAAAAAACAACAACACACTATTATTACGATGATGTATGAGGAAGCCCGGACACACAGAAGTCACAGAGTCTACTAGCCACAGACGAGGACTACCTAGCGGGGAGTTCTCCTGCTACTAGCTCTTGCCTCTTTCAGCCAAATCATGGTGTCTGTTAGAGCCTCCCCTCCCTATGCCAACAGGGCTTAGAGGTGGAGGCAATGGATGGCATGGATAACTGAAAGAAAACTACAAATGAGCAATCTCGTGAGAGCTATTTCAGGCCTACCTTCTGCACCAGACCCTTGCAGATATTAACAAAGAGTTTCTCTGTCGATGTCTGACTCTTCACCAAACCCACCCCTACTCTATCTTTTTATTAGATGTGTCCGTAAAGACTGAGTAGTTACATCTCCAAAGCCTAGGGAGAGGAGGGAAAATGTCATGTGAGTTCTGCAAATGCAGAGGCCACACACTATGGGCAGGCCATCCCCTCTTGTGCTAATTCATTAATGTGTTTTTTATTTGACTTGGTAGAGCAATTCTTAGCGAGGTAAAATCCGTCTGGCACCCCCGTCACCTCCAGGGTAAAGCCTGTCCACACCCCTTCCCATGGAATTCAAGGCCCCAGAGACTGGGGTCTGCACTTGTTACCTAACCTCTCCTTGGCTGCTGGACAGTAAGGGCGGGTCCAGTGGTGTGAAACAAAGCCCAGGTTCAAGGCCAGCCTGACCCTGAAGGGATGGCCCTAAGGCTGATTTGGTGACATGGGCTGGTCAGAGATGACCCCGTTGGCCAGTACTCGGCAGAGGTGAGCTCCCCAGAGTGTGGTCACAGCCCAATAGCCTGCAGAGAAGGGGAATGGCTGGCTCCCTGGCTCTCCAGATGGTGACCATAAGTTAGCCCCTATCATTGTTGGTTGTTTGTGTTAGTGTTCTGGTGCTATACAAGTCCATCCACTAGACCTTCTGTCCCCTGGGTTCTTTTCTTTTCTTTTCTTTTCTTTTCTTTTCTTTTCTTTTCTTTTCTTTTCTTTTCTTTCTTTCTTTCTTTCTTTCTTTCTTTCTTTCTTTCTTCTTTCTTCCTCGATATTGCTTTGATTTTAAATTAATGAAATAAATTGTACTTTTAAAAAATAAACTAAACTGAGCATTGCACACAAGAGCCTCAGAGACTGTCAGCTTAAACCAATCTGAAAGCTATGCCTTTTAATGCAGACATTGGACATGAAAAAGACCTCGTGGGTCATAAAGCTCACCCCCTGCCAATATCAGAGCAGCACTGGGCTGGTTTGGGGGGTGTGATTCTCTCAAATTCCCTTCCATCCAAATCAAGGCAGAATTGGGCTGAATCCTGCCTCTAGTTAGTCACGCCCTGTGGGGTGAGACTCAGCCCTTGCTGGAGCTCACAGCCACCCTTCCCCCCAGCAGCCTTGATTTGCAGCCTGCTCTGATCAAAGGAAATGAGACCATTACCCCCGCCACTACCTGACCCTGGACTCTGGCCAAAACCCTGGGCATAGACTTCGAATCTCAGGGATGTGCCATGGGATGCGTAAACATCTCCAAGAAATCCCAAGCCCGATCCCCCACTTAGCTGCAGGATAGACAGAATGGTCCCATCCCTGTGGTTAATCTCATTTGCCACCACCCTTCACCTCCAGGGTCTGGCTAGGGCAGAGTCCCAGCCCCGTCTCTCCCTCTCACCCAGCCACCTCGTCGTGTCCAGGGTAAGACAAACCCACTATCTTGCTTCAAGACCACATGCCTGCGTTCCGGCCAGTTTTCTTCCTTTGCTTGTGTTTAGGTGTCCTTTTCGTCATAGAGAAAAGTGTGGGGAATACATCCCGATTTTTGAGCGGCTCGCATCCCTGTAAGCTCACTCTCGTTCTGTCCAGCGAATCACTGAAGTTTGACACCCTTGGAGGAATATTTTTGTCATAACCCACTGCTTGCTTCACTGTCGGTCCAATTATTTGGAACAAGCAATCTGTCATTCTATTGTTCCTTTCCAATAGTTTGACTTTGGTGGCAGTTTTAAAGAAGAAACCACTTTCAATTTCAACTTAAAAAAAGAGGTGAGGGGAACATTCCAGAACGGCATCTAAGATATCTATTTCTGGGGGTTTCTGGGGACCAGGGGTCCAAGGACCTACACATAAAAGGACAAAGAATGTGCTTCCAGATAACACATGTTCTGGAATAAGTTAACTCAGTCACGTGTTTTGGCCACTTTAGAAATAACACTTTTCAAACTCTCTGCCAATGCACATATCCCCCCGCTACCAAACCCATCAGCTTCCTGGAGCTGTTTACATGAGATGATCTGGTTAGTTCTATTAATTAAAAAGGTTTTTTTTTTTCTCTCTCTAGCCATGCTCAAAATCAGTGGTTGCAACATTGCAGGCATCCCAAGTTATGAAATTCATTATGGATATATACACAATACTATTTCAGAACCGCACAAGGGCATTTCTGATCCAGGAAGGGATCTTTTTCTTCTCATTTGTAAATGCATTTATTTAAAAAAAGGCACACAAGTATAAGAACTAAATGTCATGTAATTCGATAGCAAAGTAGTGAATATACTGTTATCACGGCAGAAAAGCAGAAAAATTAAATATAATGTCGTTCAATAACAAAATGATCTTTATAATAGTGCGGGGAGGCCAACATTCAGAAAAGAAAAAAAAAAAAAAACATGTGCGAAACAAGAAGTTATTTAAAATTAGAAAACTCAACATGTCAACCTGTCAGAAGGTGGAGTTCATGACAAAGATGAACCCGGAGAGTGTTTTCCAACACGAGCCTTGTATTTATTGGTTGGGACCTGCCATAACGGAGTACCACAGACTGGGGGCTTCAACAGCAGGCATAATTTTTTCTTCGGAGCTCCAGAGGCCGGAAGTCTAAGATCAAGGTTGTCAGGTGTCAGGAGGGCTGGCTTCCTCTGAGGCGTCAATCTGTGGCTTGTGGACGCCACGTTCTCCCTGTGTCTTCATGTGGTCTGACTTCTGCGTACGTGCGTGTCCTAATCACCTCTTCCGTGAGCACACCGGTCAGACGGGAGTAGGGCTCACCTGAACAACCTCATTTTAACTTCACTTAAAACTCCCATGTCCAAATATATTTAGGACTTCAACATATGAATTGGGGGAAAGACGCAAGTCAACCTACGGCAAGTCCGATCAGCTAGGACAGCTACCTCTGCCTTCTTTAGTGTGGGCTTCCGGGAAACACTGTTCTGGGGAAGCTTCCGCAGGCTTCTCCTGAAACCTTCGCTAGTCCATAACTTATATCCACACCCGCTTACACAGATCCCTTCGAGCCTTCCGGGCTTTATACCCTTACCTGTGGCCTCTCCTTGCCCTACAGACCTGATAATCATTTGCTCTCCAGCCTTCTGCTTTTACTTGCCCCGAGGAGGCAACCTTCTTCCCAGCTCATTCCCATCCCGTGGGCCATTCCTTGGTTCAGGGCCCTATAGCCCTTGATCTCCAGGCTCCCTCAGGACCAAGGGATCAGCACACATGTTAGGGGGACCCCTGTGTCCTGAATCAAATACAATTCCATTACTCGGCAAAATAATCCGGTTTGCAGGTTTATATACAAAAGGAAGCCACTCTGGTGGCTCAGGGTACACTATCCTGGGGAGATGTCCCCGTGAGGAACAAAAGGAACAAGTTCCATTCCCGGTCAGATGATCACAGGTGACACAGACTCAAAGAGGAGCTGTAGGAGGCTCAGTGCTAGCTCGCACGGAACCAGAGGAACGGGGTCTGGTCTCCAGGGCTACCGAACGCGTCGCCAAGTGGAGGAACACGACTCAGTGCCAGGTGATTGACTTGCCAACAAGCAGGAGGGCAAATGGGAAAACAGGAAGAGGTCCCTGCTGATCCATGCGGTGGAATCTGGTGGGCGAGGAGCAAGTCCCGACAGGCAGGCCCAGGATCACGGAGATGGCAGAAGGAGGTGGAGCCCCCCCCAAACAATTCCCCACCTGCAGCGAAACTGCGCTCATAGCCTGGGGCATGGGGCACACGGTGTGCACGGGGTCAGGTCGCTTCCCAGCCTGTTCTGCATGCGAGTCCAGCCCCCTCCTCCCAAGAGGAGAGGCCTGTGCTGTGATTATCGTCTGGGAGGGACATCTGTGATCCCCACGCTGCAGGCACAGGCTCTGGCAGGACACCGAAGCCACCCAGACATCCAGCTCGTCCCTCCGTCTGCTTGGGGTGGCCGGCAGCCTGCACGTCCAGCCGCAGCCACCTGTGAGGCCGCATGTCGGGCTACAGGGGAGCATTCCTAGAATAAGATGTCCTGTGTCTATTTATGTTGTAGCCAGATGACAGGAGGCAGAGATACAAAAGCTAGGCGTGTTTCTCTGGAGATCTCCTCGTTGCGCACGTGGCCGGTGTTGGCTCTCCATTGTACAGAAGAATCAGCAGCTAAGGCGAATGATTTCTGCAAACCCTGGAACAAGAGCTCAGATCTCCCTGCTCAGTTTAGAACTTTTCAATTCCATTCGGTGAATGCGAACTTTTGGCCAGGACTTACAGCAGGGTCAGGCCCCATAGGACCCCCGCCCGTGGTCTGACGATACATGCTCTTCTAAATTTTTTTTTGTAATGTTTATTTGTTTTTGAGAGGGAGAGAGAGGCAGAGCATGCGTGGGAGAGGGGCAGAGAGAGGGGAAGACACAGAATCCGAAGAAAGCTCCAGGCTCCGAGCTGGCAGCACAGAGCCCGACGTGGGTCTCGAACTCATGAACCGCGAGATCATGACCTGAGCTGAAGCTGGACGTCTAACAACTAAGCCACCCAGGTGCCCCTGAAGATCCGTGTCCTTCTAAACCTGGGGTTAAATGTCGAACTGTTTTCATTCATTCGGCAGCCCTGGGTCAAGGGCAACACACATCTAGGAAACCCCACAAGAAGTAAGGCCACAGCGTCAATGTGTGCTGTTTGTTCGTTTGTTAGGTTGGTTTTTGCTTAACCTGCTCACTTAGGTCTCTAGAACACTGACCCCAGCAAAGTGGTCAGTTGGGTCCACCTCTTGCATGTATGTATTTATACCATAGCTAAATGATTCCTTCATGTTCTCTACCATGAAAATGTCATTTTCATCACACGCTTAATTCAAATAGAGTATACGTAACCAAAATCCAAGGCACCCGTAACAAACCCTCTACTCCTTAGGGACAGGTTGTGAAAAGAACTCTCTATTTCTTGGGCAAATTCGGACCCCATTTTTCTGCAGTGTTTTTTTTTTTAATTATCAAATATTTGGTGGGTCCTTCCTATGTTTTGGACACATCCTGATTCCCTTTTATTGGGTGCACCCCAACTTCCTTTTGTATATAACACCACTTTCAAAAACTATCCAGGAATAGACCTGCTTGCAAGGAGTGTGCGTTTTAGGATGTGTTCCAGGGAGTTCTTTCTTATCTACGGTACGATTGCAGCTTTAACACCAACTGGCCCACCTAGTAGAACAGTTGGGAGCGCTCACGTGTCCGAGGTTTCTGTGGAACGCTCAGTGTAGTCAACTGGCTCTCTGTGCTCTGTAGTCTCTCGTCCAACCTGAGCTGAAAGGCAGAGGTGGAAGGCATTTCATATTCCACCTGAGGGTTGTCAGGGAGAGGGCCATTTCCATATTGAGCCTGACCTGAAAACAAGATTCCCACTGTACCAAAGTGATCCGTGGATTCTGTGATTCTTATTGGTTTACAACAGAACACAACTCATCCTCGGCCTGCGGGACGAGCCGCCAAGCCCTTTTAATGCAATCACGTCTCATAGCTTGGGCAGACTATGCAAGCTTCTGCAGTTGAGGTCAGAAGCCCACTTCAGCTCACCGCTGTGAGAGAGCCTCTAGGCAGCGTGGATTTGATGCCTTCCGAGAGCTTCTCAAAGAGAAAATTACACATATGCCCTGGAGATGAATGCAGATGGAAACTGTCACTGTTTTCGAGTTTCTGTTGATAAGGAAACTGAGTTGCGTAGGGTGAATTGATTGATGAGCGGTTGCATTTAAAATACCTTCAAGTAATTTGTCAATATCGAATGGCTCTTGGTACCTGAGGTTGAAAACCAATTTGATTTTTAGTTTTTCAATAAGCAGTGTGAAGATAAAATACCAAAGGTTTATAATTTTATTATATATTTAAAAATAATATGTCCATCATGTCAACAAATATTTATTGATTGGGCATTCTTTTCGATAATCAGGACAAAGTGGGGGGGGAGCAGAACAATGAGCGTCCTTACTCTCAAAAATCTAATAAGAAAGATGATAGGGGTGCCTGGGTGGTTTAGTGGATTAAGCATCTGTCTCTTGATCTCGGCTCAAGTCATGATCTCACGGTTCACGAGTTCGAGCCCTAATTGGGGTCTGCATTGACAGAGTGGAGCCCACTTTGGATTCTCTTTCTCTCTCTCTCTCTCTGCCCCTCCCCTGCTTGCTCTCTCTCTCTCTCAAAAATAAAAAATACACTTCTTAAAAAAAATCTTAAAAGAAAGAAAGACAAAAATCCTGATTGGATTAAACAACAACATCATTGTGATAACCGATAGGCAAAGAATTATATAGGGGGTATGATGATGACTGAGTAGTGGCTTTGTGTTATCTGCTCCTGTAAGACCTCTCTCCAGATGTGATGTGTGAGCTAAATTGATGTGATGGTAGGGTAGCTATGCATGGATGGGTGGGGAGAGCATTCCGTGCCTAAGACATATGTAGCCAAGGGCCCTAAAGCAGGAATTAGATGGAATATTTACTGAAAAGAAAGGGCAGTGTATGCAGCCTAATGGGCAGGAGGGCAGGAAGAGACCATCAGGACTGATGTGAGTGGGAACCAGAGGGTCCGTGAGTCAGGAGACAGAGTTTGGATTTTATTGTCTGTGCAATGGAAATCCGACGGAGCGTTTTTCGTGAGACATTGATGTCGCATTATTTACATTTCAGTAACATCACTCTGGCTTCTGTGTCTGGAATAACGGGGGGGGGGGGGGGGTGGGGAAATGGGCCCAAGCAGGTCGACCAGGTGGGAAGCTATCTGCGTTGCCCAAAGGAGAGAGGATGACCATCTTGCGCTAAACCAACAGTAGGGACGTGGAAAAAATCGGGTGATTGGGCATCTATTTAAGAGACAGATTTTATGGCATTTGTTGATGGACTGAAATTGTGGTAGCCGGTGGGATGTTTGAAAATGTTGGCAACGTTCTCAGATTGTGAGGTTTTCAGAAAATAGAGTAGTCAAGGAGAAGCAAGTTGACAAAATTACTTCTCTGGCTCAGCGAAGCTCCCCGCCTTGACTTCTTAGCTTCCTGCTGTGATATCTTTAGGCTTCGGTTTTCACGGCACTAACTGAACTCTAGGTGCCACTTAAAGAGTTTTACGGGCTTCTCTTATTTTCCACTAACATCCTGAAGACTGCAATGAAACTTCTGGATACCTGGATAGGAAGTCCTGCATTCAGGAGGCATTAACTGGACCTGGGATTGAGATAAGAACAGAAATTATCATCTCGACAAGTCAAACCGATGGGTCCCCACACAGGACGGTGGCCGAGGAGGGAGAGGGGCAGGGACTTGAATGAGACGTCACATGCTGAGTTTTCACGTAGCCTCATCTCCAAGAGGACAAGGGAGAGGAAAGGCATCACTAACAGAAGTGTTATGGCCTGAAAATCTGTATCTTGCCTAAACTCATGTGAAATACTCACGGCCCAGGGGATGGTATTAGGAAGTGGGGTCTTTGAGAGGTGATTAGGTATGGAGGGTAGAGACCTCATGCATGGGATTAATGTTCTTTAAAAAGAGACCCCTGGAGAGTTCTCTCTCCCTCTCTCTGCCATGTGAGGACACACGAGGAGCGGACAGTCTGCAGCCCCGGAGACAGCTGGGACCCTGATCTTGGACTGGGACCCACACTGGGACCCTGATCTTGGACTGTCAGCCTCCAGGACTTTGAGAGATACGTCCCTGTTGTTTATAAGTCATGCTTATAAAGCTGCTGTAACAGGTACTTTGTTACAGCAGCCGGACAGAATAAGGGCCATACCAACAAAGGCAGAGAGGCCGAAGGGTATGGAGGGTGAGTCAGGGGTGCTCCCAGGGAGGGAAGGCTGGCAGCTAATGTGAAGTTTGCAGAATTTTAAGCAGGGGAGTGACATCACTGGCCCTCTTGTCTTGAAGAGTCCCCAGGTTGAGATGAACAGAAGCGATTGGAGGGTTCAGGAGAGGACGTGCTTAGGAGTTACTACCCTATTCCAGGAGTGATTAGAAAGTCACTTTGGCTGGGGCACCTGGCTGGTTCAGTTGGTGGAGTGTGCAACTCTTTTTTTTTTTTTTTTTTTTTTTAAGTTTATTTATTTTTGAGAGAGAGAGACAGAATGAGCAAGGGAGGGGTGGAGAGAGAGGGAGAGAGAGAATCCCAAGCAGGCTCCATGCTGTCAGCACAGAGCCCGATGCAGGGATTGAACCCCCAAATGTGAGATCATGACCTGAGCCCAAACCAAGAGTCGGAGGCTTAACCGACTGAGCCATGCAGGTGCCCCAAGCGTCTGACTCTTGATATTGGCTCAAGTTGTGATCTGACGGTCTTGGTCGAGGGTGGGGGTGGGGGGTGGGAATCTAACCCCCTGGTGAGCTCTGTGTTGATGGCAGGGAGCCTGATTAAGATTCTCTCTCTCTCTCTCTCTCTCTCTCGGCCTCTCTCTCTCTCTGCACCTCCCGCACATGCACACACACACACACACACTCTCAAAATAAATAAACAAATAAATAATTTTTTAAGTGGAAATGCAAAACAGAGAAATCAGTTTTCATAATGTATTTTCTTTAACTCGGTGTGTCCCAAACATTATCCTTTGAACGCATAAATCAGCCTAAAGTGTCGACGAGATATCTCACATTATCTTTTTCATGCCACGTCTTCAAAATCTGGCATTACACTCACAGCGCCCCTGTATGACGTATCTGTATTTAAGTGCTTCATCATGAGGTATGCTAGAGGCTACCACAGTGGACAGCCTCGACCTAGAATGTTCTAGAGGCCCGCCTGAAAGCTCAGCCAGCGACCCCCCGAACAAATTCATCGTCAGTAACGAACTGGGGCCAGAAGACCCCAATTCTAGCACCCCAGCCCCTCCACAAAACTGCTATAAGATCCTGAGGCAAAAGAAATCATGGCTTAGACATCAGTCCTGTGCTCTCCGGCTGAGAGGGCTGGAAGCGTTGATCCCTTTCAGCCCTGGGGTCCAGAGATTGACAACTTTCTCGGCCGTGGCAGCGGGGGGGTGGGGGGGATCCCAGGGGATTGGAGAGCCTGCCACAGCCTTCTAGATCCAGTGTGCGGACGTCCACTTTCCTGTGTGCCACTGCTCCAGTCCAAGCCTGTGTGATCCGATGGCGGGAGCTGAGCTGGCTCTGTTAGTTCGTGGCCTGAAAGCCTGCTCGTGTGTCTCTGGGGCCGTGGGAAGTGGGCAGGGTGGCCCGGCTGCTCCAGGGTTCAACCCATGAGTCAGAACGAAGCCCAGTGGTGCCAGGACCACAATGAGAGATAAGAGGCAGCTGGGACCAGACCTCGGGATTCATCACCCGCTGCCCCAAGTTACTTCTTGCGAAAGACGAGGTGCTAACCTGTCCGGCCTGGCTGCATTTCAGCCTGGGGAATTAGCCTGCCCCTGGATTCCCCTAAGAGCTTCAGCTGGCCAGAACTTTCTCCCCGTTAACTCCTCCCCTTGCAATGGATTCCTTGGGAATCCATGTGACATGGGTGGGAAGTGCCATGTGACATGGGTGTGTAAGAACCTTTCCTGTGGAGCAGATCCAGAGCTCCCAGAGGCATCCCCTCCTTCTGAGTTAAGGAAAGAGATGGGGGAGGGGGGCACCTGGGCGGCTCCGTGGGTCAATCAGCCGACTCTTGGTTTCAAGTCAGTTCATGATCTCACGGTTCATGGGTCTGAGCCCCAGGTTGCCCGCCATGCTGGCAGCGTGGAACCTGCCTGGGATTCTCTCTCCGTCTCTCTCTGCCCCTCTCCTGCTTGCATGCTCTCTCTCTCCCTCTCTCTCTCTCTCAAAATAAATAAATAAACATTAAAAAAATAGTTGTCTTAAAAAAAAGGGAGAGAACGAGTACTGACACATACAAACTCATGGATAAAAGACTAAGAGACAGACAGACTGGGAGACAGAGAGAGTCACTATGCCTCTAAGTCCACGCCCTCAACTCTGTCCCCAAAATTAACAATTGCCCTGAAGTCTCGGATCTCCAGGAGAGCGCACAGACCAGAAAGCTGAGCAAAATTTTACCAGGACCATAGTTTAAAACTCCTGTGATTTTCTCACTGGGGAAAAAAAAAAAAGTCACCAGATCCTCCTAATCAAGGCTTTGGGTGTTCCTTCGTGTGCAGTTCTAACAGATCGGATTAATGGGATTGTTATGACGGGACGGAGTGCCGACGTCTATCGGGGATCTCTTCCTTTCTGGCCCCGCACTTGATTGAGCCTGGGGAGAGCTTCGCTACCTTGCCTCAGATCCTCTACCGGAGCCCTTCCGCCTTCCCACACGCTCTCTCCATCCCCTCTCGTTGCCTCTGCCTCCGTATTCTTCACCTTTTCAACTGAAAATTATGTACGCAAGTGTTTCTCAAAATGGGGGCCAGGACCAACTTTGCTATAGTGGTTTGGGGTGCCTGTTGAAAGGAATATTTTGGGGTCCTACCTTAGGACTTCTGAATTAGAATTGGTCTTTGTAACCTGGTCATTCTACTGCTCCTTTAATGTTGAAATGTTCTAAAAGGCCAGTGGTTTCCCCACGCTCACTTGCCCATGGGAATCATTGGGGGAGTTTTAAAACTACGGTCTGAATTCTGCTCTCAGATATTCTAGATTTAATTGGTATGTGATATGGCCTGGGCATCAGGATTTTTAAGAACTCCTCGTTGATCTAACGTGTGGCCAAGCTAGGAACCCGCTATTTGGGTTTCGATTATATCCTCTGTTCCGGCCTGGTGATCTTATTTTGTTTAAGTTTATTCCTTCATTTTGAGAGAGACAAAGACAGTGAGAGTGGGGTAGGCACAGAGAGAGGGGGAGAGAGAGAATCCCAGGCCGGCTGCACACTGTCAGTGGGGAGCCTGACACGGGGCTCTCTGATTCTCGAACTGGGAGATCATGACCTGATTTGAAACCAAGAATCAGATGTTTAACCAACTGAGACACCCTGGCGCCTTGTGGCCTGGTGATATTTTAAAAAGACACTGAGTATCCCCAAGATACACAGACAGACAGGTAATGTGCACACACACACACACAGGCTCACACTCACCCCATCTGTACCGTGTACCTGTCCCAGCTGTGCCACGTTTTCACCTTTCCTGGCGGCCCCAGGCATAATCTTGAAAGTCAGTCACATCCCAGGCTATGACACCTTGAAGTTGAAACTTGATTTCGTGAACCAGGCAGGAGAATTTTTTTATTTTTTTAAAATTTTTTTTGAATTATCTAGTTTATTCACTTTGCCGTAACCTTCGCTCATTAGTGAAAATCCCAACACTCAATTCTCAGCGCAAGGAGTAAACACACAAACACATCCCGACCACCCTTCCCGTGGCCCACCGGACTGGCAGATCCTGGCATAGTGATACTCTCTCGGTCCCCATCCCATATCCCAGCCGTTATTTATATGATTATCATTTTGAACGTCTTACTGCACTCCATGGTTCCACAGGAACAAAACGGTTTGGGCCCCCCCCGAGTGGAGGGGATCTTCCTGCAAGAGTCGCTTGATGTTTATACTTGAGAAAGGAAATGCATTTTTTCCCCTTTTTAGTAAATATCTTCTTCATTGATAGTCTAATTTATTTTCAGCCAGAAAGCCTGGGGCTGTAGTTTCCTTAGGGGCTAAGAAATGAGTCCAGCGATGACCAAGGCCGAGTGGAGGGTACGCCTTCAGAACAGCACACGTGCTGGTTTCCAGACCCGGTTCCACTGGACCCCGGGCTCCTTGTCACTGCGGTGGCACCTGAATTAAGGCAAGACACACGCTCTTTTCTCCTGCTGCTGTCCCAGCTTCAGAGCTGCCGGGAGGGTGTAAATTTCCTAGCCTTTTTGCAAGGAACCTGAATTTATCTAGCATATTTTAGATCATGGAAGACCTGACTTTTTCTTTCCCCCTTTTTGGATTGGTAAAGAGTGATTTTGTAGCATCTTAGAGGAGGAGGGTTCCAGCACAAATTCTAGCCTATTATAAACATTGAAAAATATATTAATCCTATATTCTGCAAACCCTCAACGCCATCTGACAGACGCCGTGGGATCTATTAGCTAGACAAGTGACAAGTCCTCAATTGTACTCATTCCCCTTTTAGCTTAAATGCAACCAACCTCTTCTTTCTCCTGTTGAAAAGTAGATGTGGGCTTGGTGAGTTAATAACGTAGACCTTTTTTCTTTCGTAAAATATATTCTATTTCTGTTTGTGACGGGGTCCTATTCTTTTTTTCTTCACTTACAAAGTTTGAGGTCTCTTAACGTTTATATATAAAAATTAGTATCCATCTATCTATATTATATAGATAGATATAATAGATAGATATAGATATGAATATATTTATATTTATATCGATAGATACATATAGGTAGATAGATATGAACATCAAGCAGAACTGTGGCTCAGGACTTCATGACTTAGTGAATTATTTGAGGCTCAAATTGCCATCTTAGTATCTAAACATTAAACTTTCGGTTTGACCAACAGTCAAACCTTAGGGCATACAAAAAATTATTGCAATGAATTGATATGTTTTTCCCTTTTCTACTCTCTCTGAACATTTTAAGCTGTTTGCGAAGTAAAATAATGTTCATATAAAAATGCTTCCCACTCATGTCACCCAAACTTGTTGTTTCAATGTTAACAGATGTTCATTGGCCAGATGGATCGATGTTGCAAGTCGTGGTAGACAGCCTCCAGTGTGGCGCCCAGGGAACCGCCTCTCCTGGTATTCACGTTCTCATGGTCTCCTACAGACCCTTCCTCCAGTGGACAAAGGATGGATCGGACAGCGAGGAGACTCTGGCAGATGGCTTTCAAGGTTAGATTATAGAAGTCTCTGTGGCAGTCTCTTAGATACTTCATTCTGGAGTAACACAGCTTCGTGTCATAACCAGAATATACCAAATATACCAAACAAATATATAGGACTCACAGCTAAATTTGAGTTTTATTTCAACGATGATTTTCTTCAAATTCAAATTCAAGTTCATTAGCACACAGTGTGGTCTTGGCTTCAGGAGTAGAACCCAGTGATTCATCTCTTTATATGACACCCAGTGCATTCTGAGAAGTGCCCTCCTTAATGTCCATCGCCCATTTAATCCATACCCCCGCCAACCACCCCTCCAGCAGCCCTCGGTTTGTTCTCTGTGTTTAAGAGTCTCTTGTGGTTTGCCTCCCTCTCTGGTTTTATCTCATTTTTCCTCCCCTTCCCCTATGTTCATCTGTTGAGTTTCTCCAATTCCACGTATGAGTGAAATCAGATGATACCTGTCTTTCCGACTGACTTATTTCTTCAGGATAAGTATTGCTTATGTAATATTTGAGACATACTCACGTATTAAAATTTTTTCACAGTTTATCAGGAGTTTAAATTTAACCAGGTGTTCTATATTTTATCTGGCAGTCTTAATAATGATACTTAATTCGCCTTGTGAGAGGGCTCCATACATGGTGGGGTACTGAGGCTCCCAGCCAATAGCCAACACCAACTGGACAGCCATGTGAGCGAATTATCTTGGAAGCAGACCTCCAAGCCCCAGGCATGCAACTTCATGAGATATTTTAGCCAGAACCGACCAGCCAGAGTACATTCTAATTCCTGCCCCACAGACGCGGTGAAAGCTAACACGTAAGTATCACTATCGTATTTTTATTAAATAAATAGTTAAGTTTATTAAATAAATATCGTTATTTATTTTGTCAGTATTTTATTTATATTATTTTCACGTGATTTTAGGATCACTCATGAGGTCGTAGATAGCAGACAGCTAATGAAGAAATTTTGATTTGGAGGAGGCTTTTCATTTTTGAATTCCCTTAAGAGTTGAATTGGGAAAATATAAGACCAGTTGACAAACCTGGAGGTCAGGAGCTCCCCTGAAAGCAAGAGCCAAACTCAGATGAGGAGCTGGGGAGGAGCTGAACGGAATTAATGGCAGGAGTGAGGAACGAGGAGCGTCTTGGCCAAATTCCTAGGCGCAACCAGGAGTCTCTTGGCTTGCCATCATTGACCATGGCTTTCCTGCCATCTTAATGCTCTTCATTCTGCAGCACAGGGACCAGGATCATTTGCACTGGGGCTTAGAAGACTCCTGGTGAGAGAGTACTCAAAACCCCATCCCTTTCTTTTCCAGGCTCAGTATTGTTGTCATGTATTGGGTAGGCTGGGTGACCCCCTGGAACATTAGAAGAAACTTCAGATGGCAGCTCATCTTTAGGGCAGCTGGATGCAGACATGGGCTCTTCAGCAGGGCCCTCAGCTTATGGGAAAAGCTGGTTTCAGCTGTGCGAGGTGGGACCGGAAGCCCCTGTGGACCTGGCCCTCCCTCCCCAGCCTTGTGGTAATCATGCGGCTGTAGTGGCTGGGCCTCAAGTGTTGTTCTGGCCTGAAGAGACTGGATCAGCCAAGTAATCACGACAGAAGGGGGTGGACTACGAAGGAGCCATGTCCAGCGGTGACGCCCTGTGGCATTGTCACTGATGTCTAAAGTCCCCCACTGCTTAGTGTCAGGTATGAGAACTAACCATTTCCGATCGAGGCTTTTGGATGATTTAGAGAAAGTGGCGTGTCTTTGAGGGGGGGATGTTCACCAGCTTGCTCCATTGGACAGGTGGAAGATTCCATGATTAATAATAATAGATTAATTATATTATTTAAAGAACATATTATATAATATATGATATAATACAATATAATATAATATAATATAATATAATATAATATATGATATGATATAACATAACATAACATAACATAATATAATATAATATATGATATGATATAATATAACATAATATAATATAATGTAATATAATAATAATATGAAATGGGACCATATTTCAATGAAGTCATTCATTGAATGACTCAGATGAAGCCATTCCCGTCAGTTTCATGTTTCATTCGGTCAGCCTGGAAGGTTGTCGGAGCCTGGATTATGAGTTTTAAAAGTCAGACTGAGAAGTTTGAGCTTAATGTCATAAGCAAGGGATTCTCGTACTTTAAGGGGCATCAGAATGGCTTTGAGAGCTTGTGGAAAGGGTTGCTGCAGGCCATGCCCCCAGAGTCGCTGATTCACTAGGTCTGGGGTGGGACCCAAGTATTTGCGTTTCTAACACCCTCCCGGGTGATGTCCAACCCGCTGGTCCCCGGACCACACTTTGGGAACCACTGCCCTAAGCAGCCGAGTGTCATTGCTGACTGGGAACAGAGCGATAATACAAACCGGAAGACTCCGGTTTACGATTGCAAAATGCAATAGGGCTCACAAGTCAACACAACGGGCACAGAGCCAAGACCAAGTCCAGCTGGGCAAATCCCACAGAAGAGCTAGGATCCTCCTGTAATGCCCGGAACTCGCTCTGTGTGCCCGCTTTTCACTCTGATGGCTATCGGCCTTTAATGTGCGCTCTTCGTTAAGAAACCATGAAGCTATTTAAGGATGATGTAAAGGCTCGAGGCTTTTTCCGTGCGAATGTGCCTCTGTCTGTCAGGACTGGTGATGCCCTTGCTTTTGGGGGGAGGTCAGAGGCACGTTTTCTGACTCTACCAAATTCCAAGCAGTTTGCTCCCAAACTGACCTCTGAAATCCTCCCCCGTGCCGCTGAGGGTGGGTCTCCTGGAGGAAAGAAAAATGTATTTGGGGTGCGTGGCTCTGTGTGGTTGGCGGGAAGGAAGCTGAGATTTTCTACCTTTGCAACCAGACTTCCAGTTCTGTGCTTTTGCCAGACTCAGTCAGCAGCTGGCACCAAAGACAGAAAGTAATGGTGAGTGGCTTTCTTCCTCTTCTATCCCCCCCCCGCCCCCCGCCTTGGTTTTCTCAAAAGATTTCGACAGACGAAATAATACTCCTTCTGCTCCCTGCCCCTGCCATAATGCAGTCCATTTGTCTAAATTACAGACTTCAGCAATTATTTGCGCCCTCTTCAGAGTGGGAAGGCAAATTATCTCCGCTCTGAGCGAAGGTGGGGAAGGTACCAGCATCCTCGAATTCTTCCGTAGGGAGGAGGGGGGACATCCGGGGGGCCACCGTGGGCTACACACTTTGCGTGTTGTCTTCTTGGAGCTTCCCTTCGGCCTCACGCATCAGCTGTTGTCATTGTTCCCGTTGTTCCTATTTGAATAATTTCAGACTTACGGATAATGCCATTGCCGTGTACCCTCCACCCAGCGCCCTACAACGGCAGCATCTCCCATATCCACGGCATCATTTCTGACATTCAAGAATTCACGTCGAGACGTTGCTGTTAGCTCAATTACAAACTTTATCCAGATTTCACCAGTTTCCCCACTAATACCCTTTTTCCTCTTCCGGGAGCCCATCCAAGGCGCTACATCATCTTTCGTAGTCATGCTCCCCCCCCCCCCCCCCCCCCCGGTCTCCTCCGATTTTGAGACAGTTTCTCCACACAGTGACGATTTCCTTGTTGCTCATGACATGGACGCGTTTTAAAGAGCGTTTTGTAACAAGGGTCTCAGCTTTGATTATTGTAATGTTTTCTCATGATTAGGCTGAGGTTAGGGATTTGAGGAAAGAAACATACAGATGTGATGTGACCTACCCCACCCTGCGGATGAGAAAACCAAAGGTCAAGGTGATTACAACAAATTGGCAAAGGTCACCCAGGCTAGAGCCTTCGTCGTCTCAGATTTCTGAACCAATGTCCTACCAGAACTCTTCCCGAGGGAGCGTGAAATCAAAGGTTAGTCACAGAGACAACGGAGAGAGGTTGCCTTATGGGGAAAAGCCACTTGAAGGGGAATGATCCCCCTTAGAATGATCTTTATTCTTGGGTGTCACTGGGGTCCAGGGAGGGGACAATCTCGAGATGCTTTAAAGTTTAAAATACCATCGGGGGGACATTACTTCAGCCATATTTGGATTTTCCCCCATTGGGCCTTTTCTTTCTTTCTTTCTTTCTTTCTTTCTTTCTTTCTTTCTTTCTTTC
>NW_026057582.1:6615079-6654233 GCF_023721935.1 Panthera uncia | reverse complement strand
TTCTTTCTTTCTTTCTTTCTTTCTTTCTTTCTTTCTTTCTTTCTTTCATGTTTATTTATTTATTTTGAGAGAGAGAGAGAGCAGGGGCAGGGGAGAGGCAGGGAGAGAGGGAAAGAGACAGAATCCCAAGCAGGCTCCACATGGTCAGTGCAGAGCCCAAGTGGGGGTGAGATCTCATCAACCAAGGTATCATGGCCCGAACCAAAACCAAAAGACGCCCCTGGGCCATTTCTTTTCCATGCAAACAACAGTCTGTCCAGCTCTGGGTCATCCGCCTCTCAGTGTGTTTATTTGTCTCTCTTTCCCAATTATTACTAGCTGAAGGGGGAAACAGCAATATTTCTTAAACGATTTGTGTGTTTTTTACAACATTTTTGATAATGTGAGTCTCATTGAGCCCTAAGACAAGTTATCAGATTTTCAAGCTGGTCCGATGCCCTCACTTACAAATGCAGAAAATGGAGTCTCAGGATGGAGAAGAGGAGACAGTGAGTGTTTCTTAAGTCACCCATTTAACACCCTCGTTACACTTATTTTATTTATTTATTTATTTATTTATTTATTTATTCATTTTTAATTTTTTGGATGTTTATTTATTTTTGAGAGAGAGACAGAGCACAAGTCGGGGAGGGGGGCAGAGAGAGAGGGAGACACAGAATCCTAAACAGGCTCCAGGCTCCGAGCCGTCAGCACAGAGCCCGACGCGGGGCTCGAACTCACGAGCCGTGAGATCACGACCTGAGCCAAAGTCAGATGCTTAAATGACTGAGACACCCAGCCCCCTCCCCCCCCCAATAATTAAATTTCTGTTGCTTGCAATCAAAAGATTTCGGGTTAATGCATTCCTGTAAAGGGGAAAGAACTTTGACAGTTAATAGTATAGTTCGGGAGAGAGAAGGACAGGAGAACTGTATGAAATAACGCATGGTTTACACTGGCTGAGAGGCCTGGCCTTTGAACCACTGCCTGGGGAATTGTTCTGAGTTTAAAAGGTGTCTCCCTAAAAGCCAGGCCTTAAATGCTTCTCAGCAAATGAGAGATCAGCCTCGGAATCTTATTAAAACCTCCACTGTTTGAATGGGTTTTCGGCTTCGCAGAATCAATTCTGTTCTTCCTAATTCAATTTTCGATGAGTGTTAGAACTAACGGAAAAAAAAAATTAATAGTCACTTCAACCCTTTTAAAGCAGTAACTGCCCTCTTGTCTTCTCCATATCATTTACCCAGATCCCCCCCTTTTTTTTCCCTGAAGGGGGAAGAGGCAGGAGAGAAAAAAAAAAAAAATATATATATATATATAAGTACATTTTCCTTTATCATAAAATGTATCACAGCTCCTGAACTATGTGTGTTTTGGCTGCTGGGGATAAATGTGCACAGCTTTATGAAAGACGTAGGGAACTCGCCAGTGCAATTCCACACACAGGGCAGCTGCAGACATTTTTTTTTTTTTTGAATTTTTGAATTTCAAGTTTCAAGTGAGGGGTCAGCTGCAGAACCTTTCCTGGGGGTGGCCAAATTAAAGCTCACTATCAGATAAATACGCCTTAATGTCTGACAACCGTAATAATAGCTTCTGTCTCTGAGCACCTATTCTGGGCCCGGCCCACTCAGGCATTGATTTAGTGACTATTTATTAAACACCTCCCATGTGCCTTCAGGGATCCCATTTCATTCTCGAGGCAACCAGACGAGGTGGTTGCGGAGGATTAATTAAGACTGCGAGTTCCACACCTGCAAAGGGAAAGGGGACAGAATAAAACAGAGCAGGGAAATAGGGGCGCCCCCGACAGGACCACCTGATACCTGGGGAGACCCGAGCCTCCTGGTGGAGTGTCTTTGGGGATTCGATGTGCAACCCTGGTGAGCTGCCCGCGGGCCCCCCAAAACACGCACATGGGCTTTTCTCTCTCTTTCTTTACAACCCATGCAGCTGCTTAGGTTAGCCTAGGATTCTCCAGCGAAAGACTGGCTAATAAAACATGTTAGAATAGATCCAACTTGCTCTTTAAGGCTTGAAGAGGCAGGAGGTGGCCATAAATCTGGGTGCAAATGGGAATAGGGTGATATTTGGGGGAAGTCGAATGACAGAGGATCCCATTTGACTTTACATGAACACCCGTGGAGTCTGCGATAATTCGGTGCGGCCCCAGGACCCGGCAGAGACACCAGCCTCTCTTTGGTTGTCTCTGCCTGTCCTCTCTGCCTCTCTCCCGCTTGCTAAATACATTTTCCAAAAAGGCTACACTCTCCTTTTTTTTTTTTTTTTTTTTTTTTTTTGTTTTTTTTTTAATTTAGGACTGTGAGTTCTTGAAATGTTCTCCTTGGTTTTTCCTTTTACAAATTAATTACAGTCGAAACTCGCTGCTAAATCCAGAGAATGTGGTTCTGTTTGTGGCCAGGTTTTTCTTACACGGGTCCCTAATCCTAGAAGGGCTTCAATTCTTTCTTCACGTGATTTTGGTACGAAGCAGATTTTGGATGGCAACTCATCAAAAGTCTACAAAACTGCGTATGTTTTATCTTTGTTTTTGTTGTGAGTTGTTTTCTGATTCTCTCCCCCCCACCCCACATCCCCCGGCCCCCTCCTCTGGATAGATAATGCCAGGGAAAAAAAAAAATGTCTGGGGAAGGGTTCGGCTTAGGTCTGTCAAGCCTAAAAACCTTTAATCCTTCCCTTCTCTGTAATGAGTCTGAGACGCCGACGATTTGGTTTCCCCCAAGCCTTTCTGGGTACGATCCAATCAATGTTTAATTTCCCCAACTGGCTCTGTGAGAAGATTTATTTCCTTGTGTTTGTCTTGCAAACAATATTTGTTCTAAACTTTGCACAAAACAAGGAGAGAATGCTGATTTTTCTTTCTTTCTTTCTTTCTTTCTTTTTTTTTTTTCAGAAAGAGGATTTTACAGAGAGAAAAATGTAGCACCGAGAGACAGCCATAGGTGCACGCTGGTAGGCTAGCTGGGCATCTGCAAACAAGCCGGATGGAAAACCCACTCTCCCAGATACTGTCTTCACCAGCCACCTCCATTCTGTGACAGCTTCCCCATAAGCAGAAAGCTCCTGTTGAATTCTTTCCACTCAATCCCGTCTTGTATCGTATTAAATTGTTCCTTTCTTTCCATGTTTACCTCTCTACACCCATCCCTTGAATGTCCGCTCAACGTCCTTGGGGTCTTTTTGTTCTCCAGTATTATTTCTCGTGGTTCAAGGTCTATGGCTTCCAAGGAAATGTCCCCTACCCAGACTCAGGGGCCCTATCTGTTGTCGGCTATATGACTAGTCTTCATCCCACCCTTGCTCCCTCTCTCCTCAGTTACCTAGAAAGATGGATCTTTTCCTCGGGGCCAACCAGACGGTCTGGTCTGACACAGCTGTGTAATATCCAGTATCTAGTGTCACGATTGCTAAAATTGCCCCTTCTTGGAGTTTGGAAATCCTCTCATTGCTTTATAAAATAGACCCATTCACATCATACGAACGTTTGAGCAAAACAAACAAAAAAAATATACAAATTTACAAAATTCTGTCATCTGAAAAAAGGCAACTGTTATCTAACAGTTGGTCAATGTCATTTCAAACTTACCTCTCATCCGTGCACAGGGATACAAGTCTAGATGGTGAGGGACGCCTGGGTGGCTCAGTTGGTTGAGTCTCCAATTCTTGGTTTCAGCTCAGGTCACTATTCCAGGGTCACGGGATCGAGCCCCACATCGGGCTCCCTGCTGAATGTGGAGCCTGGTTGAGATTCTCTCTCCCCCTCCCTCTGCCCCTCCACCCCACTCGTGCACACACGCACAATCTCTATCTCTCTCTCTCTTAAATAAAACTAAATTAATAATTCAATTAAATTAAATTTCAAAAAGTCTAGATAGTTAGATGGATATACAGATAGAAGCGACTGAAAAAAATGTCCCATTTATTATACCTACAATTTTTTAGGATTTTGAAAATAATTTTATTTATGAGCAAAAGACAAAGAAGCTGATGTAGAAATGTAATAATTGCTGAACTATAGTTAAATGTACTTTTAAAAATCAGGGCAGTCTTTAATACCGGGTCCAGTTGCAAAAAAAGAGTGACAGACAATTAGCGGTTGGGAATCATTGGCGTTCTATTTGATTCTTTATAAAAATTGCCATGAAAGTAGCTTTTAGGCAGTATTTATTGATTCTTTGCCATGAAAGGTAGAGATTTTTGCATAAATATATTTCCTTCTACTTTCCATACTACCCTTTGGGATTTCTTAGTTTTTTTATTTTTTTATTTTTTAATGTTTATTTAGTTTTGAGAGAGAGAGAGAGAAAGAGAGAGACCATGAGCAGGAGAGGCGCAGAGAGAGAGAGAGAGAGAGAGACACAGAATCCTAAGCAGGCTCCAGACTCCGAGCTGTCAGCACAGAGCCCAATGAGGGGCTCGAACTCATGAACCCTGAGATCATGACCTGAGCTGAAGTTAAGAGTCGGACACTTAACCAACTGAGCCCCCCAGGAGCACCTCAGAGTCAACCCTTCTAATTCAATTTTTTCTACTTTGAATGCTTTTATTTTGACCTTTTATGTTCCCACTTCAGGAGGGGTTTATTTTTCAAGTTCTTGAGTTTTGGAGAATTTTTGTGCATGACGCTTATACATGAAGGATATTGAGTAATTATGCTAAGGAGAAAAATATATTTTACTGGTGGAGGAAAATAAATTTAGAAATTAGAAACAGAATGTGGTAAGCCAATAAATTCAGGGAGAAACACTGAGCACAGCAGAGGAGGTGAGAAGGGAGTGTCTGCAAAGCCTTATGTTCTAATGACCCCATTGATGACTGTGTCCAAAGCATAGGTGGAATAGAGTTGAATTGAGGGGTGCACCTACCCAGACAAAGCTGTATCTCACAGACACCATCCTCGTTTCCTGGTTAGGTATGCTTCCAAAGCACCTTATTTAAATTCCTTACAAAGAAATAGTTTATAAGGAAATGCGATCGACTGCACTAGGGCTGACAGCATATTTTTGTTTACCTGGTTCAACATGTAAAGAATAAGAACAATTTCATGCAGATGATTGGCCACGTCAGCTCCATCTTGGAAGATGGCATAAGGAAAACTTTGGGAAGGGACAAAGGTTGAGATGTCAAAGGGATAGAACTGGCTCCTCTCAGCCCGTGAACTAAGAACTTCCAACAGGCAGCTGGGATCATTGCTCAGCCGAGGAAGTCCCAGGACTGAGGTGTGAGAGCCCTTACCAGTTTGTCTGGCACCCTCTAGTTGTGGTGTCCCCTGACTTGATGTGATTCCCCACCCTCGCTGCCATGAGCAGGACCTCACACATCCTGGGGGGGGGGGTTGGTGAGTGGGGAGTCTTGAGACATGCTCATTCCCCTCACGCCTTTTGACACTGGCTTTTGTTGCGAACAGACTACAGTTAACTTACTTACATTCTTCTCTGTAGGTCATGAACGACGTATTATTTTTTCTCTGCCTCACTCCTTGCCGTCTTCGGTCTCCAGCCCTATTGGGAAAGGTCTACCTGTCTTGATATTGTTCACCTCTGTCAAATTCTGCCCTGGGACCTACTGTGTGATTTAATCTCCAAGTTCCAGCCTTCATATAGGAAGTGAAATTTTCTTACAACTTTGGATGCTTTCCCACGGTCGCTGATGCTGACACCTTGACCGTCCGTGTTCATTATCCACATTATCCCGTAAGGACCAGCTTTACGTGTTTTTCCTTTTGAGGGACTGTGGTATTCCCAAGGACATTTCCTATGTCCTTGTCTCCGTTTCGGTCTGTTTTTCCCTCTATTTTTATGGTTGTTTCTTTTTTTTTTTTAAGTTTATTTATTATGAGAGAGAGAGAGAGAGAGAGAGAGAGAGAGAGAGAGATGAAAAATCCCAAGCAGGTTCTGCACTGTCAGTGCAGAGCCCGGAGCAGGGCTCGAACTCATGAACCGTGATATCATGACCTGAACCTAAATCAAGGGTCGGACGCTTAACTGACTGAGCCACACGTGTGCTGGGTGTTTCTAATGTAACTTTTAACTCCTGAACCATTTTCTTTTGCTCCTGTACCCATTTTCCTGAGCTCTGCCACTCAATTCCTTCCTATTACCTTATCATCTATTCTTCTATCTACTTTTATCTCATTCTTGAACTGTTTGCCAACAACACTGCTTATCTTTTCATTTCCCCCAAATCTTCAAGTGTTTCCAGGACCCGTTCCTCTTAGGTATATGTTTCCTCCCATATTTGTTCTCATCTTCCTCCCCCTCCTCCCTGGCCTCAGCAACTTTCCAAAACTCGGATACTTGCTTCCTGGTATCTACTCATCATCAAATAGACGTAGCACTTTCTGGGCTATGAAAGACTAATGTAGAGAAGGAAGCCGCACTCGGCCGAGGCTGTTTGTTTGTGTTGGGGGAAACGCCTATTTCAATTTCTGGCGTTGAAGTGGCTCTCCACCATTCCACGGAACCCCGTAACACATAGATGCTTGGGATGCAATACGTGGGCTGTGGCTTCCGTCCCTTTCAACACCTTCCCTGGTCTCCATCAGTGTTTCTTGGCTGGGAGACAGGATCGCAGGAAGCTGACATGGCACATTTGTGCTCATTTTCCAGCCTTACCGACGACCGTGCTGTTGTGTGGCACAACCCGGGTCTGGGGAGGCATTCCTGTCCTGTTTTCTACATTTCGTTTTCCCTGTCTTTCCTGTATCTACTCCACATTACTAGATCTAAGGATCACTGGATGGCACTTTAAGGACTCCGAGAGCAGCTTCTATAGGGCTTTCAGAGAAAACTGCATTCTGCCCAAGGTCCGGGGAGATCTTTGTTGGCTCTTTCCATCCTTCCACATGTGAGTTTAAGTTTCATTGTGTTTGGCAGAAAGTCTTCCTAGTTTGTGGTTTGGGGCTGTGGCCATTTCCTTGTTGCATGGAAAGTGGTAGTCTCTCCTTCACTTTTAATTCCTGTGTGTACGTGTGTTTCTCACAAGAGAGGAAGGCCTTCTAGAAGGAATTAGTGCCTCCGACCGTGTTTACGGCTTTGTTGCAAAATGCATGTGTGATTTTTTTTGGTGGGGGGGGGAGAGGATGCGAGCAAGAAAACAAAATTTATAATGGTGACGTTGAACTGTCTTAGTCTCTTGTGTGAAGAGAGAATCAGATGAAGGCAGAAAGGCTACAGCGATAGCTTTTCTCTCCAGAATTTAGTGAATTGCCCGATGGTGAAGGGAATTCTGAGAAAGCTGTTTTTACAGGGGCTGTGGCTGTTGGACTCCTGGGCTGATGAGTTCAGTACCATCGTGGATTCTGTCCCTGGTCTTCGAAGCTCATGCAGGGAGTAGTAGCTAGGAGCCAAAGCAATGATGTCTCAGAGTTCTGAACCTGACTCTGTCCTACTCGCTCTGTGGTTTTGTGATACTAGGTGACTTTTTTTAAAGGCTCAGTGTGGTCACATGTGAAATGGGGGTTTATGTTGATCAGCTGAGAATGAATGTAAGAAAGAGCACTTTAAATTTCTGGGTCACGTGCTTAAGAAAATATTGTAATAGTAGGAGAATAGGTGAAATGTCTAAGACCCGCTGTCTGAAATAAGCCTGTCTTTTTTTTGTCCTTGGCTCTGAGACGCTCTTTCTCTCTGGCTCTCCATTTCTTCCTCAGTGAGACAGAAAATAACTGTACACAAGACTAGTGGAAAGATTTCATGAGCTGATCACATCAGTGGAATCTTTGGGGACAGTGATAGGGGCATGGTTGAAACTTGGTTACCAACTGAGCCCTTTTTACTTTCTTGCTAACAGACTTTGCCATGAAGGGTCCATGGGATCAATGGGGGTCAGAAATTCAGAGTGCCCCCCTCTGCAGGGCCTCTCACCTGTCCCCTGCCCAACCAGGGTCAGTAATCTTAGGTTCCCTGAATATTTGCTCTCTATGGCTGCCAAGAGCTCACAGGTACAAGTGCCTGGAAGGAAAACAGACTCTGTGCTCGCACTAGGATGTGCTACCCACATGGCTGGGCTGGTCCTGCTCTCTGGGAGACCCTGGTCTCTTTTCCTCTCCTAGATGGTCTTTTCCGGGACGGACCCCGCTTCTCTGAAGCACGACTCTCGTGCGCGAATGGTTTCTCCTTGGCTCTACCTTGCTCTATCTCCCTCTTGGGTGCTCTGGCAACAGAATCACAGTTCGTTCTCGCCCTGGCTAGCCTTCGCCGACACAGCCCCCGCTCATCTACCCTAGGACCGCAGACGAAGCTTTGCCAACTCTGCACCTTAATTTCTCTCCATGCATAACCAGAGGACTGGCGTCGATCATTTCTAGGACAGTTCCAGAACCCAAGAGGACGAATGGGAAAGGTTCTCTAATATTTCCTGGGCCAATGAGGGACCCCATTAACCGGTAGTAGTGTTCGTTCGCAGCTGGCCTGGAAGGGTCTCTGATTCTCTTTCCACACCACGGCTTAGCTTGTCAGCATCAATGGCTTCTGGTGTAGCCTGTGGGATGCTGGAGCGTGGGGATGGCTTCTCCTACTTCTCTGAAACCTCAGCACAAGACACCACACCCAGAACACTTTCAATGGGCTTTCAATGGGCACCGAATTACTCAGAGCCATCAAAGCCCTTGCTCCTAGACATGCGAAGCAAGCTGGAAAGTGACACCACGTCACTAAGGAAGCTAAGGAAGGAGCAGTGAGCGCTCCTTCGTCCCTGGGAGAGAGAAGCAGCTTTTCCCCAAGTCTTGGGGATGATGTAAGGTGGGCAGAGGACAGACCATTCTCCAAAGGGAAGGGGAATCAGTAAGAGCAGTAACAGTTCCTGCCTGGTTGGCTTATTCTCAGAAAGCAAAGAGCAGTTACCGTAAGGAAGCCGGCTGTCTGGGCCAGCAGCTTTATCAATGAATAATTTCCTGAAAGGGAAAGAATCTACGGAGACCATACACTGTATTTGATCCCGGTACACGCACCAGGCGCGCAGGACTATCTTTGATTCAAAGGAAGCAAGATGATTGTTTCCCAAACAGACTCTCGCTGGAGAGGGTGCCCCCTCCCATCCTGGTGACCCTGCACCAGCAGCCTGAGGTCTGCCCCAGACAATTATCCTGTTTTGCTAGGGAACAAATTGCTCTTTTGGGGTAAATTCTGAGCAAGTCTGCCAAGTTCACAGCGATCCCGGGGGAGCCTGTGGGGGAAAGCACTCTCCAAATCCTCTCTCTGGCCCTTTGAAAGGAAAGCAGGTCATTTTTTAAAGAATTCCAAAGAAAGCAGCTAATTCTGAATGATCCATCCCACCTTGGGAGAGGCCTCGGGGGCAATGCGTTTGGTTCCTAGTGCCGGGCTGATGCTAGGGAGCCAATTTCCCATGCAAGTAATTATGCATGCAATTAAGTAATTGTAGAAGGAAAGGGAAAAAAGAAAAAAAGAAGGAAGGGGACAATGCCAGAAAAGAAGTTGTGTGGATTCTAACTTGCGAAAGCAGCGAGGAGAGCATGAGAGTTGAACCTGCTTCGATTTTATTGTCACAAATGACTGAATGGAATCAGGAGCTTGGAAAGGGTGAAATGTCAATCCGGTATCATGTAATAGCTAAGAATATAGACCCTGAAGCCACACGGCCTGTGTGCAAAGCCCGAGTCTGTCATTTATTAGCTGTGTTATTAGGCTTTGGGCAGACGACTTAGGCTTTCTGTGCCTCCGGTCTCTATTAAAACCCAATTAATAATGCTACATCATACAGTTGTCAAGGTTTAAATGAACGAATGCATGTGTGTATATATGGGCTATCGTGTGTGTGTGTGTGTGTGTGTGTGCGTGCGTGCGTGCGCTTGTATACGTGTGTGTGCATAGCTTATGAAGATGCCAGGTACTTGGTAATTGTCAGTTATTGTTTAACGGTTGATGTAATTTACGAGCAATCATTTCACAAGGAAGCTAAGATATTACCCATTGCTAAGGACTCCTTTCTCCTGACCTTCTTCCTTTATTAGCAGAAAATCACCCCGACAGAAAAGGGTAAAGAATTACAAAGTGCTTAGTTTAGGGGATGGCAACAAAGAAGTGACTTCTGATTCTGGCAGTGAAAGGGTCAAAGCCATGGCACCCCCGGGGACTCCCCAGAGAAGCAGTGTTGTTTACAGTATACGTTTAAAATAATATTCCTGCTCAGTTGGACCTCCCCTCGGGACAGTGCAATTTCAACAGTAACAGAGGATTAGTTAACGCCGGTGCCGCCGGTGAGGCTGGAGATTTCGGGGATGGAGGCGAGGGGTGCACCCTCCCCCAGCGACCCCCGCTCCAGGTGGAGGGCGGCCGGGCGAGCTGGAAGTAATCAGTGCTGCCCAAGGGCAGGCTGACACTTTGGCCCCATTTGTATGATTTTGATTAATATTTTAAGTTCACCTCCTTTGAATCCAGGAGAGGTGAGAAAATGAATGAGGAAGAGAGAGCGTCCCAAAGCCAACATCGATAAGGGCCGAAGCTCTACTCTTGCCATCTTGGGCAGGGCCACCTAGTTTTCATACCTGGTCGGGGCCTCTGGATTTCTACTCGTGCTGTCAGGCGTGGGTGGACAGCAGTTTCATTTGCGGGAACAGACATCAAGACAATCCTAGGGACAGGCAGTGAGCCGGAGCCTGCTTGGAGACTTGGTGGCTGCAGGAAGGAGAGGACGCAGTCTCCTTCAGGCTACGGGAAACATCCATGAGCCACCACCGTCTGCTGGGCAAGAGCTCTGTGTGTGCCTGTTTTGGTGCTCAAAGCAGCCGTGTCCTGGGCCGCTGGCTTTGCTTCATTCCAACTGTCCTCCACCAGCTCAGAGAGAGGTCTTCCACCTCCAATATGCGACTGCTGCCCTATTTCGTTTTAAATCTTTCAAGAATGGACATCATGAGGTCTGTGAGCCTCTCTGGAAACTGTATATAAAAGTGCCTTAGAGAGTTCATGGCCCCCTGGCCCGCAAAAGGGTGAGAACCACCGCCTAGGGGGCCCATATTCCTTTTAGGAAAAAGCCCGAGCCCCTCCATGAGGCATGCAAGATATTCCACAACGTTCCTACGCTTGCGTCCTGCTTCCAGTTAGCCCCTGGAACACGGAGCTGAGATCTCGAAGGCAGGAAACTGGCGTGCCCTCATCTGTGTTTCTAGTTGGGAATGGAATCTCCAAGGTATTGGACGAAAGTGAATTATTAGCATCAGGACCCTGCATAAAGGAAGTTAAGTCGTTCGTGCCAGAGACGGTGCAGAAATGGTAATAAAAATAAACTGTGTAGGGGCGCCTGGATGGCGCAGTCGGTTGAGCGTCCGACTTCAGCCAGGTCACGATCTCGCGGTCCGTGAGTTCGAGCCCCGCGTCGGGCTCTGGGCTGATGGCTCGGAGCCTGGAGCCTGTTTCCGATTCTGTGTCTCCCTCTCTCTCTGCCCCTCCCCCGTTCATGCTCTGTCTCTCTCTGTCCCAAAAATAAAAAAAAAAAAAAAAAAAAAAAAAAAAAAAAAAAAAAAAAAAAAAACTGTGTAAAACGGGGAAAGATTCTCCAGGACTGTGCTTTCAGTACGGTAACCAGTAGCCACATGCGGCCATTTCACTTTAAACTAATTAAAAATAAATAGAAGTAGATATTCAGCTCCTGACTCACAACGGTCACTCTGGCCACGTGGCCAGGGGCTTCTGCATTGTGCCGGTTGGTTGGTGGGCTATAGATACACGCACTTGTGCGGAACATCGCGTAGGACGTGGACATTCTTGCGGAAATTTCTGACGGACGGCAGTCCTCTGGGAAGTCTCCAAATGGTACCATTGCAGACGCTCTGGAGTTTCAGAAGTGTGTAAGCCCCACAGCTGCTTGCTCTCTGCCCTGCTGATCCCAGGCATTCCTTTCAAAAGTACTAGGATCGTAGGAATCCCAGCCCTCCTTCCTTTGGCCAGTGCGCGATTTCGCAGGCGTGAATTTGGATCACCTTTTGTCCAGGGGGAGGGAGAGCAGAGAAAGGCCGGTCTCTCACCCTCTTCCCTTGGGAAATCCAAAGCCTTTCCTGTGCTGTGGGTTGTTGGATGGAAGGGTGGGGGCTCCTGGGGTCCCAGCGGGGTAGGCACGTCTCAGGGTGTGGCTACAGGTGGGTGGTGAGACCCTGAAGTTGACATACCTTCCAGACAAGTTTTCCAGCTTACCCAAAGCCGGGGCTTTGGAGACCGGCTCAGGGACAGAAAATTTCAGGGGGGAGAAAACAAAAACAAAAACACACACAAACAAAAAGCAAAACAAAACAAAACAAAAACACCAAAAGAGTCTTGAAAGGAAGCTTGGTGAGTTTTTGAAAGAAGACTAAAGTAGAGCTTTGACAAGTTGTGTTCCCCAAACCTGGAGGCAGGGGCAAGCTCCGGCCAGGGGACAGAACTCCATTTCTGAGTCGGCTGGCAGCCAACTTCTGGTGACCTTTGACAAGTCACCGGGCCTCCTTCTGGGCCAGCACTGTCCCCACACGCTTGCTAGAGGTAGAGGCAAGACGTCTCAGGATCCCTGATTCCAGAGCAGGGAGCCCAGTTTGCCAATCTGTTCCCCTTCTGCAGCTCTCAGAACAGCGCCATCGGGGGATTCAGCGAAGATCTTTCGGGTCAGCGGATGCAGTCTGCTCTTTGGAAAGCCTCTCGTGAAGCAAAGGCTGGTCACGAGACCCCCATCCATCACTCGGGCCCCTTCGAGGTGACCCGGGGCATGCAGGTCCCTGCAGCCCGAAAGAGGTGGAGAAAAGAAGCCAAACCCAGAGGTTTGGAAATATCTTGAAACCATTCTGTTTATTGCTAATCTATTTTCCACATCTCCACAGCGCTTGGGTGATAGAGGCCCCAGCCAATGAGACATGGATGAATAATAGCCCACAGAGTCATGGTTTGCATAGGCTTTATGGTGACACATCCCTTCCCCGACATCTCCTTTGATATTCTCATCAACTCCTCCAGGAAGGCAAGGTGGAATTGTTGGTGTGGCCACGTTGCAGATGTGCAAGTTGAGGAATCTTGCCAGCATCGCTCCGCTCAGGTGGCAAAGCCGGGTCCCAGCTCAGTTCCTTTAGCCGAGGCTGGTCTCTTTGGGCCTCGCTGCTGTGGCGCAGCCCCCTCTTGACGGGGACAGATGTGTGCCCGAGTCTCGGAAGCTACGCGTCACTCCGGCCAGTGGCTGGGCCGCCACGTCCATTGACCACTGTAAACGGACAGTCACGGGCGACGCGAGGTGTAGAGAGAACCCGAAGATGAAACCAACGTCCTTCCTTTTTTATGTGGAGTGAGAGCTTGGCCAGAGGCCCCTCTTGAAGGCTCACACTTCTCCTTGAGGAGAATGATTCTCTGGCCACAGGCTGGTTTTGGTAACAAAGGCATCGTGTGGAAGCAGTTAGCACACGGTGGATGCTCAAACCATGAGGTTTTCCACCCTTTCCTTTCCTCCGTCAGCCTTGCAGGAATAGTTAGAAGGAGGCAGAGGGACGGACAGGGCTACTTGCTCGTGGCCCTGGAGAGAGGCTCAAGGCTAGTCAATGGATGCTTTCAAGGGGTGTGAGACTGGTTCTCCCCAGACTGTTTTGGTTGGCGGGGTGATGGCAGGAGAGCAGGGCGGCATCTTGGCTGGAACCGTGAGAACCTGCCGCGAAGCCCCAGAGCCTGAGCCTTGCATCTTTCTCGAATGTTCCATTTCTGTTTCTTGGAAGGTAACTCCGTCCATCCTCCCCTCTCCAGCTCCTCTGTGCGCCCTTGGCAACCTGCCCACCCCTTCAGCCAAACTGGGGGGTGGGGGTGGGGGTGGCTCCTTGCAGCCGGAGGAAAGCGGCCAGGGGCCTCGTTCCCCTTTATTGCAGATAGGTGACTCAAAGCTCTTGCATCATTCAGCAAGAACCATGTGAACTCTCTCTTCTTCCCAGCTGGCTGTCCCACTCACCTCTCTACGTGGGTTTCTGAAGGGCGGTGATTAATCTCAGCACTGGGACGAGGGCGAAGCCGCCCAACGCCCTGGGATAGGGCAGGGCCCTCGGCGACCTGGGCCTGGCCTCTCTCCAGGAAGGATAAGCAAGCACAGACACAGATGCCAAGGGACTCTGCCCTCGAATGAACAACTGACCTCTTGTTACCCAGGGCTTCCATCTCCTGCAAAGGGGGAGAGGCAGGCGGGGAGCCCTCGGGGACCCGGGAGCGGGGCCTGAGTTCCAGCCCCAGCTCTGGTCTGACTCGGCGTGACCTCAAGACCGGCCTCAACTGGGAACAGGAGGAATGCTTTCCTCCTGACTTTTCACAGGGTCACGTGCAGGGGCGTCGGTGACGGGGCGGATCTGAAGCGGCCTGGGCACACGTTCTTCCAAAGACCGTGGCCGCCGTTTCCTGAAGACTTCTGCAGGGACAGCTGTACAGGGCGTTGGATGAGCGAAGTCCGCGGCGCCTCTGCTGAAATGGAAGCGTCTTCATCCGGTTGTGAATTCTCCTTGTATTTCTCCTCGTTCGGGGCCGCGTGCCCTTTCTGCCGGGAATGATAACCAAGGTTAACGGTACGGAGTTCCTAGGAGTCAAGCCCTGTCTAGGCACCTTACCTGCCATCGTGCCTAATCCTCAGCTGGTCCCAGGGGCTGCTGTCACGTTCGTGACCCTTTGCCAAGGAGGTGACCGTGGTTCAGAGGAGGAAGGGGCCTGCCCAACCCACACTCTCAGTCCATTGAGAGGCAGTTCTCTGAGACCTGGGAGCCCATGGACAGCCCCGGTGCCCTTGGGGAATCCCACTTGTCCCCAGAGCACCCACATGTGCGGCCGGCCTAGGTCCGTATGGCCCTTCCTCTGGGCAGCGGGCCTCACGGGGAAGGACCACACACCTCACGGTCACACGGCACGAGACCCCCCTCTCTGTGCTCATCGGACACCCCTGCTGGACACCTCGGTGAGTCCTGATGCCTGAGGTCGGGCACCCCTCCTTCCAGCAGGGGCTGCCCCCAGGAGCTGCTTCTGGGGGACTGAAGTCTCCCCCACAGACAGGGAGGTGGAGAAAGTGGGTGGGGAGGAAAGAAGATGGGAGGGAAGGGAAAACACTTTACCCTGCGTCCAAATGCAGGCACGCTTCACCGGTCAGACTGAAAAGTATTGGGGAGGGAGGGTGTGTGCTGGCCTCTGAAATGCAGTGTCACCGTAGAAGCGAAGTGACAGCAGACATGCGATTGTCCCCGTTTGGGTCATCGATAATGTCAGCATGCTCAAAAAAAAAACACAAAAAAAAACAAAAACAAAACAAAACAAAAAAACAAAAACAAAACAAAACAAAAAAACAAAAAAACAACAAAAAAACAAAACAAAAAACAAAACAAAAAACAAAACAAACAAAACAAAACAAAACAACAACAACAAAACAAAAAAAACAAAACAAAAACAAACAAAACAAAACAAAACAAACAAACAAACAAACAAAACAACAACTTTGCATCTGAGTTTATTACTGAAAAATATTAGCTGGGGCGTCTGGCTGGCTCAGTAGGTTTCACATCTGATTCTTGATTTCAGCTCTGGTCATGATCCCAGGGTCCTGGGATTGAGCCTCACGTTGGGCTCTGTGCTGAGCATGTAGCCTGCTTGAGATTCTGTCTCTCTCTCTCCGTCTCTTTCCCCTTCTGTTCCTCTCCGACTCATGCCCTGTCTCTCTCTAAAAATAAATAAATAAATAGTTAACTGCCAGATTATCTACCGGGGGACTCGTGTCACCCCTTAAAGGGTGATGTGAGTGAATTATCTAAATGTGATAGATTATACATAATCTATGGTGATACGTGTCATTATTTTAATAATTGTCCTTACTGTTACCTTACATTCTTAAAAAGTTCAGTTTTTTGATACTGCAAGAGGCAGGAATGCGTCTGGAGACAGACTGGAAGTCGAACCCTCCTTTCCAAGCTGGACTCTGGTGACGGAGGCTCTGTGGCAGGTGTAAGAACGCATCAGACGTGCCCCAGACACGCCCCCAGAGCTTGCTCTCACCTGTTTCCTCTGAGTCTCCTACAAAGTCACTTAAACTTATTTGAGCTGTCTTGCTTATAATAGACAACACTCTTAGAAATTCTTGAATTTTGATGGGGACCGAATGGAATAAGATTATCTGAAGTGTCCAGCTCTGAGATTGAAACACGAGATCACTTAACGTGAGGGCTTTTCTGTCCTCTTCTCTCTCTGCTCTCCGCTCGCTGTCCTTCCCGCCTGCCTCTGAAGGTTAGCGCTGTGGGGTCTAGAAGAGGATGGAACCGCCGACATAACCCGTGGCCGGAGGGCATGCGGACACAAGTCAGGGGCAGAGTCCAGTCTGATGGCGCAGCAGGGGCAGCACCTGTGGATCAAGAGGTGTGAAAACTTCAAGGAAAGATTTAATCTCCGTCGGGAGAGTGATGACAAGGGCACCAGAAGCCAAATGTCCTGCCTCGTCTGGCTGCGGCTTCTTCTCAGTTCTTTCTCATTCCGCCATGTCCTCCAGGCTCCTGGTCCAATGGGACAGCTCTGGGGCATCTTCTCCGAGGTAGAGACAAGCTCCCCACAGCCTCAGACCCCTTAGAGCCCACATGCGGCTGCTGTGAGCCAAACTCAGCCCTGTGACTCTTTCTGTGCCTGTCGTTTAGAAAAGCCTGCAAGTCAGCAGGGAGGGGACTGTCCCTATCTTTACTCTACCGATCACTTGCCACACGCTGGCTGTGTTGTGGCCACAGGGGGTGGAGGAGCAAATAGGGACAATGGGGGCCTATTTCAGCTACTTGGCTACATCCAGGAGGCCCAAGGTCACGTGCTGTGTCTTCGCTGGAGACGGGAGTTGTTGGAGACCCAACATTAGGCTCTGATCAGGCACAGGAGGTGACTAATGTCATTCATGTAATCAGCCATTCAACAAGCCCTTAGCCATCATCTAGCATGTTCCATGTAGCACTCAACATTGGTTGAGCAGCCACTGGGCTGGGCAGTCTCAGCCTTCGGGAAGATCATGGAAAGAGGCGGCTTTAAAATAAACACACTTGGTGTACACATTACAACCCAAAATCAGTACAGCTGCTTCTAAGAGGGGGACAGTGGGTGAGACAAGGTGAATTTACATGGAGAGTGAAGAAAATATACTCTTCAGCCGTATTCTAGTACCAGCCTTGGGGCGAGAGTCTCTGGAAGTCTACAGAGTCTGGAGGTTCCTAGACTTGGGCATCAGCATTTTCCTAGAGGGAAGCTTCTGGTGCCACAGGGACCCAGCCCTGCATGGAGGAAGGCAGGGAGGTCACGGGAGGGTTCCTGCCTATCAGACCAACAGGGCCCTTTCTGGACTTTCTGGGTAAGGAAACCCTGAGTCAAAAATCCTAGAAGATTCTTTGATTCTTCTTTCACACTGGGTTCTGGGAGCTTGAACTGTCGGTTAAGGGAAAGCGCTGGGCACCTAACACACGGACTTGGTAAACCTTGTCTCTCACACATGTACACCTATCATTTTATCCAGATTTTTTTCTGAAATTAACAAGGCCATGCTAAGAGACTGGAGTTGGGGGCAAGTGGCCAGCCAGTCAAGGACTCTAGGTCCATCCTTGACTACTTGTGACAGCTTTGGAAAAAGTCCCTTAACCTCCTCAAGCCTCAGTTTCTTCATCTGTAAAATAAAATTCGTAAAAACTGACTTCCTAGGACTACCACGAGGGTTAACTATGACGAAGTCACCTGTCTAATTCAGGTGTTGAAACATTCTGGCAACTTATGTGCATTTATAAGTGGACCTAAACTTTGTGCTTTTTATAGGTGACCTTCTAATAGGTTAACCAGTCTATGAGATGTATCTCCCTTTCTCATTTGAACTTTGAAGACAGGGGTCCCGTCGTTCATTCCCCGCTGTGCGGATGAAGAAGCAGGTCAGAGAGTAGCAACCTGTCTCCTGCACACGAAGAACCATAGCTAGAGTCAAGGTGAACATTCTTGGCTTCCAGATCTGACCCCGGAATCTTATATAAAGACGGCCTCTTGCTGACGTAGAAAACTGCTACGCAAAGCTCTGAGTTGGCTAGGATTTATCCTCAAGGTGTGCTCAAGTTCAACACAAATAAAATAAAGGAACTTTGGTTATCCTTCCGAAACCCTCCTCATCTTAGACGACTCCTCCAACTTGGAAATCAGCAGGATGCCTTGAAAATAAAAACAATGTGAACCAGACGGTGCCTTCATGGTCCCCGTGGAGCCCTCAAACCTGCAGGACCCCAGGCACAAGAAATCACTCCACTGGACCTTAGTCTCGTCGTCTCTGAAATGGGATAATGAAGGTATCCTTCAAGGGCCGAGTGGGGGGAAGGGTGTGGCGTGCTTAACAAATGCCCTTGCGGTGCCTACTGCTTGCAATGGTTATTTTCCCCCACGCTGCTGTTGGATTTGAATTCAGAGAGAACCTCATCCTAGAACACCAAAACTGCTTAAGCATCACGTGCAGAGGAACCTGCTGAGAACCCGTGTTAAAACGCAGATTCCGATTCACTGAGTCTTGGGGAGGGCTGGAGTGGACATCCTGCATTTCTAGCAAGATCTCAGGACTCTACTGGTCCACGAAACACACTTTGAGCCGCAAACGTAGGGGACCTCCTGAATGGCGGAAGGAGGAACGAGTGGGCCAGCATCCCTGGGTTTGTCTGGTTTGTCCTCCCTGCACAGCGGCTGGATCCTGTGCACGCACCCAGTACAGACACGGACATGCATGTGTGCCCACGTGCCTTCTCGGGCATGCACAGACTCTGTCTTACCCACTCTGTCCCCCGGTTGGGGGCCACGCCCATCACAGAGTATTCACAAATGGGTTCTACAGCCTGAGCTCTTGATTCACGGTCCCCTAAGGCAGCCCATGTGCAGGGGGCAGGCGTGGCGTCTCTGCCCCTTAATTTCTACCCCGGCAATAATAATCATTACTGTAAGAGACACTACATGTTGCCAAGCACTTTTCACAGGTAGCATGCTATATTTATATTTACTAATTCATTGGATCCCGACGCCATTCCTGTGGATGGCTACGTCCATTTGGCAGATGAGAGAGGTGAGGCACAGAGACATTAACTCCTCCCATAAGACTATGGACTTTCAGTGGCTCCCATCTGCCTTAATACCACCGTAGTCCTTGGCACAAAATGGAACCTCCGTCAACATTTCCTGAATCAGAGACTGAGTGAATAAATAAATGGGTGAAAAATGGATAAGAAGATGGAGAGGCTGGGCCATAGCCTTTGGAGGAGGTGACAAGAGTCCGAGAGGGGTATCACAGTCGTCAAGTATACTGGACTCAGTACTCCGTTTCAGTTCCAAAAGGCAGGGAAGTATTAATGGTAGCCTCAAGATCAGTGCCTAAACCACTGTGTGGACAGAGCCATCGTGACAGAGAGAAACTCAAGAGGCTCAGCTTATGTGGATGAGGAAAAGGAGAGGCCAGTTCTCTTTGTTTGAGGAATGGGTGTATTTCTGGGTGTGATCTCATTGGCAGCTGGAAATACTGGACTGGAGTTGAGGAAAAAAGTTTGGGGCTGAAAGGAAGGATTTGGAAGCCATTCACCCATCCATCCATCCATCCATCCATTTATCATCCAACACTTAATAAGATCCAATTATGATCCAAACTTTTATTGAGAGAGTTATTGAAGACAGAAACACAAAAATGGTGACCTTGCCTCCCAGAAGCCTACAGTTTCCTTGGTCCTTCTTCCTAGAGATGGCCTTTCAGGTCCTCAGACCAGTCTGTGGAGGGTTGGAGTAAAGCCAATAAAAAGAAAAGTTTGTGGTCTATTCTGGGCATTCATTCAACTAGAGGCAGGAAGAAAAAGTGGAGATTAAGATCTGAGATACAAAATAAAACAGGAGTTTACTGTCCCTAAAGACAGAGGGACCTACCAGAGGAAGGAAGCTGCTGTTGTTTGGTAACGACAGCACCAGAGTTGATGACGTGGCAGGTTGGAGCTTCCCCACATTGGTGTTTCTCGAGTCAGGCAGTCCTACACGGGTGTTCCAGTGCAGCAAATATAACTCCAGCTTCTAGAACGATATCCACTCTGTGGGTTTGCAACCATAGGCCCGCCCAGGAGCACAGAGAGGAGACAGAGAGGGGAAGGGACCCAACTCTTTGCCCTCACAATGGCCACATTTGGGGACACTGAGAACCTGTGCCCATTTGCAGCCGAAGTCTTGAGTCTGGGGGCCTGACAGCATCCTGGAGCACTTGGCACCCACGTGACCTTATATGTGAGTTATTTCATGAAAGGCTCTAGAAACCAGTGCCTGGTCCACAGGGAGCTCTAAAAAGATAATACTATTCTTACCGTTGTTATTATTTCCAGCCAATGAACCCGATCTCTAGACCAATCTCTGAGACTTTTTCCCCCTTAGGTTCCCCAGAATGTCCAGCCAGCAAAGACATTCATGTCCAGCCAGAATGTCCTGTGCTCAAAGCAGGCTGGGGCACTCACTGGCTCGAAAGGCCTCTTCTCGATGCCAACATAAGGCTCTGACAAGTCCTGAAACACAGAAATCTGTTATAGCCAGTGTGATCCACACCTGTTTGATTTTTTTCCCCCCATATGGTGACAGGTGGCCTCTTACGGAAATAGGGCTTTACATATCTGGAGATTTTTACTTCTCTTTCTAATCCAGTGAGCAGTTCCCTGACTTCTGCATCTACCTGGTATCTCTCATCTGTGCTTTAATTCAGGAGCTGGGGAGACGGGTGGCTCGTTTCATTAGCTGTGGTGACAATTACGCGCACCCATTGCACAACTTTCTAGATCTTGTAAACACTTCCACACACACTTGCGATTCTCATGCAAAGTTAGCATCGACTCTCCACCTTACCCTGGATGGAGCCGTGGCTCAGAGTCCGTGCGACTTGCCCAAAGCCACGGAGCTAGCAAGGGACCGAATGGGGCACATGCTTTATTTGTCTTCATTCACAACCGATGCTCTTTCCAACATTTCAAGGTGTCTCGAAGGTGCGGAATCCCAGGGACGCCATAAATTGTGAGTCGGGCTATTTGTATATTTAGACCTGAGTGCCAATCCCTGCCAGTGTTCTGTGTCGTTGAGAGAGTCCCCGCTGTAGCCCACGGAGGGGGCCGGCTGTGGGCGGTGACCCGGCCGGGAGGGCCGTGTTCGCCATTCCTGATGTGAGCGGTAGCCTGGGCGTGGGGGCCAGAAGATTCTCCACTGGAAAGAGAAGACGATGCCCAGGGCCTCGGCAGACGGGCTGTTTGCCTCTCCCTGAAAAGAACAGCGTCCTCTCGGAGTCTGCTGGGGTTTTTACAAAGCCCGGATAGAGACAGGCGTTGCGGCACAACCCATAGGAGGAAAATTAAGTGAACCACAACCTTTCTTGGAGACGCAGCTTCCGCAGAAAGATTGCCACTTCGTTGTTGGCACCTTTTCCTCCCCACCATGGCAGGTTTTCCCCGGAAACCACAGGAGCCCGCCCCACCCTTGTCTCCGTGCCAGCCCCGCTGGGGACCTTTCCAAAGGGCACAGAGCACGCATCGCTGCGCTCTCGGCCCCCAGGCCCCTAAAAAATAACCTCCCGCTCGCTCGCTCTCCGAGCCTTGGTTGGCGGGAGGCATTTTGGGGTTGCGTGTTCCTTGCGGCTCCCCTGTCGTTGTTTTCCTCCTTCCTGAAAAGACAAAGTTAACATTTGTTCCCCCAAACCAGTCTCTTCTCCCTCTGGAACCAACGGTGGGGGGCCCTCCGCGGATCACCCCTGAGGACTGGTTGATGTTTATAAGATCTTAGTCCTGGGGGGACGGGCTGGCTTAGGAGGCTGGTAATGGGATAAGAAGCCTTCTCCTCTCCAGGGCACCGGCTGGAACCCAGCCCAGGCTCCTAACGACGGGGAGCTACCAGCTTGCGGGAAGCTCCCTCTGTGAGATGAGCTGGCGGGCCGGTCCAAGGTGCCTCCTGCTCCATCTCCTGCCCCGTTCCCGTTTCGAGTCCCGTGTCAGGGGTGTCCGTATCCATGCCAAGGAGGCCCCGGGACTCCGGGATAAGCTGGCCGTACGATTGGCGTGTACGAGGCACAGGAGAAGAGGGAGCACGCTTCCTCGGCAGGAGAAGGCAACCCCTGTGTGTCGAGCACTGTGCAGAAACGGAGAACACACGATTTCACGGAACCCTCAGAGCGGTCTTCTGAAGATGCTAGTGGTGCCTCTGCTGGGACAGACGAGGGCGGAAGGATCAGAGAGGTCGAGTACTTTTCTCAAGGTGGCACAGGAATATGCCTTCACGACCCCAGAACTTACACTTGTTCTGCTCACCAGTGATCCCGAGTCTCCTCAAATGTTGAGTGGTCCGGCCCGGAAGCATCGTATCCATGGTGGGATACCGCACGCAAACACACGCACGCACGTACGTGCACAAACTCGTGCACGCGCACACACACACACACACACACACTGCGATCATCAACAGCTGTATTCAACCGATGCCATAAAACACACTCACAAAGTGAGTTTCAGTTCATGGCTCACAGCAGGGGTTAGCATTTTTTTTGTCTCTGAAAAGGGCCAGAAACTGATAAGTGGTTTCTGCTTTGCTGGCCATATGGTCCGTCACAACTACTTAACTTTGCGACTGCAGCATGAAAGCAGCTACAGACAAAAGAAAGGGCCTTCCTGTGCTCTAATAAATTTTATTTACAAACATTTTTTTTTTTTTTTTACCAAAAAACAGGCGATGAGGTTGACTTGGCCTAGGGGCCATAGTTTGTCATTGCTTGATGTAGAGAAATCCTTCTCCCGGTAAGATAAACCAAGAGAGGCTTCCTGGAGGCAGTGCCCTTTAAAGTAAGCCTCCATGAACAGGTGGACTTTAGAATATGGAATTGGGAGAAGGTGTGAGCGTTCCAAAAGAGAGATGGAGGGGAATGAAGGCATGGGACAGGGGAGTAAGGAGAGAGTCTAGGAGGGAGAGGACCCATGTGGGTGGAGATCTGAGTCAGCACAAGAAAAAGTCATGGAGACATGACCCAGAGGGCGAGACTAGATTAGGGAGAAACCATGCTGGCCACAGGGGCTCCACGTGTGGTCAACGCTCTTCTCCCCATTTTACCAGTATTCCAAATCCTTTGTCTGACAAAACACAAACAAAAAGAAGCTGATCTCTTTCGACAAGTTGGATCTCCAGTGGTTTCACATTGACCTGGGTTAGGATCGAGTTCACATTACGGAGTCACTGGGGAATGTGTGCTTCTGGAATCGGGGGCGGGGCGGGGACGGGTGGGGCTCGAGAGCCTGGCTGCAGAGAGAGGAGATGAAGGTCAGACGAATATGGACGACCAAGCCCACCTCAGTGAAAAGTAGGCCTTCGGCTATGTGACCTCAGTCCCGTGTTTAGCCTCTCTGGGTTGGAGCTTCACCTTGTCCTCCAACACCAAGCGAGTGGTATGTGCCATTCAGGGGTGTGGTGACCTTTTACAAGAAATGGCACATAGGACCCATGATGGAGGCGGATCAGGACCTTAACAAAGCACGGGGTGATTTGTTCTTGCCCAAGAGCGGGGAGTGTGCTCCATGAAGAGTAGGTTCTGTGAACTTGGTCTCCCGATGGCAAGGCCAGAGTGATCTACCTTCAGCTGGGGTATTTGGGGACGGATGGCGGGAAGTGGCAGGAGGGCGTTTCAGGTTTAGTTGGGAACCAGAAGTGGCCCCATAACTACACATCAGCAACGAGCTCTTAGCTCTTTTGTAAACACCCGGGGCCCTGCTGTTCCTCTCAGCCCGAGTATGGCTTTTCCCCATTGCCAAGAAGGCCTTTTCCTTCCTTCCTCCCCTGGGCAATCTTCCAAGGCCAAGGCTAAAGTCTGTCCTCTTGGTGGAATGCCTTCTGCGCGTCCCCTCTCTCAATAACAGTGGCCCCACCCCAGTGTCAGTCACTGTCGTTGTTTGGCCCTGCGACCACCAGTCCAGCCTGAGTGTCTCAAGGGTGGGTTTCCCATCTTTGTGATGACGCTTGCTAACATCTCCATGGTTTTGCACAGCTTGGATGACAACAGTTGGAGAATGAACAAAATTAAAGGTGAAATAGCGACCATTCCTCGGTTGGCTTGCAGGGCCCTGGCATTGTGCTGGGAGTTTCATACTGCCCTCCAATGTTTACGACATCCAACTGGCAGGACCAGATATCTTGCACTGACAAGAGAGGGAGCGGGGACCCGAGGCGACAGAGGGTCCCGCACCCTGTGCTCAGATTTGTCGGCCTTTCCAGCACGAGTCTTCAACCAGCCTTTCACAGGCCTGGGGAATAACAGCATATGGATGATCCTTGGGACTGTTCCCTTGTATAGCCCTGGGCCCAGCTGGCAGGACCGTCCTGAGCAGTGTCCTCAGAGTTTATCGTGCTGGCCTTGCCTCATCAGGCACCGTTAAATGCACGGAGGCCGAACGGACTTGGCAGGGCTGGATTTCTCCTGCGCTTGAGGACTTGTGTTTCCGGACAATGAGGAATTTGAGGCATGGGGACGTCGTCTGCCTGCACACGTCTGAACGGGAACAGCCCTGCCATCCTGGAACCGAGGGGCCGGCGGAGCCGTTGTTTCGGGGGGCTGGTCTTTCTCCTGCATCTGAGACGCGATGAAGCAGCTTTTGCACAAAGAGCAAGGCGCCGCTCCCTCCGCCGCCGTCTGCTGGGCCGGGAAGAGGCGGTCGGGGGGGTATAGCCCAGGTACCTGCACTGGTTTGGGAAGCGCCACTGAGTCTATGCGATGACATACTGTGATTGACAGAATCGTGGTTCCCTAAAAACGTCCCTGTCTCGGTCTCCAGAGTCCGTGAGCAAGTACCCCTTCACGGGAAAGGGGACCAGGCAGGGGTCATGAAAGCCCTTGAGATTGTCTCGGGTTACCTGGTGGGACCCTAAAGGTAATCACGAGAGTCCTGGAGATCAGCTCGTGTTTCCCAGCTGAGCACAGTCACAGGGGGAGGTGGCAAGGAAGAAGAAGGGGATGTCGGGAGTTTGGCTTTGAAGGAAGAGGACAGGGCTCGCGGGAGGCCTCCACGCACGCAAAAAGGGCGAGGAAACACATTTGCACCCACAGCCTGCGGGCACAGACATAACCCAAGCGATACCTTGAATTGAGCTCGGTGAGACCCGTGTCGGACTTCTGTCCACAGACCTGTAAGATCACACATTCGTGGTGCTTTAAATTGCTCAAGTGAGGGTAATCGGTGAGATAATGACAGTGGACTCACCCAGTCTTTTCCAGCTCCTCCCCCCCCCCCAAACCGACAACCCCATGAAGGAGCGGGGGTTGCTTTAGCAGTGGCCCGGGAGTGTCCCAGTGTGTGCAGCCCATGACACCTTTGACGGGGACCAGAAGTTGCCAGAAGGGAACAACGGAGAGTGTCCGTCCGGGGGTGGAGACTGGCGCTCACCCCACGTGCTGTGGCCTGGAGAACATTTACCCCCTTTGGGACTCGCACCTTTGAACAACCAGCCCTGGATTCCAGAAGGCAGCGTGGGATAAGGGAAGGTGCCTGGGACTCTCAGCCAGACAAACGGGGGTTCAGATGCCTCTTCACTCACTCACCAGCTACAGAATCTTCAAGACCTTGCTCGCTTAACTTGGAGGCTAACAGCACATAACCGTTGACTGTTGTGTGGACTGTGCAAGAGCACGGATCTGTCATCCAACTGTGGCTCCTGGAATCCAGTAGGTGTTCAATAATTGCTTTTCTGTTACTATTATTTTGCCATTTCCTTTTAGTTTAAGGCTTCTTTTTCTTTTTTTTTCCCCCAAATATTGAGAAAAAGCCATTCAGGTGCCTCGTACGAGTTTAAGTGGTAATTAGCGATGCTCTGAAACCACAATATTTCCTCTTTTCACTTCTGAAATTTTTATTAAAATAACAGATGAATATAGTTTCAATAGTAAATGATAATGACTACTAGTGAGAGCAAATGGTAAATGATAATTACAAAGAATAACGCTTTGCATTCCTAGTTGTTTAAATGATATTTACTTTAAATTTTAAACAATTTTTTAATTTTATTTTATTTTATTTATTTTTGGGGCAGAGAGAGACAGAGCATGAACGGGGGAGGGGCAGAAAGAGAGGGACAGAATCGGAAGCAGGCTCCAGGCTCCGAGCCATCAGCCCAGAGCCCGACGCGGGGCTCGAACCCACGGACCTCGAGATCGTGACCTGGCTGAAGTCGGACACTCAACCGACGGCGCCACCCAGGCGCCCCATTTACTTTAAATTTTATAAACAGGATCTTCACAATACTGTCACACCTCGATTTTCTCTTTTAAATAGCATTAGCTTCTTACTACAGAAGATGACTTAGCTTTCTTAAATTGTGAGAGTGAACTCATGTTACAAAGGAAAGGCAATGAGGGGCACCTGGGTGATTCAGTTGGTTAAGCACCTGACTCTTGATTTCAGCTCAGGTCATGATCTCATGGTTCATGAGTTCGAGCCCCACATGTGGAGCCTGCTTGGGATTCTCTCTCCCTCCTTCTCTGCCCCTCCCCCGTTCTCTCTCTCTCTCTCTCTCTCTCTCTCTCTCTCTCTCTCTCTTTTAAAATAAATAAATACACTTAAAAAAAAAAACAAAGGAAAACCAGTGAACATTTTTCATAAAGGTTAAGGATCACTTCCTGAAGGACATAATTTCTGGGCTAGATTTCAAGGATTACATTCAAGTTTTCCAGGTGCATAAATGGAAGAATTTAGCTAGGAGCAATGACAAGCTTGAAAATAAGATCAAAATGTAACAGAAGGGCTCGGTTAAGTGGCTATAAGTAGGAGGGCAGGATGTAAATCAAGAAGGCTCGGGGGCGCCCGGGTGGCTCCGTCGGCTGAGCATCCAACTTCAGCTCAGGTCACGATCTCGCAGTCCGTGAGTTCGAGCCCCGCATCAGGCTCTGGGCTGATGGCTCGGAGCCTGGAGCCTGCTTCCGATTCCGTGTCTCCCTCTCTCTCTGCCCCTCCTCCACTCATGTTCTGTCTGTCTGTCTCTCTATCAAAAATAATTAAACTTTAAAACCAAAAAGAATGTTCAGGAGGAGATCTGGAGCCACGGGGAGGGGGCAGGATGTCGAGGACCCAGCGTGCATGCTGGAAAGCTGACCTTATTCTGGAGGACATGGCCAGCCATTCAAAGTCTTGGAGGAGGAGCATAATACAGTCATCGCTACATTTTTAGAAAGGTCGTTGGGGTTGGTGGATGTGATAGAATGAGTACTAATATCTTGGGGTAAGTCATATTGCTGGGGATGGGAGGTTATGGTAGACAGGCCAATATTTTATGGCAAAAATCAGGTAGGCATCTCGATCCATACTAAGCCACCACGAGCAAATCGTCACTGGGGTTCTTTTCCTTTATCTTGCAGTTATTGAGACATAATGGACGCAGAACCCTGGGCAAGTTTAAAGCGTACAGGGTGGTGATTTGCTGGGGAGATGGCAAAACGATCAGGACAGTAAGGTGAACACATCCATCGTCCCCCATAGCTGTCATTGCGGTTGCCTTGTGGTTTGTTTGTCATTGCTAAGATCTGCCATTTCAGTGATTTTGAAGCATACAAGACGAGAGTAAATATAGGGGCACCTGGGTGGCTCAGCTGGGTGAGTGTCTGACTCTTGACTTTGGCTCGGTTCACGACCTCGTGGTTGTGAGATCAAGCCTCGCATTGAGCTTTGGGCTGACAGCGTGGAGCCTGCTTGGGATTCTCTCTCTCTCTCCCTCTCTCTCTGCCCCTCCCCTGCTTGCTCATGTGCTCTCTCTCTCTCTCTCTCTCTCAAAATAAATAAATAAACTTAAAAAAAAAAAACGAATATTGTTAACTACGGTTACCATGCAGTACATTAGATCCCAGAACTTCCTCAGGAGGCTCTTATTTCTCTGGTTGTGAGGTCTCTGAGGCTCACCCGATTCATACTGAGGGAGGTAACCCGGTGACTTATTACTTTTTTATTCCTTTTCCACGAGAAGCCTCTATCCCCTACACCGGACTTCAGTACACTTGTATTGTGTTCGATGGGCGTGACATCAAAGCTTCTCAAGCGCCCAAAAGGACAGATCCTATTTCCTTGGTGTCAGTCTTCTGTGTCGAGGGGCAGAAGACTGAGATATTAAGGCCCCACTACGCGCTGATGTTCATGCCGGGCAGTGTGCCTTTGTTTCATCCCGTTTGGTTCTTTCACCCTCCTGCGGGGGTTGTCATCGCCTATTTCAGACAGAGGAAGTGGCCAAGGTCAGGTGACCATATGGTGAGGGCCCCTTGCTGGGGCTGCGCGGTTAATCAATGGCCAAACCAGGTCCCCTGGCTGATTTCCTCCGCCCGTACCTTCCCGCTGTTCCAGGTCCTATCTTTGTGGAGAGGCTCACTGCGTGAAGAACGAAGGGCAAACTCCTTAGCAAGGCCTGCAGACCTCTTCCCCTCTGGTCCCTTCACCCCTCCTGCCCCGTTTCCCTGTACGTTGTAAACCTACCAAATCCCTTGCGGATTCGGGAGCCCAGCATACTTCTCCTTGTTACGGATTTTGTGTGTGTTGGAACCTTAGGGCACCCAGCTCACCACACCTCTCGGGCCATCCAGGTCCCATCAGCTGATCCTCCGAGATCAGTATGAATGTCACCTCCACTGGGAAGACTGGTGTGGCCCTTCCTGGCTCCCGCTGCACCCCATGCCTCTCATCTGAGCCTGGGGAATCCAGCCCGTGCCTCTGCCTACACCCACATGCCCATTCTTAATTGTCTTATAATAATGACTTACTACTCCCCCGTTACGAGGTCAATAACTGGCCAGCTTCTACTTTTGCTACCCGAAATGCTCGGCTCACGGAAAGCACTTCAAGACATTTTTAGAAAGAAGAAAGAAGAGAGCGAGGGCAAGAGGAAAGGCAAGAAGGAAAAAAAATAAAACAGAAATGTGAGCATCAGTTGCCTGGCTAATCTGCCTTCTTTTTATATTCATGTTAACAGGCATATAAATACTGGGGATTCCCCTTGCTAAATGCAAGTTTGCAAAGCTTTGGTTTTTCAGAAGATGACGTCATGTAAGAGGAAATAACTACATTTTTTTTTTAAAGAGAAGCCAGACCAAATACTGAGAAGTGTATAATGGGAGAGAAAATAATAAAATCCAGAAAGCAATTGCCACAAATGTAATGTTCACCTCCTTGCTACACGCACACACACACACACACACACACACGCATGCACACACACACCAAAAAAGGCTCTGCTTTTGCTGAATCTGCAGTAGCTAAAGTCACTCATTAAAACCATTTCCAAATCAATAAGATCAACCACGCTAATTGGCCTGCCATAAGAATTCTAAGGACAAAATCATAATCACGGTGTCCATCCTCATAATATATCAAGTGGAAAAAGAAAATATAGGTGGACCTGTCCTTCTAGCCGCTAAGAGAATTGTAGACGAAGAAAACCTAAAAAAAAAAAAAAGAAAAAAGAAAAAGGAAAAAAAAAGAAAATTTCCAAAGTGGTTGAAGAGATCCATTGTGGTCCTATTTACTTATTTATTTTGAGAGAGAGAGAGAATCCCAAGCAGGCTCCAGTGCAGAGCCCAACGGGGGCTCAAAGTCAACAAACCACGAGATCATGACCAGAGCCGAAATCATGAGTCAGGTGCTTAACCGACTGAGCCCCCCGGGCGCCCCTCCATTGGGGTCTTTTAAGGGAAACACTTCTACTGTGTCAAATAGGAAGGCACTTTTTTTTTAATGGTATGGCCAAGGCTTTCTCTCCAAAGTTTACGAAGTAGAACACGTTCAGGGTTTATTTAACGTCCGGCCATTCTTCTCCTTCCAAGGGTGCCCCTTCGCGCCAGGCACAAGCCATCCCTGAACTTGGTTCTGAAGCGGGTCTGCCCCTTTAAAGCCAAGACCGTCTTTGGCAGATTTCATCTTATTGACCTTATAGGATGAGCAGTGGAAAGGACACCCGTCCTCAAATTAAACAAAATAAATAATCCACGGAGGATGGTCCGGCTAACAACTGGCATGCTCGTCGCAGGTCACAGCTGAGATCCGTGACGCGTCTTAGGCCTTTGAACTTTCGTGACCACCTGTCACCTGTCACGAAGACCACCATCTTCGTCTTCGGCCACTTCCTGTGTTGAACTTGCTCACAAGCCGTGATGCGCTGTGGAGCCTCTCCTGGCCCCTTTACAAACTCTTTCCTTGAGGGGAAATGGAAAACCCAGGCAGGGTTTCAGGTTTGTGTAAAATCCTGCTGAGAAAGCCTCACATTCGATGGTTCTGGTTCCACAAAAGTGTTTGAAGTAGATTCCAGGTACTACAAGTTTTTTTTTTCTTAAAGTCTGATTTTCCTTTTCATTGAGGAGGGAGAAGGGGGAGATTGTAGGAGGCTTTGTGTCCGCATGTCTAATATTATAAGAACTCTCCAAGTTTTGATAGGCTTAATCCCTACCGCAGGAGTGTATAAAATAGCAGAGTTAAACTGCCAAGAAAAACCAGGGCCACACCAGGAAAGCCGTTGGCTTTCGAGCGGCTACCTGCCAGATCCTGCCTGGCAAAAGCCCAGCTAATGAATGAATGCACAATATCCCAATGTATCAAGCTGGACTTGGCTTTGCCTGGGTCTGGGCGAGGTCTGAGGGGACCATCTCTGTTCAGCACGCTGCTGCTCACGTCCGAGAATCTCGACGTCCTTCGGACGGTATCATGCGAAGAGGAGTTTTTCCAGCCATCCAGTTGCACGCTCGTAAATGCCCTCGGAAAGTTTACTGGTCCTTCCCTCCGTGTGTGTGTGTGCGGGTGTGTGTGTCAGTGTTTCTTTCCTACTAAAGTTTCTTTACGGGTTATGACAACTCACAGATCTCTCTTTGTCTTTTCCTAGTTGCTGCTGTTCAGACTGATTTTCATCTTGCATATGATTTTAATACAAGCGCTTGTAATATGATTACATTAACTGTTGAGCAATATCGCCTCAGCAGAACCAGACCGCAGAGTTCTTTTTTTAACTGCACTAGGAATGCCTCGGCTCTATCTACAGTGTTAATTCTCCACCCAAGTGCACTGGCCAGATAGGCTGGGTTTTAGGTCCTGTGAGAATCTGTATCTGCGTGACAGTGCAGGAGCAGGACAGGGCGGGGAAGAAATCGGTGCACAATTTTCTTGGAGTCAAAGCAGGTTCTCCTTCCTCGTCCCGGGGATTGTAGTGACTTCCTGGAAACGTGCCCTCTTTCCAGTCTGGCCTGTGGTAGAACGGATTCGAGCGGCTTCTTTGTGCTAGTCCCTCAGAAGGGAATGTGAGGCTATGGGTGACGTCCGACTCTTGATTTCAGCTCAGGTCACGATCTCACGGTTTGTGGGATCGAACCCCACGTCGGGCTCTGTGCTGACAGCTTGCAATTCTCTCTCTCCCTCTCTTTCTGCCCCCTCCCCAACTCATGCTGTATCTCTCTCTCTCTCTCTCTCTCTCTCTCCTTCTCAAAATAAATACACTTAAAAAAAGTTACCTTTTGATAAGATTCTGAAGAGAAAATGATAAGGACGTTGATGATGATGATGGTAATCACAAGGGAAAAAGGGGAAGAGGACGATGTGGCGCGATTCCACTCAGTTCTTATCTGCCTGTGGGTGTCAGAACTCTGTGTGATTGGTATAGAAACCCTGTGTCCCAATTGTTTTGTTTGGTTATTTGTTTCCAGAGCAGTCTGATGTCAGAATTTCCATCCCATTGTCTTAATGAAACAAACAAGCAAAAAAAGATTCTGCAATTCCATTAATCACAAGACAGAAACTACCCTCTACATTGCCTCTTGACATGGAAATATTCCAAGGCTTGTTTTTGTCAGACGGTGTAGCTAGAATTTCGTTGTTGCTGTTGTTCAGAAATTGCGAGCTTCTCATTTGGAGAAAACCTGTGTGTGTGTGTGTGTGTGTGTGTGTGGAGGGTGTTTTATCCTGGAGGAGACAGACAAAACTTAATTTATCTTCTGGTACCTGTTTTGGATTCTTGTTAAAAGAAAAACGCAAGCCGCCCAAAGCTTCTGGCCTGTCCTCTAATGCTCAAACCCAAATGGATGGGACATTTTGGTTTGTTTGCCTATTTTTATTGTTTCTTCTTAAATACCACGAGCATACAATATGGGTGTATATTTTTTGTATGTTTTTGTTCTAGGGTCACATTTGATGCCCTTGGCTTGGCTTAGATGCTATGGATCTCATAGGGGTGACAAAAGGTGACCCCCTTCTTGTAACTCCAGAGCAGATATGACTGATTCTGGTGATTTAAAAGAAGGAAGGAGTTCGTGGATCTTCCTATTCACACGATTTTCCTTTTTTCCCCATTCTCCTGCCTTCTTGCCCTTTCATACCAAGGCAGAGAGTATTGTTTGCTCTGAACTGATTCACCTGCAAAATGGTATCTGAAAAGGACCGTATTCCTTCTGTTTTCTGGCTGATGTGGCCAGGTTTCAGCCAGAAACACGTTTCTGAATACACTCACCTAGGACTTCCGTTAGCAGTGGCTCTGGTCAGCCCAACCCAAAGGCTCTCTGAATTCCCAGAATTTTAAGAACAGTCCAGGCTAATGACCATCGTTGTCCAGGGGCCCGCAGTCGGGACTCGTAGAAGAGGCCCACGCCCAAGTGCCCTTGGGAGACAATTTATCTCAAAATCTCCTTGAACCTACTTACTGGGCAATACCCACTCAGACTTCCCCAAAGGGCTGAGAGCACCTCTCTTTAAAAAGAGCCACCCTGTAGGGGCACCCAGGTGGCTCAGTTGGTTAAGTGTCTGACTTCAGCTCGGGCCATAATCTCACAGTTCATGAGTTCGAGCGCCACATCATGCCTTGCGCCACTCTGTCTCTCTCAAATAAATAAACATTAAAAAAAAAAAAAAAAGAGCCACACTGTAACAAGGACACTGTGTGTTATTTTCATCTGATCTCACGTGAAGACTAAGGAGCAGAAGGGCAGAGATGTGTCTGCAAAGTTTAACTTCTGGCTCTCTGGGGAGAACACCCCTGATGTGTAGTATTTGCCTCCTTGTGTGGTGTAAACACTCCCACCACGGCCAGTTTCCCAATACCAACATGACGTCCCCAGATACAGAACCGGGAGGGGATGTCTGTCCTCAGCTCCCACAAGCCAAGAGTGGCACGTTTCATCACAGCCATGCTCCCAGCTAGGAAACAGCAGGGAGAGAGAACACAGGTTTGGAGACCAGAGACCTGGCTTGGGTTCCAGGTATGCTCCCTATTAGCTCAGGCAAGTGACTCTTGGATGCTGTTGAGGCCCCTGAAAAATAGACAAATGAGTGTCTTTCTAGCTGGGTGTGAACCCAGGGAGAAAACGCAGGGAGGAGACACCTCTGGCACGAGCAACATCGCCTTCACCGTCAGTCAATCCGACAGGCGCATGGACGTCACCACGGGTTTCGCAGACTTTCGCAGACTTCCATAGACGTACTAATGCGGGTGCTATTATTCCTATCTTACAAAATAAAATTTGAGTCTTGAAGAGGTCAAGAAACTCCTCTGTAAAAGCTACCAGCCCACGTCTGTCTATCTACACGGACCATTCATTTCACCCTCCATGAGATGCTTAATAAATTTGGTTTTTAAGCTGGAAAAGCATTCATTAAAGACAGATGACTATCCCCTTGGAATCCTAAAATTGGGGCAGATCTTCTCAAGAGAGAAAGGTGGCCAAGAGAGCCAATGTGGCAGCTATTCGAATATCATCCTCTTACCCCCTCCCATGGGTTAACAAGTGGCAGGCTATGTACAACAGACATTCAGTCGTGACCTGCATTCTCTGAACAAGGCGTCTGTTGCCCTGGGGGAGCTGTGGAGAGCAGAGAGCTGTGTCATTGATTTATTCACATTTTCTTCCCTAGGGAAGCAATATATAAAGTTGGCCAATTTGGGGTTACCAAACCCTGGCTTTTCCCCCCATCTCTTCTATTTACTAGTTGAGTGACCTTGGCTGAGTCACTTCACGAGCTATCACGAGAACATAAGCTACAGACTAAGGATAGTCACAAATTGCTGACTCTGTGTGTGTGTGTGTGTGTGTGTGAGAGAGAGAGAGAGAGAGAGAGAGAGAGAGAGAGAGAGGAGGTTCAGATAATGAGTATGAGCTCCTGGAGGGTAGAGCCTGTGTCTACTAAGGTTGCACCTTCAGGATTTACTCGGCATTAGGTTCGTCCCTAATTGATGAAGGACTGAGTCGTCTGTCTCGAACAAAAGTCATCACCCAAAAGATACTTAATAGGTGCGAGCGATGTTGACTCCAGGGTCAAAGAGCATGTAGACCACCCCCACCCTTAGACCTTCAGCACTTGGAAAATGACAACTGTCTGGTTTTGCCATTTGAGACAAGATACTTCTAATTTTTTTTTTAATGTTTATTTATTTTTGAGAGAGAGACCGAGGGTGAGTGGAGGAGGGGCAGAGAGAGGGAGACACAGAATCCGAAGCAGGCTCCGAGGCTCTGTGCTGACAGCAGTGGGGCTCGAACTTATGAACCGGGCGATCGTGACCTGAGCCCAAGTCGGACGCTTAACCGACTGAGCCACCCAGGCGCCCCGATACTTACGTCTTTAACGTAAGCTTACTTTCAATGTAAAACAGCTTCTGTAAAGCAACGACCACAAGCAGCTTAATAAATTGGGAATAAACAGTGTGCGGCGTGGCAAATGGCATCCCCAATAATCTATCATACATACATCTGCTGCGGATAATGCAAGATAACAATAACCCTCTGATTTAATTGGGCTTGTGGGTGGTAGCTTACGCGTTATAATGGTCCCATTGACATTGGTTTGCACCCGAGGAATCAAACCAATGCCTACTTGCATAGGAAGCACTGAGTAGTCCTTTCTCCCCCGGAAGTGCCTGTGTTACTGTGAACGTTAACAGCAGTCAGGCCCGGGCTTGGAGGGGTCGGGAAGAGACCCTGGAGGTTCAGTGGGGGAGGCCGGACAGCATCCCATTGCTTTCAGCGGGACCGTGTGCCCTTTGAAAAGCCCCGCCGTGGTTTAAGAGGCTCTCTTTCCAGGTCTGGCCGCAATGCCAATAGAAGCGTCTAGTAATAACAGCCTAACTGTACGTATGGGCAGGCAGTGTTGACATCTATATATAGGTATATCTTTTCCGTCTCTGCCTCCGAACCACTGGGATGTATTCTGCCAGGAGCAACACGAGAGTCGCCGTATCAGATGACCTGGGCCACACGTTAGCCGTGCTCATAAATACTAACCCGGCAAAGTCCATCTCGTTTGGGGCCACAAGGCCAGTTTAATTCTAGCGGCTCCGACCGCGGCTCCCAGAGAGCAGGGTGTTGAAGCCGTGCTGATACAACAATCAGATCTAAATCCGTTTTGCACCAACCAACCTTTCCCCGGGGAGAGATCGGGGCGCCGGTCTCTCCATCCGAGGGCCGGGCGGGGGACGGAATCACGGCAAGGCTCTGTGGGGGGGGGGGGGGGGGGCTCGGGAAGGGGAAGAGGGGAAGCACAGAGGCTGCGGCCCTTCCTCCTGCTCCGGAGGGCACCTCGTCTGTGTCCAGCAGGCCCGTCGTCCCGCTGATGGTCAGGCGGGCCCCGCCGACTGGCGTTCTGCAGATCCACTTCTCCAGCAAGCTTCCATTCCTTGTCAGGCTGGAAACCCAGCCTTCCCCAGCCCCGGAGCCTGGAAGCTGAGCAGAACTAGGCAATTATCTGTTTTGAAGGAATACACTGATTTGACATTCTTAAGAAGTCACAGACGTCTGATTTCATAATATAATTTGTAGAAGTAAAAAAGGCAAGTTAAACATTTGCTTACACATATAATGTTTACATGTGTTCAAAGAACTTTCCAAAACTTTGCAGTTTCATCCAACTGCATCTTTTTTAAGCTCGCTTCGCTCTTGTAGGTTTGCAAACAAATTCCGCAGCACATTCAACCGCAAATTGATTTACTTTTGGGGAAACTCCTTGAGTTTCACGACTTTCTTCTTGCTGTTTAACGTACACACAGATGCAAAAAAGAAAAAACAATCTCCTAACACAGGAACACAAATCTGGCATCCGGAGGAGTCAATTTTTTTTTTTTTCCCATTTATTCTCAAAGTGAAGGGAAGGCGGCGATGGATGTGATCCAGATCATAGGAGTGTGCAAATGACTTCTGGGGACCCGCTGGCAGAGTGAGTGACAGCCGCAGCTCGGGGCAGGGTGGGTGAGGGGGAGAGCAGCGTCCCCGCGCAAAGGAAACCCACACTTCACTGGGCATGTGCCCCGGATGCCTGGCCGTCCCCCACCCGGGGAAGGTGTCACCACCCGCTCCGGCGTTCAGGACGGGGAGGCGTCTTGGAAAGCCCGGTCTCCCATACCTCTGCTGGGCCGCAGTCCCTGAGTCCACATGTCACTGGTGTTCATCCTTCCGTGTCTCCTGAATGCGCTCCATCACTCGGCACTGGGACTCTGGCAGTGGCCTCCGGAACGACCTCACTGAGGGGAAAATCATAAGCCACGCATCTAATCCAGTTGCCATCCTTGTTCAACTTACCAGGACCCTCCTTTCTGCAGGATAGAGGGCCAACTCCTCGGCATAACTTCGAAGGCCGATCCCAACCAGGCTTCTGCTTTCGTTAACAACCCCATCTCCATGAGAGTGCCTCAGGCCCCAAGCAAGTTCTGCACGTACGCCATTTGGTCTATCCCACAGGGCCTTTGCACACGCCGTTTCTTTGACCACGAGCACCGTCCTGTCATTTTTCACCTGGAAAACTCCAACTCATCCTTCAAAATCAGCTCCGACACCACTTCTGGAAATCATCCCTGAACCTCAACACAGGGTTAGGACTTTCTTCCTTTTGTTCCTTAGCACCCTAAATTGAATTTTTGAAAGCTGGGCTATGTTTACCGTGAGTTGGCAGAATATGTCTTGTTTAGGACGACGATTTGGTTACCAGTGCACAACAAACACACACAGTTCCTAAAAATGTAATAGAAGGCATGTAAAGGTTTTTGCATAAACTAGATAAACAGGGGCAGCCGGGTGGCTCAGTCGGTTGAATGGCCGACATTGGCTCAGGTCATGATCTCACGGTTTGTGAGTTTGAGCCCCAAGTGGGTCTCTGCGCTGACAGCTCGGAGCCTGGAGCCTGCTTCGGATTCTGTGTCTCCCTCTCTCTCTCTCTCTGACTCTGTTCCCCCACTCACACTCTGTCTCTCTCTGTCTCGGAAAAATAATAAAGAAACGTTAAAAGAAAGGAATAGAGAGCTAAATGAATGAATTAGATAATGAAGTGGAGTATAATCGCTCAAACGGCTATGGCTCAGACCCTCCTCCCCACCCAGGGTCCCTCACAAAGTGATCGCAGCGAAAGAGCCAGGCCACTGAATGCTGCGGACTCCATGGTGGGTGAGTAGGGTAACCATGAACTCAGGTGGCTGGACAAAGTGGCAAAGTGACATCATTGCATAAGCCTCTCATCTTCAGACCTTCTCCTTCCTTCTCTCCCGATGTGTTGGCCCCTGGAGATGCTGGAGGGGCCCTAAGACAAGGTGAGCTTATAAGAGAACGTCAAGTCCTGGAGAAGGAGCTACAAGGCTTGAGGGATGGATGGCAGGTGTCTCTTCTTCCAGCCGAGCCGGCCCCAGGCTCTTCTGGCCACAGACCTCAAGGGTGCCCAGCCAGCTTCTCCCTGGCCGGAATTTCAGGATATTCCCTACTCTACATCCTGCCCCGTGAGGGGGGACAGTGACCTCCCTGACTCCCCTCCCTCCCACACCTCAAGGTGTGCATCTCATCACGTTTAGGGCAGGTCCTGGAATCTTCCAAGGATGCCAAAGGCAAGAAAGGCCTTTGAGTCAAAGGGCTCCACTGAATGAGACATTAGCGGCAGAAAACTAAGGAGGCCAAAGTTTACCAACACAGAGGACTTTCAATCTGCCTGGCTTCTGTCCCCGAATAAAGGAGCATATGTCCAGCCTCCAGCCGTCCAAGGTTTCTGGTTTTGCTTTTGTTTGTTTCCTTTCGAGACGTCTGTGATTAAGCCGGTGTCCAGGCCAGAAAGGGTGACTCTGTTAGCTCTCATTAGCTTGCAGCCTGGTTGGCGGCCCCCCTCTGCAGCCAGAGCTCTGCCAGTAAGGCCTGGAAACCCACAGCGTTAATAGGAACCAGGCAGGGAAAGTGAAGCTCAAACCAGGATTGTGTCGCAGAGGCTCCCAGAGCCCCTCAGCCGCGTGAGGCCTGGTGCGGTCACGCGCTGCCGAGGCTCCGCCCGGAGTGTTCTAGGCGGATGGGTGGGCGGTGGGGTGCTGGGACTTGCACTCCAGTGCTCTCTGGGTGTTTCTGTCCAAGCTGACCGCTTCCAGAGTCCCCACCCCCCCCACCCCCGTCCCTGGTTCCCGGGAGCCAGCCCGGTGGGGGAGCCCTGGCCTCCCGCGCGACCCAGCCAGAATTAAGTGACGGACTGGAGGTTTCCTGTCTCCCCCTGACACGGGTCCTCACAGGCTGGGAGAGGGCTACAGGCACTAGAGGAGCTCCTCGGAGCGGAAGGCCTGACTCAGGGGCCTAAGGAAGCAGGCGAGGACACTGACCTCCTCCTGGGTGGTCAGCTCACGGAACCATTGGCAAAAAATTAATCGGAGGCTCTCGGGCGGCTGTGGTAACTTCCAGAGCCCACGCAACCGCGCTTGGGAGAGAGAACGAACAGCGAGAAAGGCTTCTCTGCAAGGCCGTGGCCGATGCTGCCTCGGCTCTTCCAACACTTGCGAAGAGGCGTGAGTCGCTGTCCCGGCTCGACTCCGCAACCCACGTGCACATCACCTGGGGACAGCCACGTCCCCAAGGAGCTCGGTGTCACTGCCATCAGGAAGTACAACCTCCGGCCTCCCCGTGAGCCACAGCTCCCGTTGCAGACTGGGATGCCCGTCCTCAGAGCCCCCACAACTGCTGTGACCTCCTGGTGTCGAGGGCGGGGGCGGGGGGTGGGTAACCCTCGGGACCCGAGCCTGGGGAGGGTGGGGGGTGAGGACGAGGAGAGTAGCGGGGGCCCCGAAACATACACGGCACTCAGTACCCCTCCCATGAATGGCGAACCAGTAGATTTCCCACTTTTCTTTTTGTGCCTTTTACTCTGGGTTTTTCCATGGAAAAGCCGGCCTGATCCATAAAGCAGTTTTCAGGTGAACTTCTTTTTCTTTCTTTC
>NW_026057582.1:6602484-6610079 GCF_023721935.1 Panthera uncia | reverse complement strand
GGGAAGGGAAGGAGAGGGGAGGGGAGGGAAGGGGAGGGGAGGACAAGGGAAAGGGAGGGGAGGGGAGGGAAGGGGAAGGGAGGGGAGGACAAGGGAAGGGAAAGGAAGGGAGGGAAAGGAAGGAAAGGGGGGGAGGGGAGGACAAGGGAAAGGAAGGGAGGGAAGGGGAGGGGAGGGGAGGGGAGAGAAGGGGAGGGGATGACAAAGGAAGGAAAGGGAAGGGAGGGGAAGGGAAAGGAAGGGAAGGGAAAAATTAAAAGAAGTAGGATTTTTTTTTTTGAGTACTAGATTCTCTGGTTCTATTTAAAACAGATTTTATAAGATATTTTTATTTAAAAATGTATGCCCTCAAACGTTCCAGAAAGATTTCTACTGTGTAATGTAACAGACCCCTGAAAAGTTGCTTCTAGTTTATTCAGAACCGGTGCTGGGAGCACAGAGATGAAACACATATATTCCCCACTCTCAGGGAGCCCCTGTCCGAGGCCAGACACAGGCAGGAAAGTGCTAGAATGGAGGCACGACAGCAAGGGGAGTGGGGGCCCGAGGAGGAGGCCGCCTCATCTGCCTGGGGAGAGAGGCAGAGTTTTTGTAAGAGGATGAAGTCCAGCCTTCTAGGCCACAGTGGTGGATGCGTTTGCCATATGGTGACCATATTTTTGGAATCAAAAATCGGGATAGATGATCTGACACAAGTTCTGTCGATGGGACAGAATATTTGAAATCAAGGCTGTCCGAGGAAACGCAGGACATATGGCCACCATAACCAATCATTATTGTGCTTCAGGGGGCATGGTTTGATCCACGGGGTAACCAAAGCCAGGATTCAGGCAGACAATTTACATTAATGCTTAAGTGGAAATGGATAAGAACTGCATTTCCTGACCTTCTTTATCAGACAAGGCGAAGGCTGGGGTGCTAAGTAATTCACAGCAATCTTAAAATGGCCAGGAATGGGTGAATGTTAAAATGACAGGGCTAGAAAGACCCTTCGTGACCACGTGGTCTAAAAACTTCAGCTCACTGTCCCATCAGAGAAACTGAGGTAATCTATCTAAAAGCACATAGTTGCGAGGGGCTGGAGCTGGGGCCGGGTGTTGTCTGAAGCTCAGTTGGGTGTTATTCCTTGCACTACGTCGGGGCCGGAGGCGGGGATACATCACAGGAGCCCGTACATTATGAGGAACCCAAACATTCTGGCCTTGGCCACACTAAGACGACATTCAGTAGACTACCCCTTTACTCAGCAGCCAGAATGCCGTATTTGGTGACCTTGAGCTCAGATCTCACCCGGATATTGATGAGGTCCCAACTGAATGAGTGCCAGGCCATTTAGGATATAGAGGATTATTATGACAAATGTTGGCAGTGCTTGAGTCCCTGACCCTCGTATATTTTGTTGAGAATCCTCCAGCAATGAGGAGGCTGTGAGAAAAAGAGAAGGCTCGTTGCAAAACAGTAGGGTATTTCCTCATGAGCGGTCAGGAGGCAGAGTTCAGGGTCAGCTGGGCGGGTGGGAAATCGCAAGTCTACATGTCTTTCTCCAAGATGGTACCAGGGAGAGACGGGAACCCACTTGATAACTAAGCCCATTGATCTCTAATCCTTGGTCTTTCCAATTTGGAAAGACACTGAGCTCAGAAGTGATGCTGATAAGAAACACTTAGTATTTTTGCAGCGTCCCCCAACACGTAAGACACCTGCCCAGCATGTGAGAGGGGCAGGAAGAGAAATGGCTTTTATTTCTGGGGTTCACAAACATCAACTCAGATCTCTGAGATTAAATGCACGACACGCTCCTCCTAGTGTGCATCGGGGCTGGAGAAAGATAATTAAGAAGGACCAATGGGATGGCCTGTGTTTTGGACTATTCATCTTCTCCTCTGGAATTCCAGAACAATCCCACCTCAGGAATCTAGAGCTGTTTGTGGGCCTGTGACAAGACCAGTGCATTTTTGTCTTGTCCTTTTTTCCCCCTCTTCTCTGCTTTGCTTTGCTTTGCTTAGCATTTCTCCCTATCTGGGCTGGCATACAATGGTGACTCAAACTAAGTATGGATTATTCTTTGCCTGGGCACTGTTAGGATCCAAAATATTCCCATAACATGTTGAGCATCCTTAGCCATCCATCCCTGGGTCCACCCAGCCACCCATCTATCCATCTCTCTTACCATCCACCCAGCCAGGCATTTATTTATTCTTCTCTTCAGTGCAGATCAGTAGTCATTTCCTGAATTACATCTAAGTGCCAAGGATACGTGCAAATACACTCCAGCAACAAAGATAAATATGACCCGGACCTTGAATTAGAGAGATCACTCATAATCTCAGAGGCAGATATGCAGTTATGTCTTGATAAGTGCCATAAAGGCGTGATGAGTGCTTGGGAAGGGCAGGGCTTGGGGTACATTCTGTGGAGTCTTTAAGTGAGCGGTGGTTGGCCATTTGAAGGGAGAGGGCAGGTAGGAAACACCAAGTCGGTAAGACAAGCCCAGAGATATGGAGAGCTACAAGCAGCTGGGTATTTCTTTTTATTTATTTATTTATTCTGGGGAGGGAGAGGGGGAGAAGGGACAAAGAGAGAGGGGGAGAGAGAGAGAACCCCAAGCTCCTGTCTCACCCTGCCTAGGGGGACCAGCTCTTCCGGTCTGCCTGGGACTTGGGGGGTTTCCAGGGGGCAGAGTTTTCAGTTCTTTTTTTTTTTTTTTTTCAATATATGAAATTTATTGTCAAATTGGTTTCCATACAACACCCAGTGCTAAAACCAGCGCTGTCTCAGGCAAACCAGGACGCGTGGGTTCCTGTAAAATATGCATTGAGCTGTGTGGTGAGTAGAATAGGGACGCCTTAGGTCATCCAAATCCCAACCCCCGACCCGCGACTATGTCACCTTACACGGCAAAAGGGACTTTGCAGGTGTAATTAGGTTAAGGGTCTTGAGATAGAGCTGTGGTCCTGGCCTCCCCAGGTGGGCTGAGGATCATCAGAAGGTGACACTTAGAAGGGAATGGGCGAGACGTGTCAGGGAAGGAAACCTGGTGACGCAGGTGGGGGTCTCAGTGATGTGATTGCTGGGCGGGGTCTCACGTCAGGGAATGCCTCTTTTCCTAGAGAGTGGAAAGGAGGGCATGGCTTCTCCTCTAGAGCCTCCAGAAGGATCACGGGCCTTCTGGCACCTCGATCTGAGCCCTGTAAGAACCCACTTTGGAGACCTGCCCTCTAAACCTGTCAGAGAATACCTGTGTATTGTTCAAGCCACTGATGGTGACTTGTCACGGTAGCAATCAGAAGCTAATACCGGGGCTCCTGGGTGGCTCAGTCAGTCGAGCGTCCGACTTCGGCTCAGGTCACGATCTCACGGTTCGTGGGTTCGAGCCCTGCGTCGGGCTCTGTGTTGACAGCTCGGAGCCTGGAGCCTGCTTCAGATTCTGTGTCTCCCTCCCTCTCTCTCTCTCCCTCTCTCTCTCTCTGTCCCTCCCCACTCGCACTCTGTCTCTCTCTCTCTCTCTCTCCAAAATAAATAAACATTAAATATACTTAAAAAAACATTTAATGAAAGAGATCTTATATTCACAATGTAATTTTGCCTGGGCATGTATTTTCAAGGGGGAGGTGACATCATCTCCAAATGGACTACAATTGGTTCTTGGGGGAATGGGGAAATTCCTATGTTTAAAGCATAAGTATCCAGATGATACGTAAATAGATACACAGTACCTCTGTGGTATTAAGATTTCATGGAGAGTTATCGGGAAAATGTAAATATATATACATACCCTCTGAGTACAGGTTTCCCTCCTGACCAAAAGAAGCGCATTCCTATGAAAGCTTTTGCAAGTTGAAATGGTATAAAGCAGGGGCGCCTGGGTGGCGCAGTCGGTTAAGCGTCCGACTTCAGCCAGGTCACGATCTCGCGGTCCGTGAGTTCGAGCCCCGCATCAGGCTCTGGGCTGATGGCTCGGAGCCTGGAGCCTGTTTCTGATTCTGTGTCTCCCTCTCTCTCTGCCCCTCCCCCGTTCATGCTCTGTCTCTCTCTGTCCCAAAAATAAAAAAATAAAAAACGTTGAAAAAAAAATTAAAAAAAAAAAAAGAAATGGTATAAAGCAAAGAAGCAGTTACCATTAATTTTTACAGGGAAAAATTGAGCTTCCCCACCCCCCCCCCCCCCAAAAAAAAAGCACCTCTCTTAGGCCCTAGGACACATCTTGCTATCGGGAGCACAAAATAAATTGAGATAAAGCTCGCAGACACAGTTCGTAGCTCTAGGGGCTTGATGCTGAGGTGCAGAGTGGGGGTCCGGGGAAAGAGCCGGCCGGTGCCCCCTCCCCGGCTGCTTGGGGTGCGTGCTACCTCTGTAACGGCCGGTTGCAAACCCAATGTTGAATGTTATTTTGCTTTTTGCCTTTTTTTTTGGTAAAAGTGAACATCTTGTTTGGCTTTCTTTCCATTCGTGACAACGGATTGCAATGCAGGTCTTTTGTAAAAGCAAAGTAAAGTTGGGGGCGCCGGGATGGCTCAGTTGGTTGAGTGTCAGACTCTTGATTTCGGCTCAGATCATGATCTCAGGTTTCCTGAGATCGAGCCCCGTGTCGGTCTCCGCACTCAGCATGGTGCCTGCTTGGGATTCTGTCTCCCTGTCTCTCTCTGCCCTTCCCCTCCCCACCCCCTTCTAAATAAACTTTAAAAAAGCAAAGTGCAGTTAACACAAACTTGCAAAGGCCAAGGATACCTGTACTCCGATGAAACAAAAATAACGTTGAGAACCACTTGTCTAGTGAAGGCACCCCACAATCTGCTATCCATTAAAATATTTTAAATGGGGGGGGCGCCTGGGTGGCTCAGTCGGTTAAGCTTCCGACTTCAGCTCAGGTCACGATTGCGCAGTCCGTGAGTTCGAGCCCCGCTTCGGGCTCTGGGTTGACAGCTCAGAGCCTGGAGCCTATTTCAGATTCTGTGTCTCCCTCTCTCTCTGCCCCTCCCCCGTTCGTGCTCTGTCTCTCTCTGTCCCAAAAATAAATAAACGTTAAAAAAAAATTAAAAAAAAATAATAAAATATTTTAAATGGGATAGGCAAGAAATATGGAGCGAGGGAAGCCAGGGAACTTTATGGAGTCAGTCTGATAGAGGTTGATTTTGATTCTTTCGCTTAGCTGTGCAGTAACTCTGAGCTTACGCTCTGTGAGAGAAGGAATCCACCTCAGAATATAGCTGTTAGTGTTTAATTAGGTAAGAGAGACAGAAAGACAGATATAGAATAGATTGATAGGTACAGATGCGGTGGGTGGACAGGGATAGACATAGGGAGAGCTTGAGCGACAACTGGTGCAGGTTGCCGTTCCCAGTGATGGCTCTCCTTTTTTTCCTTAATCTGGTTCCTTCTTACAAAACATACTCTCGGGACCCCTGTCTTACTGTCCCTCACCCCACAGCCACTGCCACGTATTTTTGCCCATACAGTGAATCGACCTAAGGACACCTCCAGATCCATTTCAGTCCCTGATTGGTTGAGCCCCAAACATGTGTGTTTGATTATTCCAGAGCCCAGGAAGCAGACGACCCTGGGATACACTGACCCCCCTTGACCAATGATGGAAGGAAGGCGGACAAGGTGGCTTGTCTAAGCTCCCCCTGCTGGCCAGTCCCGATGTTGCAAGACAGTCACCACGTTTATGGCACCTTCCAATATGATGGGGTCCAAATGCAGTGGGGAGCTGAGGGTTCAGAGGAGCTGGGCTGTTTTGCCTAATATACTTTCATAATAACCACTTCGTCCATATAGACACTGCCTATGCTTCTTAAGACAGACTTTGTGCGGAGCCATCTTATCTGCCTATGCTCAGGGGTAATAGGACAAACATCAGACAGTTTGTTGTTGTTAGAATAAGGACATCGTATCATGACATAGATCTCTTTACGGAGATATACCGGAGGTGGGGGTGGGGGTGGGGGTGGTGTTGAAAGTCTTCATGAGGGCATTCTTTCTTCCTTTAATTTGATGACCATTATGGGTTATAATTTATCATGTTTCCCTTTTTGCTCAGGCTCTCAGGAAACTCAGAGGCAAATTTGTGTTACATCCTAACATCTTTACAGGGTTTTCCTACTTTTTTGTTTTATTTTCTATTTTGCTTCTTCTTTTCTGCAGCTCCTCTAGCCTTCCCAGAACGCTGATGGGGTAACTTGCCCTCGGGAAAACTAACACCAATGTTTATTCCCAGTAGAAGACTAGAGCTCGGGGAGCCTGGTGGCACAGTTGGCTAAGCATCTGACTCTTCATTTCAGCTCAGGTCCTGATCTCAGGGCTGTGAGTTCAAGACCCACATTGGGCTCTATGCTGGGCATAAAAAAAAAGAAAGAAAGAAAGAGAGAGAGAGAGAGAGAGAGAGAAAATAGAGCTCATTCACCTTTCCCTTCATTTACAAAGTCATCAAGTATGGTAGTCCTGCCTTTCCTCATGAATGATCGATATTACACTTAGATTGTGACCCAGATGACATAACACAGAAGAGGCCACTTGGACCAACTACATTCAAGGATTCACCTTGAGTACCTTAGTATTCAAAGGTACTAAACAGAAAGTGCTGGCCTGAGCTCTGAGATTAAAGCTCAGGCCAGAGGTGCCTGGGTGGCTCAGTAAGTTAAGTGTCCAACTCTTGATTTTGGCTCAGGTCAGGATCGTGGGATCAAGCCCCGTATCAGGCTCTGTGCTCAGCATGGAGACTGCTTGAGATTCTTTCTCTCCCTCTCTCACTGCCCCTCTCCCCCACTCATGCTCTCTCTCTCTCTCAAATAAATTTTAAAAAAATAAAATAAAATGAATAAAGCTTAGGCCAATGTTTAGGCCACTTAATGTAGGTGTTGTAGGAAGTGAACTGAATGGCCTCTCCAGTTCTGAGCTCACAGTGTAACCGGGATTGCTGGCAGGAAACCAGTCAGTGCAAGGCGGTCTTCCAAGTGCCATGGTGAGAGACGGACTATGCCACTCTGGAAATGCCACGGAGGGGGCTGCTCCCAGCCCTTGAAAATCAGGCAATGCTTCCCAGAACTTCCTCTAGGCATTTGAGCTGAATTTTAAAAGACAAACAGTTGAGAACTTGTGTCCACGTGAAAACTTGTGCAGAAATATCTACAGCAGCATTTTACTCATCACTGCTCAAAAATAAAATCAACTGAGATATCCTTCAATGGGTAGATGGATCACTGAACTATGGCACCTCTCTACTATGGAATATTATTTAGCAATAAAAAGAAATGAGCTATCAAGCCACGCAAAGACATGGAAGAAACTTAAAAGAATGTTGCCCAGTAAAAGAAGCCAGTATGAAAAGGTTACATAATGCATAATCCCAGCTATAGGGCACTCTGGAAAATGGAGGCAAACCTACGGAGAAAGTAAAATATCAGTGATTGCCAAGGATTTGGGAGCAGGGACTGAAGGATGAAAATGTTTGCTAAAAAGAAAGAAAGACTGGCTGGAGTGAAAAGTGAGTGAGAAAGAAGAAAGAAAGAAAGAAAGAAAGAAAGAAAGAAAGAAAAGAAAAGGAGAGACAAAGAGAAAGAAAGGGAGAGAGAAAGAGACAGAAAGAAAGAAAGAGA
>NW_026057582.1:6564029-6602474 GCF_023721935.1 Panthera uncia | reverse complement strand
AAAGAGAAAGAAAGGGAGAGAGAAAGAGACAGAAAGAAAGAAAGAGAAGGAGAGAAAAGAAAGAGAGAAAGAAAGAAAGAAAAGAAAAGGAGAGAGAAAGAGAAATGGAGAGAGAAAGAGACAAAGAAAGGAAGAGGAGAGAAAAAAAGAGAGAAAGAAAGAGAAAGAAAGAAAGAAAGAAAGAAAGAAAGAGAAAGAATGAATTAATATGTGAAAAGGCAGAGCCTACCTCTGTCAAGACAGGTAATACTGCATTGCAAGAAATAAAATATAGGGGAAGATGAACATAAGAGAAGGGAAACAAAAATAATATAACAACAGGGAGGGGGACAAAATAGAAGAGACTCATAAATATGGAGAACAAACTGAGGGTTATGGGAAGGGTTGTGGGAGGGGGGATGGGCTAAATGGTTAAGGGGCACTAAGGAATCTACTCCTGAAATCATTGTTGCACTAGATGCTAACTAACTTGGATGCAAATTAAAAGATAAAATAGAATAAAACTGTAAGGGAGGAATGATGGCGGATGAGGCCAGACAGAACATGGTCCAGACCACAGGAGTCTGTGGTAGGAGCTTGTGTTAAGGAGCTTGTCCTTAACACAATGAGGGATGCCTAGAATTTAAGTTCAGATGTGAAATGGACACATGTCTTGTCAACGGCCCCCTGAGAAGCTGTGGGTTCAACGTAAACCTTTGCCTTTGACTTCCTTCTCTACCACTCTTCCCAGAGCAGTCAGTAGAGAGGAATGCATTTGAGCATTTTCTTATACCTATCCAGTTAATACATTTCACGGGAAGTGCCAGTGACTCATGGGGCAGTCTCAAACCAGGCAGAATGAGTCACTTGTTGTAAACCTACGGTGTGCTGGCTGTGTTCTCTGTCTGTCTGTCTGTCTGCTTCTCTCCCCTGACCCACGTCTCACGCTGTGTGTCCATTTCTACATGGACTGCTTTCAAACTTGGTATCCCACCCCTACCCATCAGATTTCAACTCTGCCAGCCTTTGGCAGTGCAGTTCCCCCTTGGCAGACTGAATTGGAGTGAGGGATAACGAACTGGCGGCACACTGGTCATTACATTTATATAGACTGGTCATTACATTTATATAGACTCCTGTATCCATAAGCTTACAAGGTACAGACCATTATTAACCATTCAGATTAGTTTCCTAGGGCTGCACAGAAAAGTACCACCAACCGAGGGGCTTGAAACAACAGATACTTATTTTGTCATAGGCCAGGAGGCCAGGAGTCTTGACATGAAGGGTCAGCAGGGTTGCTTCCTTCTGGAAATTCTGAGGGAGAAGCCCTTCCCTGCCTCTCTCCTGGCTACAAGTGACAGCCGGCCATCCTTGGTGTTCTTGGCTCGTGGTTCTCTACAATCTCTGCCTCCGTCCCCACAAGCTCCAGGTGTCTTCTGCGTTTCTATGCCTCCCATCTCCCTTCTTGCATAAGGACACCAGTCATGGATGTAAGGTCCACTCTAAAACCAGCCTGAACATTCCCGTCTGTAGACCCTCATCCCGATGACATCTGCAAAGGCCCTATTTCCAAATCAGGTCACATTCACGAGTACCAGGGGTTAGGAGCTGGTCATACCTCTCTGGGACACATTGTTTGAGCCACCACACCAGTGTTTAGATGAGAAAGATGAGGTTCGCTATGGTGAAGGGGATGGCCCCAAGCACAGAGCTGGTAAGTAAAGCGACTAGAGGCCAGCTCCTGTGATTACACAGCCGGGTCTCAGAAATGATGATCTTTGCCCGTGACAGTTCATATGAAGAAGCACATACAGCATTCAGAACCAATGAGAATCAAGGATGCGTTCACTGGGACTTCTGGGCAAGAGGAGCGTCGTCTCTCCTTTGTGGGAGCATACTGGTTATCAACTGCTGTATCACAACCATTCTGAAACTTATTGGCTGCAACAGAAAACATTGATTAGCTCACAGTTAGGGGTCAGGGATATGAACGTGGCACAATTGCAGCTTCTATGTTTTCAGGGTCACTCACAGGCTGTCAGCAAGGTCATGTCAAGTCTCGGTTGGGGAAAGGTTTGCTCCCAAGGTCACTCAGAGGGACAGCAGAAGACTCAGGTCCTCGTAGGCTGGTGGCTGAGGACCTCAGTTCCTCACTGGTTGTTGGTCAGAGAACATTCCCCATTCCTTGTCTCAATAGGGCAGCTCACCCCGCAGCAGCTCGCTTATCCAGAGCAGGCAAGTGAGAAGAGCCATCCAGGGCACGGAAGGATAAAAAGAGTCACCGGTTTATCATAGACTAATTTTGGACCCGACATCTCAATCATTTAGTTACTAATTCCAGCCCTTATTCAAGGATGGGACACTTACAAGAATGTAAATATCAAGAGAGAAGATCATTGTGGCCCATCTTGGATATTGGCTGCCACAGGGAGCCACTGAAGTAGATCTTCACTGATCCGTGGCTGGAGAGATGGAAAGAGGTGAAGAGTAGGACTGGGAACCCATTTTATCATTTTATTCTGATGAAAGAAGAACTCTAGGGTTACCATCAACCATGGCATGAAGCCCGAGGATGACGCCAACATTATCAGCCACAGAAAGAAGAGACCCAGAAGAACCAGGTACTTAGTGGCACGATTGGGCTTCTTGATCAAGCCTCACCTGAATGTGGGAGCCTCTGAACTATTCAGATAACACTGAGTGGATACATTTAGTCTACAGAAAGTCCTAACAGGTGCATGACCCTGCATATAAATACAGTCAAGGTGGAGGAAATAACTCCTTGAGTTTATTTGCCTCTTGAGATAGATTACCAGATATAATCCTATCTCGTGATCCATTATCATTTATTTGCCTGCTACCGACCCACATCAGTGTTGTGAGCTGTTGTCAGCAGCCTCACGGTTGTGTTTCCAGCTGCATTCATGTTCCCTTTCTGTGCAAGAACTCCTCGTGTTTTGCCAGGAGCCCCGAAGTCAAGCAGCTGATTAGGTTAATGGCCGTCTACACCTGAGCACAACGCCACCCCCCACCCCCACCCCACCCGAACAAATCCCAGGGACTATTTCTTTTGCTGTGTTCACAGGTGGGTTTCACACAAAATTAGTAATGAGATCTTGCCTCCAAATCCCTTTTCCCTGGTGAGTGCACTGGGGGAATCAGCCGGTCTGAGGCGAGCTCATGTGGCCTGTGTTTTTCTGCTGATGTTGAAATTCTACCATCGCCCTGCTTTGCCCTCCCACCTGCAACCACCCACACAGAGACAACTAACCATTAACCTGTCTTTTCCTGTTTCACTGAGGAATTTGTTAACAACGCGCGGCCTCAGCCCCCAATCCCGCTCTCCCCCTTCCTCGGCCTTCAAACAACACTGACTTATAGAAAGTCACACTGCATTTGTGGAGATGCAACGGTGCTGTGGTCCTTTTAACTTTTTAAGAATCATGTGGAGTTCTTTAATCTTGATATGAGTCACCCCCTTCCTGTTACCCCATAAACAGTGTCTAACCTGTAGGCTTCAAGTTAGTTTTCTGATGAAAATTACAGGTGACAGAGCCACACCTTCTGCTTCAGGGACCGTGACCCTCTCCCAGGTGGACACTCGGATCCCCTGCAACCTGCTCCACCTTGATCACGGAGGTAAGAAATAACTATTCTCTAGAGAGGTCGTGTCTGACTCGTCAGGAAAAAAAAAAGGAGGTAGATAATAGGAAGGGTGTGGATTTTGTTATGTCTTTCTTTTCCCACATTTTATTTGTAGAATTTTAATGAGTAGACGGCAGCCTTCCCTTTTATTTATCTACTTTCAAATTTTAATGAATACTTCTGGCTATAATTACCTAATTTCTACATTGAAAATGACTAGACATGTACAGGTTGGAGTAAATTGCATCTCGATGTGATGGTATCATACAGTATTAAATGCTGTGCAGGTATGGATTAATCAATAAGCAAGTTCACTTCTTATGAGCCGCAGTTCGTTCTTTAAATTGAAGAGGAATTGACGAAAGGAGGGATAGGGTTTATTGCTCCTCTCCTAGGATAAAAATCTACGGTGAGTTGGTTCATTTCGCCTGTTGTTTCTTTATCATCCAGAGCAATGGCTTAATCCTGTTGCGAGTGGCCATTGTCAGCAGGGAATGCTCATGCTGTTTCTTTTTTTAAGATTTTTTTAATGTTTTAAAATTTATTTTGAGAGAAAGAGCGAGGGAGCGCGTGCACGCGATGGACGGAGAGGGAGAGAAAGAATCCCAAGCAGGCTCCACACTGTCAGCAAGGAGCCCGACGCAGGGCTTGACCTCACAAACCGCGAGATCGTGACCTGATCCGACACCAAGAGTCAGACGCTTAACCGACTGGGCCACCCAGGCTCCCCTTGCTCATCCGCTTTCAGTGGATTTCTTCCCCACACTCTGTACACTTAACATGAAAAAGGGGGTCTTAGTACCCTCCTTAAGTCATTTGATTCTGGAAACTTCACAGAAGATCGACACCACTTCTAACAGTTGAGGAATATTGGATCCTCCCCTTTCAAGGAAATGGGGTCCTAGCAAGATTGGGAGTCTCAGCCCTAAAGTTCATTGTATTCAGTAAGCAAACAACGGTTGTGGCAGGTTCCATTTTCAGGTACTTTCCCAGGTGCTGCACCCACACGGGTTCTGGTCCTGAGACCCCTGCTATAAGACACGGGCTAGCGTTCCCATCCCCCATCAGTGCGAGGAAACCCACGTTCTGACATTCAAGTCATTACAATAGCCATCTACTTGTCAATACCTTAAACCAAAGAGGTCTCACATTTAAGCTTGTATTTTTTCGCCCACACTCGTACACTTTGTTATTTATTCCTTTCTTTCCTTTTGAAGTAGTCACAGCAATTCCTCCTCATGCTCTGTTAAAGGCAGGTCTCATTGCGTTAGGAAAGGCAGTTGCTTGAACCTCTCCATCTATGGCTGGCGCCTAGAGAGAAGAAGGCACGAACCTCTTGAGACCGGGAGGCCCAGACACAGGTGATAAGGGTCCAGGTGAGACCAGAAAGGGCAGGAGGTGAGCCGGCTAATGGACTCCCACCGCCCGCCCACGGGGAACCCCAGGGGCCCAGAGGCTCAGAATTGTTAGCCAGGCTAAAAGAGCATTTTCAGTTGTCCCAGGGGACAGCCATTTAGCCAGGACAATTAGGCCATTTAAACTGACCATATTTTGTGTTAGAACCAAGGGAATTCCTGGTTCAACCTACCTGGCGCTCTTAACCTCACTGAGTAAAGGGGCGTCGAGGGAACCCCGGAGTCTTCTCTCAGCCTGGTGACCAGAGAAGTTACTGGCAAGGGGTACCCTAAGTTCATGGACAGCCTATGCTCACAGGAGGAAGCTGTGTGCACAGAGAAGGTAAAAGTCGCTGAACACAAAATGATGAGGCTATAAATAAAGTTGAAGATGGAAAGAATAGGCTCACGGTGTAGGATAGAGGACCTATGCACCACAGGATGGGGTGAAGGTTGCTTTGATCAGGCAAGGTCAGACCACTCTGGGTCACCTAGCCCAGGAGGAGGGGGGCTGGGGTAGGGCTGATTGAGAAGATGGCCTCTTGCTGAGTCTGGAGGGGTGCCAAGGAGTAAGTAGGACAAAGACGCAGAGGAGTTTTCTAGGACGAAGGGGCATATGTCCTGGCACAGTGATCTATTTACATTTACATGTAATTCAAAATAAATTTAAATTTAAATTTAAGGAAGGGCGGCTTTATTCATTTTCAAAGTGACTTTTTAAGGTATTCCCACCCTCCGATCTTCCCCTCACCCCTGTTTATAAGACATACCAGATTCCAGGTGCTGCAGTATTTGACTTTCAGGGTCCAACTAATTTTATTACCTGTTAACGTGCTAACCAGTCACTCTGTAGATACCCCTCCCTGTTCTCCCAGATTGCCTCTGGGGGTCTCACACAGAAATGCCCTCTGCTGTCCTCTCTACCTGTTCTATGCACCCTCACAACCCTGATGGAACCACACCCCCTCCAAGAAGTCTTCCGTGATGTTCCATAGTCTTTTCTTCTCCAGTTCTCAGCATTCGCTGGATACCATCAAAGCTGTACTCTGATTTCTATCTAAACTCTCTTGTTTAATGTGGGGATGAGAGCCCAATTCCACTATGAGCTCTAGCGGGGGGAGGGGGCGCTATTCTCCGTGGTATTCCTGATTCCCCAGTAGACTGAACACAGTGGGTCTGCCCACACACTCGTCAGCGACAGGTATGGTGCCTCTTGACAGATTCTAACCATATTAGATTTTCTGCCATAAGAAAAACAACACTTCTCCATGTCTGAAATCTCATTTTCTCTCAACCAAATTTCCTTTCCATTTTTATTTTGACAAATTAGGCTGGTTAGAAATTGCCTCTATATCAATATGTGAAAGGTGCCAGGCTTCAGGTACTAGGCTTTCCTATTTATTTATTTATTTATAAATTTTTATTAATATTTATTTTTGAGGGAGAGAGAGACACACACAGAATCTGAAGCAGGCTCCAGGCTCTGAGCTGTCAGCACAGAGCCCGATGCGGGGCTCGAACCCACGAGCTGTGAGATCATGACCTGAGCCGGAGTCGGATCCTCAAGCGACTGAGCCATCCAGGTGCCCCTAGGCTTTCGTTTTTAGACTTCTGAAGGTTATCTGAGGTTTGGCAGAACACCTTAGAGTTTACGGAAAACTTCTGGAGTCATTTTCATTATTTCCTTTATGAAAGACTGGAGGTGTATCATGTACCTATTCGACAGGTGAAGATGCTAAGACATAAAGGAGTGGCCAAGGGTGAGCCCAATAAACCACAGGAGAGGAAGTGAACCCAAGTTACCTACCATCAAATGTCATGCTCATTTTGGTATGACATGCCAGCCTTTACTTTGTCAAGTTTTACCTTAAAAGTATATACAACAGCATTTATGTCGAAACATAAATGTAAACCCAGTGCAATGCAGAAGGACAGGCACCCACTGGGGCTGAGTGAGGGATAGAAAAGGAAAAAGGTGTACTGTCTCCTTGGAGAGAGGCACAGAGGTATTTGTCATCCTTTCTCCTCATTTAAGAAGTCAAATTGTATAGAAAGACACTGTGTTTTCCTCAAATCCTGTTCGGGCATTGCAAACAGCTATCCACGCAGGAACAAGAGCAGTGAGGGCTCCCATAATTTTTAAATCAACGCATAGACTATAAAATATTCAAACCGGAAAACCAAAATAGCCAAAGAACATGATGCGTTCAAGAGGAAATCCGGGAAGACAACTCAAGAGGCGAGTGGCCATCAGTCGGCACTCAAGTTTCGGTATAATGTACCCGTGTGCAGGGACAAGGCGATTTGTTGCACAAACTGAGCTGGAGGTGACAAGATTGTTGGGGCATTGTGCTTTTCGGTGGAGGGAGAGAGGCTGTGAGTTCTGGCTTTGTAGTTCTACGGAGACTGCACCTGGGCTAAGCTGTGCAGATGTGGGCTGCGTGTTACGAGCAGGATGCACGCAGATTGGGGGGCACTTAGCCAAGGGATCCAAAAATAATTAAGAGAAGAGTGAGATTACCTTTCATGGACAGATACAAAGACCGACTGTATGTACTTACCCTAAATGACAACAGAAGGAGACCAGAAAGATAATTGAATGATCATGAAGATCAAAGGGCTAGAAGATTTGCTCTCTCTGGCACAAGGGTCTAGAATTGCAAAACCCAGACCAAATGTAGGATGCTAAAATGCAGGTTGCTTGGCAGAAAACCTGTTTGAAAAAAATACAGGGAAGTTCTTTTCCTGGGGGAGCTCCGAAATGGGGAACCAATCAAAATCTGTTAGAAACTATCAAAAATGCTTTTGGGAGGGAGGGAACTTGAGTGATGAGCAAAAGAAGAGCTTGGAAGATCTGCTGGGATATATAGTTCATCATCGCTCACTCCGACGACATGGCGTAAAAGGAAAAAGCTTGATTTGTGTGGGTCAATTATGGGTGCATTCTACAGAGCCTTGAGAGTAGCAACAGGGCCCCTAAGTTTCTTACTGCAGTGACAGGCTATAGAGTATCTCTTTGGAAGAAGTCCCCCCCCCCAAGAGTTTTTACAAAGAACAAAACTACATTCCTGAAAGTGTGAATTCGGGGATACGAGAGAGAACAAGACATCATATTGGTAGGGGAAAAGACCATTTTTGAGGTCCTATAGTTGATTTCAAGAAAAAAAAAAGACTATTAATAATTTGTCCAAAATATATGTATTTCCCTTTATTTCACACCTTCATTCACGGTACTTGGAGTTGAATGGTAGACAAAGGAGATGGAACTCTCTAAGAAGTAAATCATATACTACTAGCTGAAGGTTGACCAGGAGTTAGATGAGGTTTGGAAGAAAGCAGCAGATGAGAAGGATAAGACCTAGAGAGAACAGAGCCCAATGCAGAATTGAGCGGTCATGGCTATAAGATCCAGAGAAACAAGACACAGAAATCCAGGTCTCCGTGAACCAGGCAGAGGGTTTGAAACGCCCAAACCAGCAGGGGAACCATTGGAAAACCTCAAATAGAAAAATGATGTGATGATACTGTTATTTTAGAACCGCCATCCTGGCTATTAGGAGGAGGATGGGTGGGAAGGGTAAAATAACGAGAGGCAGGGAGGTGAATTAGGAGTTTGTTGCAGCAGGCAGAAAAGAGACAATGTTAGCCTCGAGCAAGGGAATGATGGAGAACGGTCTTGGATTGGAGAAACTGAATAGATTTGAAAACTATTATATGCAAAGCATCCAAAAACCTTGTCATTTATTTTAAATTTTTTTTATGTTTTTTTAAATTTATTTTTGAGAGAGAGAGAGAAAGAGAGCAAGGAAACAGGGGAGGGGCAGAGAGAGAAGGAGACACAGAATCGAAAGCAGGCTCCAGGCTCCAAGCTGTCAGCACAGAGCCCGACGCGGGGCTCGAATCCATGAACCGTGAGATCGTGACTTGAGCCGAAGCCAGGCGCTTAACCGACTGAGCCACCCAGACACCCCTTGTCATTTATTTTTTAATGTTTATTTATTTATTTTGAGACAGAGAGAGAGTGAGCAAGCAGGGAAAGTGCAGAGAGAGGGAGAGAGAGAGAATCCCAAGCAGGCTCCGCACTGTCAGCACAGAGCCCCACCAGAGCTTGAACCCAGGAACCGCAACATCATGACGTGAGCTGAAACCAAGAGTTGGATGCTCAACTGACTGAGCCGTCCAGGCGCCCGGGAAAAAGTGTTGCTTAATAAGGTGGGGCGGGGTGTTCAGGGGGGAATCAAATGGATGTGGAGATTGTGGTGATGCCACTAACGAGGGAGCATTGGAATGGAATAAGGGTTTAGAGGTGTGTAGAGAGATGAGAATAAAATCAGTTTGAAGCTTTAAGTTTGAGGGCTCTGTGCAATAGTCAAGTCTCCGTACAGCCATCACATCCATGAATGGAAAGTTCCGGGATACGGGTCGAGGCAGGACTGGAGCTGCAGCTTTGGGATGCATCAGCATCTGATGCCAAGGGAGCAGAGGGAATACCCAAGACACAATGTAAAGAGTTATTATTCTGATCATTTAAAAATGCCATATGGCCAGCCTTGAGGCACATCAACAGCTAATGACTAGTGGAGAAAGACGGTCCTGGAAAGGAGAGTGAGGAGAACGTTTGGAGACCCAAGATGTTAAACCAACACCCAGTGGCATAGGCGCTGAGACGCTACTATGGGTCAGGCTTTGTTGATACAGAGATGAGTGAAACCAGCTTAGACGATTGGCCTGCCGGGAGAACACAGGAAGACTTCTGAGAAGAAGTGGCATTTAGCTTGTGTCTTGAAGGCCGAACAGGAATTTTCTGGGAAAAGAGATGTCACAGGAGTCAAGAGGGACAGAACGTGCGGTCAGAGAATTGTGGCCCAGCGTGACATGCTTGAAGGACGAGAGGCAGCTGTGTGTTGCACGTCCAAAAAGTTTGTGGTGAAGGGGTGTCCAAGAGGCTAGAGAACAGATGGGTCGTTGAAGCAGGAGCCTGTGCTAAGAGGTTTGAGTTTTTCCTTGCTAAAGACGGGGGCCCTTACAAGTTTATCAGAAGATAAGGAACATGTATTACCTCGGTCTGGAATCATGTGCTTCGTAATTGCCCTGAAAACTAACGACCTGTGTAGAAAAGAGACTTTTGGGGAAAGAGAATCAATAGACCTCGGATGGCAGTTGAAGATGCAGGGCTGAGGCCTACCGGGAACTGGGGTCACCCGTTATGTCTTGATGCATGTCTTGGACATGTGGGTAGAAGATTCTGCTTTTATAGGGAGACAGGGTTGGGGGCAGGTTTTATAGGTGGGCAAGGAATAGTTCACTTAGGGTACACTTAATTCTGACCGTCCCCTTGCATCAGCTTATTTCCATTAAAACAAACAAACACAACCCCCTGGGAAGTAGTATTGACTAGATGGCAAGGATTGAGAGGAGATACAGGGATAATCAAATCTCCGTGGAAATTCTATTTGACTCCCCACCGTTGGGTAAGAGACTCCAGACCATGGCCAATCACATGTTGGCTTTATCTCCATTTCAGGGTCTTTGGAAAGGAGGGCAACTGCCTTCTCCCGAATATCTCCTGCGTTCTAGGAGCTTTACCCGTGCGATCCGTGGGCGTTAACATCGACATTATGAAGTTACCCTCAGAAAGGTCAGTGGGGTGGGCAGAGGGAGTCTGTGGTGTGCATTACCAGCCTGACAGTTTTCGCCGCCCTTGGTGAAGACCCCACCCAGGTGGCTGGTGCGACTGTGCTCTGATTACCTTTAATTCTTATTGGTGAAGAAACACCTCTCCTTCTAGGATCCCCTGTAAAAAGCTGGGGGAGAAGTAGCCATTGAGAGGGGCCATGGACGTGCCACCTCCCCCTCCCGCCATATTTGCCGAGTACCTCCTGGGTGACAGATAGCAGGTGGCATCCTTCTCTTCATTCTCAAGCTGACAAGGCAGTGATGCCCTTATGTTACGGATAAGAAAATGAGGCTCATAGATGGCATTTTCCAAGGTCACATCTCAATCTGGGTCTCCACAGCAGTGGGTGTAGACGTCATGTTTGTCTCCTCCATTACACCTTGAAAGATCGATAGGAGGAAGCAGCCTTTCACCTCCGGATCCCCAGTGCTCGCCGGAGTCGGTGCAGGGACCCCGACAACGTGCTCCCAGCCACACACACAAGCCACAAGAGGCAACTTTTGTCAGACACATAATTGGGCCCTGGGCTGCCAATAACTTTTGTACAGTCTTCTCCCCCCCGGATTTTGGGTGGTGTCCACTGTTTAACTGTGTCTTCCTTGCAAAGAAGGTGGTAGTATCACCCCCGTTTTTGCAAACGTAGAGACCGGGAGTCCAAGAGTTAACAGGCCTGCCTCAGTTCACAGGGCTCGCTAAGGGGCAGACAGGGAATTGAACCCACAACTTCTGATCTGTAACCGTAAGCCCTGTACACGTTTCATGCTGTTACCGAGATGAATAGGACCCCGTCTGCACCTTCAGCAGGTTCTGTTCTCAGAGAGGTGATCTCAGAAGACGACCTGAGGGATATGTGCACCTCCTTCTGTTGCTCGTGGTGTGTCTGCAATGGCCAAAGAGTCTCACTTTTACAGGAGGCAACTCCTTGCTTGGGGGAACAAAACCAGTAGGTATGAGAAATCGGTTAAGTCATCAAGAGGCTGACTGCTTCTTTTATGGTCAATGGTTTCGAGCCTGTTTGTTTATGTGTATTTTTTTCACCATCTCGGTAACAATAAAAAAGAAGAAGAAGCTGGGGCTCTTCAGGGATGGTCCTGAAGATCCTTCCTCGGTGTGATATCTTGGACAGGGACCCAGCGTGCTATCGCCAGCAGGGGGTAGGTAGGAACGAAGCGGTAAAAAATGCCAGTGTGGATCATTGCCATAATTACTTTCTGGAAACAACAAATTTAATTCCCAGTAAAATGCCATGAGAATTTGCCAGGTCCTCTGATGGGGAAAATAAAATGCCCTTCCTAGAAATTTCTCATGCTCTGTGGTTTCTAGAGAGATTCCAAAGACTGCAGACAAAGATAATGTGGTGATATGGTTTTGGAACCTATGTGAATTTCCCTGCTTCATCACGTGCCCGTGAACTCTTCTTAAACAGACGACAGACTGTTAAGCCCATGCTGGATTTTTCCTCTAATTCCTTTGAGAACAATGCCTGTAGGGTCACTCATCCCGGGCTTAGGTCTGTCACTTCTCTAAGGTCACAAAGGCCTGATTATGTTGTCTCTAAAATGGGGCTACTCCTAGGACTTTCCTCATAGGTTTGTCGGGTGATTTATATCCGCCGCTCCAGGTTAGGACTCAGCCTTGTGTCTGGTCCACGAAAGGTTAGCAGCGATTGTGATTGTAAACACACACGGTTTCTCTTCTGCTTTAAGTGGGTGTCTTGCCACTGAGCTGTTTTCCTTAAATGACTCTTCGTTTTTCCGTACTGAATCGATTGACTTGCTGTGAGTCGAGAATACTTCCCAAAGGCTCTTATGTGTACCCACAAAGCCCAGCAATGGCTCGAGAGTATTTTCTACCACTGGTTAAATGCCCATGGCCCTGAACTTTGTGGGGACGGGATCGGCAAGATGGGCGAGGGGGTGTTGAAGTGTCCGGCGAGAAGACTCAACTCCTTTCTTGTGATAATTGAAATCATTTCAATTCATTTCCTTCTTGGTTGGACAGAAATATGTTTTCAACAGTGAACAAATCTTGAGGGAATCCATTGACCTGAGCAGTCATATAATGCATGAAGTTAATGGACAAAAGTGATATTCATCTTCCGTTTATAATAGCATTTTCTTCCGCGGCACCTAAACTTAGGGGCAGCTGGGGATGCTATCAGAGCAGTGACGGTGCCACAGGCGGATGTATGACCTTTGTTGTATCTAACAATTATTGGATCTATGGTGAAATAAAATAAAAACCAACACAAGTTTTGACACTAAGATAATAAATTATAAATTATGGAAGTCTACGCCACCGAGGATCTTGTAAACAACAGGCTGGTCTCTTAGCAACAGACCAAGGAGAGAGCAGGTTGTTGATCGGAATGGAGCAGACGAGAGTGTTTTGCGGTGATTGCTATGGAGGACCGGGGACAACATTTTAACACCTGCCTGAGGCCTCTTCTCTGCCCAGCCCTTCTTTCTCCAGCGGCCAGCCCGGGCCATGGGCCAAAAGGTGTCCCACGACCTCGGAGCCTCCTCACCCACAACCCACGTGCCCGGCTCCACATAGAGGACAAAGGAAATGCAGGAGGTGGGAGTCAGGGGTGGGGTGAGGCTACCCCCCTGCACACGCCAGAATTAGACAGGGGGAGAGGGAATCAGTAAATGCATCCTCGTTTGGCGTTGTCTGAAATTATAACTCTAAACGGGGGACTCCTTTTTTTCCCCCCTGCCCCCAGCTCCCTTTGGCTTTCAAAATCTCACTTAGGGTGGTTGTCATGAAGGAATTTAGACAAGACTTTGACAATGTGCCAAAATGGTTTATTTTTAAATGTTGTTCCCGAAAGCACCGGAATATTCAGTTGGAGCAAATGTTGCCTGAAAGAGTAGAGGGGCTGTGGTCACACAGACATTGTGGGGAGGGGGGGTAGTTTAAGGTTTGTAGACTTTAATTAACGCAGGCAGTGGGGCTGGAGGACCCGGTGGCCTGGAAGCATTTTTAAACATTTGTGTGTGTGTGTGTGTGTGTGTGTGTGTGTGTGTCTCAATCACAGGATATTTTCAGGGCTGGGGTGGAGAGAGAGGTTTTCTTTAATTAATTAGCTGTTTACCTTGACTGTCTTCCCTCAGTGGTTTAGACAGTCACCTGCCCACATGTTAGGAATGAGCCTCTTGGAGTGGAATTTTCCTAGAAAAACCCTAGGATTCTTTGCAGTAGCAAATGACCTCTCACTCTGTGATGGAAACCGTGCGTCCTGTGGAATCCCAACCACTAGGCGAGTGCCGTGCAGTGCCGACTTTGGACGTTAAGCAAATATCAGCCTCCTAATTGTACGTGGGCCAAATGACCTGCATCACCCTCCATAGCACTGACTTTATGCATCTTATTGTCTCCTAATAAAGGTGGCTGGCTAAATTATGACGACTTTGGATTTATTTGGCATGTCACTTTAAACTCTTCATATGTCTAAATTTGCCATTCGCAAAGGAAGAAAATTCTCTGCCATTCCCCAGGGTCTCATTTTTTTTTTTCCAGGCTCCTCTGATATCCTGAGAGGTGGCTCACTGACTTCCGAAGTGATTAGCTCCCATCCAGAGAGTTTAGAATGTATTTGTGCTTCGAAGCTGTCTGCCAGGATGAAATTCTATCAGGGGTGGTGCCCCGGCCCCGTGGGGTGAGGGCTCTGGCTTTGTGAGACGCCCGTGGAGGCCACCTGGGTATGAACCACTTCACGTATGTGTCTCTCGTGCCCACAGCAGCGACCGTAGTAAAGGCCCCATTACCCGATTCTGCAGGTGGGGCAAAGTCAACGAATTTTTCCTAAGCTCTTTGCTGGAGCCCAGATTCCGTTCCAGGATGGAGTGAGTTCACAGTTTATGTTCTCTTTACACAGTGGCCTATACCCTAGGGACGGATCATTGCCAGGTGCCCTACACCAGACAGTCTTGCTTTTCCTTCTGCTTTTTTTTAAATTGCAAAAGAAATACATCATCATACGTGACCATGGAAAATCGACAACACCCAACGATATAAGATTAAATGATGAAACCTTCCTTCATCCTGTACTTGCCCGACACCCCAACATATCACCCCCTAAATATCTTAGCAGCTCTTTTTTCACCTGGATTTTCATTCTCTCCGGGGGATTGTTTCTGTACAGAAAGAGTAAGCCCTTTTCCTCTTGAATGTTTCCGTAGCTGATGCATTCTGAGGAAATCCAAACTCATCCGCATCTTGGACGTGCTTTTGTTTTACTTAGCTTTCGACATATTGAGGAGAACACAGAGCTCTCTGAGTCTCCCCCAGCATCCTGACTCGAGATCCCCAAGCCCACCCACCTCAAATGCATGAGCGTTGGAGTCTCAGTTCATAGCTGGGCATATAAGCAGTCCTAGCAAGTTCTGATCTTCCAGAATGAATTCTCCCCTTTCCCGGTTGGATCGGAAACGTGCATCGTCACAAGCTTCCCCGAGTGATGTGTGTGCACGCTAGGGTCTGGGAAAGCCTGTGCTAGACTCTGCCTCTGCGGAGAAAAGATCCAGAACCATTGACAAGGCATCAACAAAGCTCTGACTTGCAATGGAGACTCCTGGACCCCAACAGAAACGCATCATTAGACAGCTGTCAGCGCGGGGCCCTAGCTGCCGAGTGGAAGCTGAAGACCGTTTCTCCTGCGGAAGAGGCCTGATTTCAACTACACGACAGCGAAGGCTGTTGGGACAATTTCCCACCTAGAGCTTTGGAGCCCTGACGCACCTCCGAGGTGGCCTGGCGACGGCCCCTCCCGGCGCTGGGGAGGAGCTGGGCCCGAGGCAGGCCGCTGGTGAAACCCGGGCCGGGGACGGCGGGGGCCCCGGTTCTGCCCAGCGCCTTGCCCCGTGCAAGCTCAAGTTCACGCAGCACCTCCCGGCACCGGCCCCACAATGCGGCGCTCAGGCTGGCGTTAGTTCAGCCGAACACTAAGCGCTTGGCTCCGTTTCAACACGGCTGCCAAGATTTGGCAAGCAGAGAGTTGCAGAGAAGCAGCAGGCTGCTAAACCTTTTCACATTTTTAATTAGATCCACACACCCATGTCTTTGAGCTATCATAAATATACAGATGACATCGAGAGTATTATTCGGGGTTAGAAAGGGGGGGGGGGGAGCAAACTGTATACAATGGTCTATCTTCCCTTCTTAGGATGATTCACCTCTTGTCAGTCGGGGGGCTGATGGCAAAGAGAAGGGAGTGATGTTTGCTTCGGCAGAGCCGTGTGTCTGAGAGCAAATCCGGCCAGGATCTGGAAGGCTCGGGTCTCAGGCCGCCTGGCTGCCGGCCGGGGCTGCGTGAACAGTCACCAGAAGAGGGCATTCTCGCTGGCTGCTGGGCCTCCCGCAGCCGGAGTGTGTCTGAAGCCTGGTTGCCAGAGCCACGGCCACCCCTTCTCCCGGTGACAGACTTGCCATCCCCACAGAGCCGCGGGGATGGCTCCTTGGCCCTAAAAAGGAGGCACTCCTACATTCGACATTGCTTTTAATACTTTGTCCTTTTATCGCCTCTGGTTTGTCTCCTGGCATCCTTCACTGTTAAAATAATTACTCCTGCTCCGCATTTTTTTTTTTTTTTCCTAAACCTCCTGCCACAACAAACACGCTCCGCTCCTCGTGCTCGGAGCCACCCTCCCCGCCGCGCTCGGCTGCCAGGCGAGTCTGCAGTGGGTGAGGGACGGTGAACGTGGAACCCGAGTCCCACGGTCCTGGCTCCAGCCTGACTCTGCCGCGTGGGCTCGGACGCAGGGCTTCAGAGACCCTCACTTGGGTTCCCTCGCGTGCATGGTCCCCAGCCAGCTCTGACCTCACAGACCGCATGTGACGTCACGCGCCTGATGGTTTCTGTCGCGAGGAGTACGCACGCCGGGAACACGCGTCTTTCTGAGGGTCCGTGGACCACAAGAGCTCTGATGTTCGCTGTTCACAGAACCCCTGGGCCGTGTCCTGTGGCCCCTCCGTTTGGTGACCAAGACCCCTCTGCCTCTCAACCAGCTCCAGCTCGATGAACTCGCTGCGGGCTGCAGGCGATCACGGTGTGACCCGGGCCTCTCACTGGTGCGTGTGTCCTCAATTTTAAAGACATGTAAAGAAGGAAATGAAACACTTGGCATGCCAGGAAAGGAGTCTCTCTCGCTGTCCCATCTGAGAACACAAAGTTTATAAATAGAAGCATCACAAGCAAGAAACACTAAGACATCACAGGCGCAGGCACGCTGGCCTCGTCTGTTCATCACGGACTCTGCACCCCATCCAGGCCCTTCTCCGGAAGACCGGAGCCTGCCGTGGGCATCGGGCAGCCTTGGGTCCTCTCCCTCGCCCTTCTTTGACTTCTTTGGTCCCGTATGGCTTGAAATTAGACTGTATTGTCCTTTGTGCTTTCTCTGCCAGACCGAGGGGGCTGACCGGGTCCAATAACACAGGCTGCAGATAATGCTGGGCCCAAAGTGTGCTTTTCAGCAGATGCCAACATTGAGGCAGACAGTGCCTGGCCGGCCTTGGCATTCTCATCTTCCCCACCATCGCCTCCCCTGGGTGACCGGTGATCCTGCCATTGGTGCATGGCATCGAACCCAGGTTGGACCCTAGGTATCTCCAAGGTCTCAGGGAGGCTCCGATGTGGGGGGGGGGGGGATTACCAGTGCTCATTATTAGTTATTTACAGAAGAAGAAACCGCTTATCTCCACAAGAGTGAAATGCATAGAATCTGGATAACACTCTTTCTAGAGCAAAAGGTGTCAGGCTGAAGTCAATCTTGGCTCCTCGGACGTTGCTGGCTGCCACCCGTGTGTCAGTCACCCCCTCCCCCCACCATGAGTTGAGGACGCTGGGACACATCGACCTTTCCTGTGCCTTTTGTGGCATGGGGAGGGTGGGCGCAAGAATGAATACATGCATTTAATGTTTCTATTTTTTAAAAATTTTTAAATGTGTATTCATTTTTGAGAGACAGAGAAAGAGGGAGAGAGAGAGAGAGAGAGAGAGAGAGAGCAGGGAAGGGGCGGAGAGAGAGGGAGACATAGAATCAGGTTCCAGGCTCTGAGCTGTCAGCACAGAGCCCAACACGGGGCTCAAACTCATGGACCACGAGATCATGACCGGAGCTGAAGTCGGAAGTTTAACCAACTGAGCCACCCAGGCGGCCCCGTTATTTTTAAAGTGAACTCTACACCCAACGTGGGCTCAAACTCACAACCTGAGATCAAGAGTTGTATGCTCTACCGACTGAGCCAGGCAGGTGCCCCCTGTGTTTACTGTTTTTAAGGCTATGTTAGTCTGTTCAGACTGCTGTGACAAAGTACCACAGGCTGGGTGGCTTAAGTGACAGAAATTTATTTTTTAACTGTTGTGGAGTCTACAAGGTCGAGAGCAGGGTTCTGGCTAATTCAGCTTCTGTTGAGAGCTCTCTTCCTGGCTTGTGGACAGCCAGCCACTCATTCTGTCCTCCCGTGTCCTTTCCTTGGGCACAAGCATGAGGAGGGAAAGAGAGAGACATCAAGAGGGAGAGACAGAAAGCGCTCTGGAGTTTCTTCTTGAAAGGACAGTGAGTTTAGAGGATCATGTCTCCGCCTTTAGAGCCTTATATAACCTTAATTACTTCCTTCAAGGCCCATCTCCATTACAGCCATGCTGGGCCTAGGCCGTCAACATGTGAATTTTGTGGGGACATGTACCTTGAGTCCATGATAAAAGTATTTCAGGTGCTCTCGGAAGGACATGGGGTCACCCTTAGATTATACTCTCACTCCAGCACTTACCAGCTGTGCGGTCTTACGCAAACCAACTAACCTCTCTGAGCCTTATCGTTCACATTTGGAAAACAGGGATTAAAAAAAAAAAATGCCTCCCCCAGAGTGTGATTACAAAGAATAGATGAGATGATTCGTACAGGGCACCTGGCCCAGGGGGACACTCCAAATACGAAAGAGAGGCTATGGCAATTGCTGATATTGTTATTTATCATCTGTGTTATTATTATTTATCAATACCACCCACAGAGCCTGCCCCAAATGCTGGCTTAGAGTTTCGCATCACAAATGTTCTCTGTGGTGATGTTTGCACCTCTTAGCCTTTATCACCAACGCTCCCTGGGGTCACCACTCCAAACAGGAGCTATAAGAGAATGTCACAGTGCCTTCCGTGGGATGCAGAGGAAATATCAGTGCTCCTTTCCAGGGCAGTGACTGCCCGTGTCTATAATCACTTTCGCGTTAGAGCATTTTGTCTTAGTTGTTGACAGCGTTAACACAGTTACCACAGTCATGACCACTTTGCCTGAAACTCCTGCCTAAAGCAAATGTCCTGCAGGAAAATAAAAAGGAACATAACCATTTTTAGATGCGGAGCCTAAAGTTAAGGGATCCGAGATCCCACTGCCGAGCAGCGGCCGAGCTTGGGTCCAAACGAAGAGCTGTGGAATCCCAGAGGCCGCACGCTCCAGGCTTCACAGGCCTGGCTCCATCAGCAATCTCAACAACAACGCTGAAAAACCAAGCATCCCAGCTTAGTACTTACAACGCGGGGCAGTTCTTCTCGGGCTCGCCGGCCTCGGGTCCGCTGTGGTTGTGTTGAGCTGAACCTGCTTCATCTCAACGGCCAGGCTGCACGCTGCGTGTTGGCTGTGTGTGGTTTCGGGCCGCATTGTGGGATTCGTGCGCACTCAGCATATGCATTTTTCTCTTGATCCCAGACCGGAGGACTGGTGACCACCCCCAGGCACGTGGAGGCTCATCCAGAGAAGAGCAAGCACATCTAACGTGTCTGACTGCATCACGCCAATGGCCTTCCAGTGGCTAAGCCAAGGCATGGCCAAGCCCAACATGGGAGAGAGAGGAAACTACGTGCACAGCAGTATGCGTGGGGTGAGGAAAGAGTGATATTTAGCTGAACGATCAAGCTAGTAAGACAGTGACAGACAGAAAAGGGACAACAGCAACACCTCGATTCGCAGCAAGGTTGCTCACCCTCTCTAAGGCCTTTCTAGTGGATTCCAGCCAGCCTCCGTTCTGACTGGTTGAATGTCAGTTCTGCTGGATCAGGGGCCAAGCTCTACAGTCTCCAAAATACTCTGGCTATCACCCTTGATTATTAGTAGGTCAAATGCCGACTTCCCAGCGCCTACGATCTCTAGCACCCCTGAGCCCCCACTCTGAGCCCTCATCATTCTAGGAGCAGGGCCTCCCTTTTCTACAGCAGTGAAGTGGACACAGGTTTCGGAGCCCAGGAAATGGGGATGAGAATCACGGCTCTGACACTTCCTAAAAGTGACCTTGGCCAAGCAACATGACCTCTCTGAATCTCAGCTCTTCAGTGGGGAGGTTCACAGGCTGCTGTGAAAGACGACCCACTTGTTGCATCCACATTGGCTAACACAGGGCCTGATTGGGGGCACACACTCACCAAGTGATTGCTCTCTTCCTTTTGTTCTACCATTAGACTCGACTTTACAGAATTGTCAAGAATGATCAAGTGCTGTCAATTTCATGTAACCCAACCTAATAGATTATAAAACTCTTCTGGGCAGACGTGGTGTTTCCTTCAACTCTATCCTTCGCCACGCTGAGTACCAAGTAAACGTTGAGTGTTGGTGCATAACACGCACTCACGGTCTTGGTTTTTCCCAGTGGTGTGGATGGAATGGGGGATCAGAGGGAGGAACGGTTGGGAGGAGAACAGAGGAACGAATCAATTAACTACCCACTTGCCTTTGACCAAGAGTGAAAATGAGTGTTCAATGCCAGCGACAGTGTAACGAGGGGATGATGGGGGATACGAGGCTGGGGGCTGCAGGAGAAAATCTGTGCCCATTTCACGGTGTGGGGAAAAGACTGTGTGTTTGGGGGTTGTGCAGCCATGGAGGTTTTAATCTTCGGTCTTCCAAAGACAAGTATCAAGTCCCAGGCAAATCACTGATTTCTCTGAGCTTGTCATCTGTAGAAACAGAAATAGTGCAGCCATCACGGAAGTAACAACACCTGCCAGGGAGCCCACGTCCTACACTGAGCTCAGCTGTCTCGGTGACCCATCATCTCCTGAGGTTGCTCCAGGCCAGTCCTGAGGTTAGGACTTGAGAGGAGGGAATACTAAATGAATGTAAGGCACCAGAATTCCAGGGTGTCTAGACCCTCCCAGTACAGACCTGAAAACCACACCAGAGGGATTTGCCAGGAAGCTAGCCGGCATTCCCAGAGCAAGCCGTTGCAATTCCCCACCCTGGCGCTATAGCAGCCAGAAAGTCAGCTGCAGCCGTGCCCCCCGGGCACCACTTCAATAACACAAGCAAGATGTCAGCATGGGTGGAGTCTGGGAAGATCTGGAGAGAACATCAGGTATACAATGAAGACTATTATGCATGAAAATTAATTCGCGTTATGCCTTTGAATCAAAGAATGAAAGTTCCCAAGCAAACTTCAGGATCAAAAATAGATCCTCTCTAACATAGGCAGAAGGTGGCAGGATTATCATTATCTTCTTCATCGTCAGACAGAACAAAGCACTCAACAAATAGTTTTTGAGCACCTACGCTGTGCCAAATGATCGACCGGGCGCACAGGTCAACAAGGTGAAACAGGTAAAGTCATCTCTGTCCTCCAGGAGCTCCATTCCTTGTCTGCACCTGAACAGAAAGAAAGGCAGGGCTGGGGTATTATCTTCACCTGTGGAATGAGGGTAAAAATGTGGTAGGGCAGGCATGCCAATGTCCAACGAAAAGGTGGACAAAGCATGATGCAGATCAGAGGTCTGTTAAATTGTTCAGCAATTAATAGCATTCATTAGGCTTTTACTGTGAGCTCATCATTTTTCTAGAGATCACAGGCAACAGGAACAGAACATGAAATCTTTCCCTTCCTCTCCGGAGCGTAGAGTCTAGCTCAGAAGACTGGATCAACTCATGCACAAAGACCACACAGAAGGCAGTATTGTGTTTATTTGTTTTAATTTTTGACAGACCCCCGCTCTTTGGACACCCACCAGGGAAAGAGTCTGAGGGAATCTCATGCCGTAAGTTAAACGATGAATGGCCAGGATTGGCAGTTTGATATCATGAAAAGGAGGAGGGGACACAGCATCAGTCACCAACAGGGCTTTTGGTATCATTCCACCTGAGCTCCAACTCCAGCCTGAGTTCGTGGCAGCCAAGACAAGGGGACAATATGCCTGCCTGTCAACGTGTGCTTGTATTTTTGTGTTGTTTTTAAGCAAAAAGGGCACATCCCAAATCCTGGGGGAGAGTTCGTTAGCATCATGGACAAAGTCCAAAACTCTAGCTTTTAGGATAAACGCATACCAAATTCCACAGGACTATTTTCCGTAACGACTCTCAGTAAAACACAAAGATGTAGCAAATCACAACTCAACAGAGGTGATTTGGCAAAGCATGGGACAAAGTGGTCCAAATCGATAGATTTCCATGGATCTAACTTAATGAAAGACCTTAGGTCAACCTAGCAACTTACATGGGTGGGTAAGGAACACGTGCTTCAATTAACCCAACAGCTATTTACTGAGCACTGAGTCACCCAAATATCTGGGACATGGCCCTTGGTATTCAGTAGGTGCTCACCAATGCCCTTTACAGTAAATTCTTGTAAAAAGTTAGAGGCAAACCTCCAAAGAGTTTTACCCACCTTTGGAGGCTTCTGGGTGGCAGTTAGCGTCCCGGCTTCCCCCCTCCTCAGGACAGCCCTCCACATTTCTACCTAGACCGTAGAACCCAGTTACATGATCAGCTGGGAGCAAGGATTCGTCAGACCAACAAAAGTGATACAAGAAATGGAAGTTTCTCAGCAAGGAGCCTAGTGATGGAAGTGCGTTAAACCCTAGAAGTTACTATGCAGCTTCTAGTTCTCACAGTGGGGAAAAGAAGAGAGATCAGGCTGTTCCCTTCCTGGGCCATCCCGAGGGCATCTTAATAAATGTAGCCCCTCCGTGAGAGGTACCCCTTCCTCTCCTCTCCCCACCCGCGATATCCCTGGCAATTTTGACCTCAGTGAGCCAGAAAAGGTGACAGGCAGACAATTTCCCAAAGCTGGCTAGACCCCACATGCTCCTGTTTAAGCACTATCCCCATCCTGTCAAGAAACCAAGGGAGGGACCAGGCACTTGGAAGCACGTCTTTTCTTTTGGGCATCCAAGCCTTCTAGGGAGGCTCTACAGTCACATGCACTTTGCTCTCACTCTGTCTGACACAAGCACTTTGCCAGGCTGAGTGAACCCCTCACTTTCTCCTCCACACCCCAGGGTCCCTGCTTTACCACACCCAGGGAGCTGGCTCGCCCCATGGCTGACTACCTCTGCCCACCCTCGGTGGTCTTCTGCCTCCACCTTCCTCACAGATATCCCACCTTGTTTTATCATTAAAAACGGACCCATGAACAGCATCCAAATCAGTCCAGGCTCAGGACCCTGTGTAATTTGCCCCACAACTGTCATTTGTTCTGAGGTGCTATTATCATTTTTTTTTTTAATGTTTCTTTGTTTTTGAGAGAGGGAGACAGAGCACGAGCTGGGGAGGGGCAGAGAGAGTGAGGGAGACACAGAATCCGAAACAGGCTCCAGGCTCTGAGCTGTCAGCACAGAGCCCACTGCGGGGCTTGAACTCACAACACGTGAGATCGTGACCTGAGCCAAAGTTGGACACTTAACCAACCGAGCCACCCAGGTGCCCCTATTATGAATTTTTAATTATTATATCACTTCACCTCCCCAGACAGGCCTTTCCAGACCACTCATCTAGAACAATCATTCCGCCTCCATTGCTCATTTTATTTTTCTCTATAACGGTCATCTCTACTTGAAATCACACTATCTGCCTGTCGATTGTCTTCTCTGCTAGGACGCAAGTTCTTGAGGGTTGAAGACTTTGCTTCATCCTCCACAGTGTCCCCAGAGGCTCCATGAGTGCCCAGGGACACGACTGAACAGATGAACACCTCCCTACACATGCTATGGTGTATTTCGTCTCTTTACTTCCATCAGGTGTTGGGGTCGTCTCCCCGATTTTGCTCAGGTCGTCACCTTCCTCAAGAAAAATCTTCCAGCACATCATCCACACCATTTCTTTTTAAGCTTTCTGTTGGATCTCGGCCACTGCTGCCTTCAGAAAAGCTCTCCTAACCTCAGGTGTTCTTTCTCTGGGCTTCTGTGTCCCCCTGTGTTGATCTCTGTCAGTGCATTTCCTCCACGCGGCTATCGCTATCCATGTACATCTCTGTTTCCCTTATGGGACATTCCCTCCCCCAAGGACCTGTCCCTGTTGTCCTTGTATTGGGCACTGCGCCCACTATGTTGGCGTAGCAAACTCTCCATAGATTACGTAGCCGATACCTTTCAACCCAGCCCCTGATAACACATTAGACACCCTTTGTTCACATAGACATCATCACCTCCTGAAGCCCAGAGAGAAGAAATCCTTGCTTGTCGTCAACGGTGCTCAGTGATGGAGGCTCATGAGCTGAACCCCGAACATACACCTCCCCGTCAGATATTCTTTCTGGCCGCATGTGACCATTTGGTTGATCCCTTTTTGTTCGGCATTGAAATCCTATCATCCCACCTGGACAGTAAGCTCCCTGAAGACAGAGATGGTGTTCTACCTTGCTGGTATGCATGTAGGGAAAAGAGCGGCGTGTCATGCAATTTAAATGCTTAATAAATATGTGTTGGCTGAATTATTAATTTAATTAACTTCCAGAGAGTTTTCTGCTTGAATGCATGAACATAAAGATACACATGGGAACCTATTTAGTCATTTTCTTGCCACTTGAATTGTAAATGCATTACATGTATATTCCTACCAGCTCTACTGGCCTCTTCTTAGAAGGTGAAAGCATACAGATCCATTCCTCTATCAGTTAAATCAATTAAATGATATTAATGACTGGTCTTTAGAATAAAAACGGTCTTTGAATTTTTTTTCCCCCTGTGAAACAAAATGGCTTTTCCCCTCTGTTTGACAAATAAGAAAGGCAGACCCCTCAAGTGCTGCTCAGAAAGCATGGTCAACTGGGGAAGTGGAGGGGCAATGGGTCACCCACTTTGGCCTCAAAAAGTGGATTGGGTTGCCATCATGTTTTTTTAATGTTTGTTTGTTTGTTTGTTTGTTTTGAGAAGGGAGGAACAGAGAAAGAGGGAGAGAGAGAGAAGCCCGAGCAAGCTCCACACTCAACATGGAGCCCAGCGCAGGGCTCCGTCCCACGAACTGTGAGATCATGAGCTGAGCCAGAATCGAGAGTCAGACGCTCAACCAACTGAGGCACCCAGGCGCCCCTGGGTTATCATCTTTTTACAGCTGAAACAAGATTCAGGATGATCTTGATCAGAAGTCAGGAAATTGTTCTCATAATGAGGCAGATGTTTAAGTATTTTAGGCTTTGTAGGACACACAGTCTTCACTGCAACCACTCAGCCCTAGTTGTTGGAGAATGTAAGCAGCCATAGACAACACAAGTGACCATGCCTGTGTTCCAATAAAACTTTATTTGTGGACACCGAAATTTTTCAGATTTCATACACTGGTCACCGTGTGTCCTGACACATTATTCTTCCTTTGATTTTTTTGAAACATTTTTTTGTATAAAACATTATTAGCCCGCCGGCATACAAAAACAAGTGATGGGCTGCATTTGACCTTTAAGCTATAGTTGGCTGACCTCTGATCCAAGAATACCTTTGTCTCTCCCTTAAAACGCCGAGGAGATGGAGAAAGGAATCATAAAGTGAAACCATGGCAGTTCTCCATCAACAACCACATCTTCTGATTCCACGTCTAGGTTTCTGACCAGTGCACGGGACCTCTGTTGGTTCTATACCTTCCCGCCGCACACGGATGCCCATCTAAAATAGAAAATACATTTTTCTGGATTCACCAATGACAAAAATACCATTGCACGTCACAGCAGATTGTCAGATTGTTCTTTGAGACAATCAAGATTCCCAAAGGGCTCTGGGCATACACCTTTCACATCATGTCAAGAAACCGCGTGAGAAAACCTGCACTACACTGAAGCAAGGCCCTTTATGGGAGAGGACTGTGAAACTCAGGCCATAGCCCCAAGGACGGGATGGTTAGAGATCTCTGAAACATGTAGTTCTTTTAATGTGATGGAGCAAACTTGGAGCTTCAGGAGCATGAGGATATGAGGCTTCGATAGCATTGCAACTTGCTTCCCTAAGTAGGGTAACCTTGAAACGCATGCCCAGGAAGGTGGGGAGTAGGGTACATCGGGTGAAGTATTTTCTAAATGTGCACAGTATACCCGAGTGACAAAAAACTCAGTAACCAAAGCAGGCAATATATTTTTAAGTGTTGGGTTTTTCTGTGTTGTTTTGCTTTGTTTACTTTTTTTTTAAAAAGTTTATTTATTTTGAGAGGGAGAATGCAAGCAGAGAGAGAGGGAGACAGAGAATCCCAAGCAGGCTCCACACTGTTGGCACGGAGCCCCATGTGGAGCTGGATCCCATGAACCGTGAGATCGTAACCTGAGCCGAAGAGTCAGGCACTTAACCAACTGAGCCACACAGGTGCCCCATCAGGTGACATTTTAATGCAATACTTAAGACATCAAAACTAATGCCGAAAAGCCACAGTGAACAAAATATCAAAGTTTTAAGTGAAGTCAGGATCTAATTATACGTGCATGAGTCACCTTTCTTACCTCACCCCAATTTATCATGTAGATCCTGCTTCTATTCAATAATTTTGACATTTTGTTCATCCTGGATTTTTTTTATAATAATTTTGAGCTTTGAAAATATTAGATTGCCCAGGAAACACTGTACAGAATTTAAAGCTGGCAAAAAGAAGCTTCCACAGTCTCTCATCTTTTAAGAAGATACAAAAAGTATGCTTGCCACGTCAGTACAGAATGCAGTTACGACCCATGAGCACAGATATCTGTTTTGCTGTCATTCCATCAGAATTGTTCGACATCTTGTAGGGAAAACACACTAAATGTGTCCGCCTGAGTTTAATGCCAGGCTATTTATTTCTGAAAATTATAAAATGTTTGATTGTCAATGTCTCTTTCATGAAGAGCTGGTGCCTATATCTGTCCATTGCCTTGAAATAATTCATGCTGAGGGAAAACCAATACTATACTTAGTGTAGTTGATTACAGACCTTGTCATAAGCTCCAACACCTTGTCTGTTAAGAGGCTGAGTACTCCTCGAAACACCCACGGAGGCTTGAATACAAGAGTTGATGTATATCACTTCCAGCAAAGCTTATTACCTCTTCTGCAAAAATAGAGCTTTGAAAATACCCTAAGCCTAATTTTTCCTTAGAATCTTCAAATATACACTCAAAATTGGCACTTATACTCCATCCTCTCCTTGACAATAGAAATGTCATTTGCTTATCAGAATGTTCTATACAAGTGGTTGGTCGTCAGCTGAGAAATTCCTAAAGAATATTAATTCTGATCTTGCTTCGAAAGAGTCATCAAGAATAAATCATTAAGGTTGTGCACATCCAGGCTGCCCTCCCCCCTTTCCCTTGCCATTGGCCAAGTATCTCTACCATTGCTGGACCCTTAGCCTGAACCAAAACAGTGGTCTGAAATAGCAAGGCAATCTTCTTCCCATATCAATTGTTGACAGCCAGAAACCTCTCTTTGATGTCCCTAGATGAAGAAGGAGAAAGAAGGCGTCATTAGCTGGTGTTTCAATGTGTGTGATATTTCCACTTTCTCTAATTCTTTTTGAGCTAAGTTCGAATTGTTGAGTCAAAGAACCCTTTGGCAGGAGAAGTGATTATATGTTTCAGAGGTCAGAAGCCTGACCCTTTGCTGTGAAAATGCCTGAAGGTGAAATTGAGCCACGTTCAAAGGGAAATCTAATTGACTGCTCTTGGTCTAATTTCCTTGAGAACTGCTACCCTTGAATTACCAAGCTGCTGCTTTAGGGTATCCAGGGTGGTCCTCAAGAGATGGTCTTAAGAATGCCACAAGATGGTACCACTCTTTTGGCCCAAGGTAGCTTCTAGAGGCCCTCTTGCGCCCAGCTCACTCACTCATCCAACAACAAATATTTACTTGGCACTTACTTACTGTGTGGCAGATACCGTTCTTCCATGGGAGTTGTGTTCAGATTCTTTATTTATGGGATGAAAGCTACCTAACATTAAAAGAAGCTGTTTATTCTTTTCACCATGTCAATGCCATCCACAGAATTTGACTTTGCGGGAATAATGGCTGACCATTTATATAAATCATTATTAAGACCCCACCAACTGACAGAATCCTTCCTTTCTTTTACTCCCATTAGATTACTCCCACCCATACAATTGCTAAAATTTCCCTCCTTTCTTTTCTCCTCTCCCTCTGCTTATGTTTTTGTGTTGAACCTTCTGTCCTGTTTGCTCCTTTTTGAGGGTTGGGCTCTTTCCACAGTGTCACAGAACAGATCTCAAGCGAGCATATGCAAGGTTCACTTGCTCGTCCCTTGGAAAACTCCTAAAAGCAGTCCAAGGAAAGCCACCAAGTGCTAAGACCCATGTTTTTCATTCTATTTCAACATTTTTCTCCCATCGAGTAGATGGTCCAAGACATGGACAAAACAAACTTGGTTAGCCTTAGCCTGCTTGACTAATAAAGATGAAGTGTTAGAACTACAAGATGGAAAGCCGTGCCGATAGGATCCCATTCCATGTCTCAGATACGCATGCATGCAAACTTCCCTAAGTGGGGGGGAGGAGCTGGCTCACCACACTGGTTGTTACTATTGTTTTGCTTTCAAACGACTCCAAAAATTATTCTCCATAAGGCCTATGGAGCCTCCAGGTAGACATTGGCAAGGTCAACTGCAGTCAACTTACCCCTTGAGATAACTCTATGGACTATTTGGCTACCAATGTATGGAATTGTCGCCATTGAACTCTACCTTTTCTTTGTTCCTGATCTCCATACCCAGGCTGTCCTTTCCGTGATTGATGAGATTATCTTCCTGAAACACACACCAGGTAAGGGTTACCCTCCTCCCAACTTCAAAAGCCTTCAGCAGCTTTCCATGGCACACTGATGAGGTTCATAGTCATTAGCATAGCAGGCAAACCCTCCACTATGTGTCTGTACATGTGGGGCATGTGGCACAAAGAGACGTGGGCTTTGGGACCACAAGACTGGGACTCAGACCTCAGTTCTGCCATTTACTGACTTTTCCTCTTTGAGACAAGCCTCCGTTTCCTCAGTTTCTTTGAGTGAAACTTCCTTTTTCCTGCAGGCTAACTCGAGTCCCCTGATATCTTGTGAATAGAAAGTGGCACTTAAAGCCTCTGTCCTATTCTTAATTATCTACTTTTGACTTACTCCACTAAGTTGCGGGTTCTCAGAGGGTAGGAATTCTATCTTTTGTATCTCTATGTTCTCCCAAGGCACTGATAAAGCAGCATCAGTCAGCTCTTATCAGGTCATGCCGGAGTAACAAATAGCCTGAAAGTCTCAGGAGCTACCACAACAAAGGTTGACTTTTGCTCACACGTGTTTAACTGCAGGTCAATACCAACACCCCTTTTGCCACCAGACTGGAATCCAGACTGAGTGTGTGGTCCCTTTCTGACACTTGAACTTCTCAAGACACAGGGAGGAGAGTGACAACAGAACCATACAACCGGTCTCGGACCTCCACTAGGAAGTGGCATAAATCATTCTCACTGTTATCTTATTGGTCGAAGCATTATCGTGTGACGCAACTGGTTATCGATGGTATTGGGCAGCGTGAGTGCTCATGGGATGGGTGGGCATTGCCCAGGAGAGGACAGTATATATTTAAGCACATTGTTGGAGTTGACCACACTTGGACATCAAAGGTGTTCAGGGGATGCTATCTAAGTGAGGGGCTTATATCATTTGTAAATAATCCTCTAAAACCTGTAATGTGATCGTGGTCAGGGTATTATTAAAGGCATTGCTCACTCAATTACAAGGTATACGTTTTATGAAGAACTATCAGTGTGGTTTCTCTTAGCAATAATTCCAAAAGTAAATATTCTTCCACTCCACCCTTTCCCCTAGGGACACTGTCCCTTGTTCCACTGGCTACTAGGAAGCTCAAGAATAAATGACAGCCCTCGTCCTTAGTGAATTCTTCAGAAATTTATGGCAACTTTTTCCAGAACTGACCGCATGCCTCGCATCGTTTTATTTTACTTTCATCCTTATTTACTCAATTGAAATTTTATCATGCTGTAGTTTCCACAAGCTATTTTAAAAATATGGATTGCAAATAAATGAGCTTATCTCAGATATACCCTTTGAGGCTGTTTGAAGATGGTCTGTCCACTAGACTTTATTGTATTCTTGCTTAATGTTTTAGCTCTGCCTTTAAGGAATAAGTGAAAACACATGTGCAAGACAAATCATTCCTTGTCCTTCCAAATATGCCATGAACTGCCTGATCAAAGGGAAATGAAAAAAGCCACTTTTCAGACAGGGCCCCAGGGGTCCCTGAACCAAACCAGTCTCTCTGGGGCTGGAAAGGACAGATTCCCCCCAGTCTGCTCTGGTTCCCCAAAGCACCTGCCGGACCCGGCACCTTTGCCCTCATCATCAAGGAGGAGAAGCATAGATACAATCTTTTCTGCCTGTTAGGACTGTGGGAAATAATATCACAGACAAACTCTGAACCCCCAGGAGGCACCTCCTTCCGGTAACAAGGAAGCAGATAAACTGGAAATACCTGGCAGGTGAATCTCTAAGACAAACCCGTTTGAATCTGTGGACGCATGGCTGGTCTGCTTTCCATATTAGGATCAGAGCAATTGGATTCCTCATCTTTGGGTCCCAAAACCATCGTACGATAATGTGAGGCTGACCGTTTCATGTACCTTTATGAGCCCCACGTGTGGCTCCTTACTGTGTTTAGGTCTAAAGATGAATTGCTAAGCTTGGTCTATGAGTCTCCATGAGCTGGTTCGTGCCTGCTTCTCATTCTTTTTTTTCTGCCATTCCCCACCATGCCCACTGCCAACCGACATCATCAAAGTACTTTTGGTTCCTAAATTTTGAATGCTTTTGTTCAAGCTCATGCATTTTCAGTTCACGTTTCCTTGGCTAGGCATGCCTTTCCTCTTCCTTTAAGATGATGATGATGATGACGATGATGATGATGGTGGTGATGAAGACGGTAAGCCTTAGTTAAGTCCTCTACTTTCTTCATGCCCATCCCAACACATCACTGGGGAGCTTTCCTTTTTACTCCTCAGGATGTCTTAGGTGCCCCCGCCCCTGTGGTGATCTCCAATGACACCTCCGCCTTTTACGATATTGTGTTTGTGAGTCTCTTTTCTCAGTTACCTTCTGGTTCCTTGAGGCCCAATGTCCTATCAAGCTGACCCCTTCATCCCCAGCCATCATTAGCTCAGTAGCTGGTGTTTATGAGATGCAGAATAAGTGTTTGCCAAATAGTGAGTGGGTAAGTTAACCAGCCAGTTCTAATGGTTAAGTGAGTCACAAAGAACGAAACAGCATGGACACAGTCAGAGGAATCTGGCGGAGGAAACTACTCTTTGAACTGACAAGTGTTTATCCCATCTGAGGTCCAAGGTGGCGGAGACTTATTTCACTTAGCACAATGCCTTCCAGATCCTTCTGTATTGTTGCACATGGAAGAATTTCCTTCTTTGTAAGGCTGAATGGTATTCCGTTGTATGTGTGCACCTTCTTTTCCTTATCCATTTATCTGTCGATGGGCATGTAAGTTGCTTCCATTTCTTGGCTATTGTGAATAATGCTGCAGTGAGTATAGGAGTTCAGGTATCCTTTTGGGATCCTGATTTTACTTTATTTGGCTATATAACCAGAAGTGGGATGGGTGTATCACAGGGAAGTTCTAGTTTTAGGTTATTTTGAGGAAATGCTATACTGGTTTCCATAAAAAAACAAATAGGACGTATACGATGAATCTAAAATTGTCGAACTCTTAGAATCAGACAGTGAAATGGTGGTTGCCAGGAGCTGCAGGAGGAAGAAACAGGAAGGCATTGGCCAAAGGGTACGACGTTTCAGTTATGCAGGATGAGTAAGTCCTAGAGATCTATTGTACTGCCTGGTGTTTAGAGTTAACAGTACTCCGTTGTATGCTTAAAAACCTGCTGGGGGCAGATCTTACGTTGACTGTTCTTATCTTAAATGATAGTCATAATAGTAATAAATAAGAGGGCAGGAGGAAACGTGTGGTGGTGATGGATAGGTTTATGACATCGATTGCAGTCATGGTTTCATAGGGGAACACTTATCTCCAAGCTCATCCACTGTATGCAATAATTATGTACAACTTTTTAGATGTTTGAAAAATGGTGAAGGAGAAAGGCAGGGCATTTCCTTTCACAGAAGGATTGGAGAGGGTGCAATGGGTCTGGCTTCAGCCTTTCCCCTCGCTGAGTCTGGCCTTGTGATGACCACTCACCCGGGAGAACGTTGAGTCTGCCCCCCGGAGTGGCAGGCAGTGGGGACGGCCCGACGGAGTGAGCAGAGACATGTTGGAACAAGAAGCTGCAGGGATGTATTTTGTAAGGAAGGGAGCAGCAGAGAATGTAGGGTTTCACCAATGGCCTCATAGTCATTATGCGGAATATTGGTACTATCACAACAGGATTCGGGGCAGGAGTAACCCTAGGCAGTGAGGACAATGGCAGAAGGAAAAGGAGGCATGAGACATTTTTCCTGATAATAGAGCAAAGAGAGAGAGAAGAAAAGATGAGCGACAGCAGTGCTATCTGATAAAAAACATACTGAGGGACCCACACGTAATTTAAAATTTTCTGATCACTGCCTATTAAAAGAACATATAAAACCTACAAAAAGCGACAAGCGAATTGTCTAATGATGTATTTTTTTTCACCCCGTGTAACCAAACTATTATTTCAATTCTTAAATCATATGGAATTATTAAAGAGAGATTTTCCTTTCTCCTGTCTGTGTGCTCGGTACCCAAACTTTCATACTTACAACACGTTTCCATTCAGACTGGCCACGTCGCCGATGCCCCACGGCCTCCTGTGGTTGGCGACCACAGGGCTGGACAGTACAGGATTCAGAGGCACTGTTTTGTGTGGTCCCGTGTCTGGTGTGTAATTGACTTTGAGGAAATTGGGAAAGGGCCAGACACAGACCTTAGAGGGGAGGGGTTTCTGTTCTCGCCGCCCAGGGCCCAGCAAGCAGCACCACGAGATCTCAGGTGAGCCCCTCCCCAACGGCACTTGGTGCAGGGCTTAAATCAGCATGTGCAAAGGTTTAGACCGATCCATGGTCTCCTAAAAGCACAACCCTGCGTTACCTCCCGTAACCCCGACAACCAGCCTAGGTTGGACCCAGGGGTCTTCACGTATAGATGGAGGCCTTCAGGCTCAGGTATGTCATATACGACATCAAGGGCCACACTGGTAGCAGGCCCCAGAGGCAAGGGCTGAGGCCAGATCTGTGACCAAGCTCACTGGTTTGCGAGAGACGGTTAAGGGCCCTTCCCTTGTGACTCTATGGAAAGGTACCGGAAGGCTGAAGTGTTTCTATACAGAACAGATTTCATTGGCTGCATTGCCACAAACGACTCTATTACCAAGTAGATAACTTCTGTTCTGTGCTCCTTCCTGGCTTCTTGATGAAAACCCATACAGGCTGCCTTTCATCCTATTAGATTAGAACAAAAACGCATTTCAAACATGGCTCCTTCCCTCCGCCTCTCTCTTTCACTCAAGCTGATCCGGGCTCTCGGGCATTCACAGAGAAGGCTCCCTGTCATTTTCTCTACATTTTCTGAGTAGAGGAAAGGGGGGAAATATGAAAACCCCAGCAGGTTGCTGCTGCAGCATCAGAAATCTCAACAGGAGCTTGGTTAAATCCTGTCTCTACCGGGAAGCAGGAGCTCACCTCTAATGCATCCAGAAGCGTCCCAGACTTTCGGCAGGTCCTCCTTGTCTCTGCTCCCCCCGCCCCCAGGCATCCCATAACCACCTCTCTTGCCATCCTTGGGCCGCCAATGTCAGGAGAGCCATTGCACCAGGGCCCTGTGCCAAAGAGGGACCTCGGAGAGCAGCCTAACAGAATGGATGTTGCTCTTACCGTGACCTGGGTTCGAGTCCCAGTTTCCCACCCACTTAGCATGTGACTTGGGAAACATCTTTTATTCTGTATCATCCCATCTTTCTCACGTAAGAGGCGCATTCGTCGTATTTCTTCCCGGGGGCTGTGGTGGGTACTAACTGGAACTGAAAGGGAAGTGCCCGGGAGGCACCACAGGTAAAGGTGGCCGACAAAAGCTGAGCCACTATGGCCATCGAGGTAAGAGTAATGCAGATGTGATGGGTGTCCCAAGTTAGACCTTAAAGCCATGTGCAAAAGCTTGTCACATCCTCCCCAGAAGGGCCAGCATACATTAAAAAGAAATGGCTCTTTTACTGAAAATGTTATGAGAAGATTTTTACAGAGATGCCCCTCTTTAAATGCCATGTGCCAAAATGCCATAAACCCCTGCTTTGGACCTTCTGTCCTCACCCCAGGTCTCCTCCCCTGGTGCCAGCTTCTCTTTGCCGCTCTCTTCCCTTTAATGGCCTCTGAGGGTGCCATGTGTACTCTATCGGCTTGCTCTCCATTCGGGGTGACAGAATGCCAGCCAGGGTCACTCCTCCTGAAAAGCTGCCGGGCACTACTCAGAAGACCACTCAGGGCTCCTCAAACATAGCACACGTCACTGCTTATTATAATGATCAACACATGGTCCTTGACCTCAAGGAGTTGCGAATCTAAAGGGGAAGACAAATATGTAAAGAGATCAGCACCCAGGAGTCGGGAAAGGGTTGTGTGAATCATGCAGAAAGCCCACATAAGGCATGGGCTTTGGAGCCTGAAGATGTCAAAGAGAGCTTGTTGGTGTAGGTTGATGTCCGAGCCACCAAATGATAGATGTGAAGGAATTTCCCCAACGGAGAAGAAGGAGAATTCTAAACCAAACAGGAAATCCCGGGGCATAGGCTCGTGGAAACGTGTGAAACGTTTGAGAAAACCCAAATCTCTTCATACTGTTTATGAGCAGCGCGTCCTTGCTGAGAGAGGAAGAGCAGAGATGGCGGGGTGAGGGATCAAGGTTCAGGGAAGGCTTGGTTGGGCACCTTGATGAATTGGAGCTTGATCTTGGAGGTAACGGGAAGCTATGGAAGGATCTCAGGCCGGGCGTTGGCGTCATGATCTCTAGTTACACGAGCCGGATCCGGCTGTTATGTTCGGGAAGCGACAGTGAGATCAGAGGACGAGACACAAGTCATGAGCTATTTAGGTCATACAGGCAAGAGACTGATGAAATGCCACTCATCTCAGGAGCCCAGCAAGTACGGTAAGTGACCTTGAGCAACGGGAAGTCAATACCTACACTTCGCCTGTGAACAACGACACCAAGTTCGGCCAAAGAGGCTTCCTTCCCGCTACCACAGCCGTGAGACAGCAAGCGCATTCCCAAACGCTGTGGCAAGATGTCACTCAACAGACAAGGGATTCTGCGATGGCTTCAATGTAGTCACCCATGGGAGACTGCCAAGCGACATCCCGGGCTTCCTTTTAGACAACGAAGTCGTCATTCTCTCCCACGTAACCTGAGTCTCGGTTAAGGCTCAGCATTTCCAGTTCAGCTTTGCGACACCGCCTGTCACCCTTCCTCAGGTTGTTATTCCCTTTCTCCTGTTCCCTCTCGTCTCTCCAGTAAGGGGAGGGGAGATGCTTAACCTGACTTCTTTTGTGATTAGCAGCACCGGGTTCAAATTTATTAGTCCCAGGAGCAGAAGGCTAATGAGTTAAATGCCCTGATTTAATTAAGCCACCTAATGGTTTCGGCTTACATAAATTCTCACCTGATCAGGCCAGCATCGCGTCGACGTGCCATCCCTGGCACTCTGCAGGGAGACAGCGAACTCGATTCCTAAAGCCCAAGAAGATCCGGGTCCCCCAAGCACTAAGCTCTGAGATAGAGAGGAGGGAAAAAAAAAAATCTATCCAGTCTCAATACTGGAGTCTTTGATCGTCGCAGATGTGACAGTCTGCCAAAGATAATCCATGTCCCGAGAAGCGAACTGCCTTCTGGGGTTGGCGGAGTTATACCTCGATGATCCATTACTCTGCTCTCAGCAAACCTGTCTTATTCCCAGAGAGCAAGTCCAGGGCGGTGAACTGATTCATGGTTTGGGTGTCAGAAACGTGGGATTGAGTCGCTGGCTAGTTAACGTGATCTCAGCAAGCCACTTAACCTCCTGAGTTCCGGTGCACTTATCTGCAAACCTCACCGCATTGTGGTGGAGGTTAAAGAAGGTAATGGACATAAACTACATGGCTTCAGTAACTCACTCCTAATGTGTTATTATCCAGCAGAAGATGAGCCTGGGCATCCAAGACAGCTGTTGCAAGATGCACAGGGGAGGCAAAACCCCGTATACCCCAGCAGCAGCGGCATTTTGGCCACTGGGCTAGAGCATTGCAAGCAGCAGGGCTAATCTCTCCAATGAGCTAAAAGGTGGGTTTGGTTCATTTCCCAATTTAAAGGGAGGACAACGAGGGCCAGAGGGTTGTAGGGGCCTTTCCAGCCACGTAACCAACTGGTCTCCAAATTAAGAATTCCAACCCTGGTCCACGGATACCTTTTTGACAATACACAGGATTCTTCCCTTTTTGATTTTCTCACTCCCAAGCCCAGAAGGGGGGGAAGAAACACAAAAAAACGAATAGAAAAGATATTATTGGTAGACCAGCAGGTGGGAATGTTGATGGTCACAAAGCATGCCAGAAAGTGGAAAAGGCAAAAAAAAAAAAAAAAAAAAAAAAAAAAAAAATTATGAAAAGCAGATTTAAAAAGGAGGCAGGTGGTCCTGTTCAGTAAACAGGCTAAACGCAGGTCCCAAGAGATTTGACCGTGTTCCTCAGGCTATTCCTGAATCACGAGTAAAAGTGGAATGGTGTTCAGGACACTCACTTTCAAAAGCAGAAGACAGGGAGGGATATGGTTCATTCTAGAAAGTTGTTGATCGCATCAAAAGTGATGATGTGACAGACTTGTGGTTTCAGGGGAGAAAGCTCTGCAGCACAGCACATGGCAAATGGTAGGCACACAAAAGAGAGTGTTGATTGGTTTGGTGAAAAATGGAAAATGAGTAATGTTATAGCCCAAACCCAAGAATTCTAGAGAAAGGGGTTCTGAGTAATCTTGACTCTGGAAGCCGTTTATTTGCCACTGACGTGTGGGCGACTATCAGACCAGGCCCCCCAGGCTTGTGCTGAGTTTGACATCGTTGATTTTCTCAAAGCCGCAAGGTCCAAGGGTATGCTTGCTCTGCGTGATGGGTTAGGAGAGAAGGTACCGATGAGGAGGAATCCTCTGACTCACTGACTAGCTCACAAATGTTCTGGAGATGGTGCTGTGTCTGGAGACATTTAAACTATCTCTCAGGGATCTCCCGGGAAGACGTGGAAGACTTTTCCAGAAACGTATCTGTGGGGAATGGAGACGCTCGGTGCAAGCCGACACTCTTGGCCATTCAGATGCCAATAAATGGGGTATTTCTGGAAGTCTGTGGACGGACTTCAAAGGCCGTTCAAGTTGTACTCAACAAGTATATACCAAGAATTTAACATGTTCTAGGCACAGAGCTGGCACTTAAGGAACCAGAGGCAGGACCACTGTTGTCAAGATAACCCAAGGGCTGTTGAGAGTCAGAAAAATGAGCTGGCAATGAGCTGAGCAGCTTCAAGGCAAGCACCGTCCACCCTGCTGCTTTAATACTCAAATACCCTGAAGGTGTAGGTCATGATCCCAACTTTATAGAGGAGGAAACGGAGGCTGGGACAAGTCACATAACCTCGTCCTGTGTCCAAGCAGCTAGCGAGTGACTGACAATGATAGAAATGATAATAATGGGAAAAACAAATCGATCTATCTCTACATCTGTGTCTGTCTATCAGCAACGCCATTTGCAAAGATACTTCGAGTCTTTATCTCCCTGAAAGAAAGGCCAAGAGCACGATGAGCATTTATACTCAGTTAGGATTTTCTCATCTCTGCTACTGAGCTCTATACTATAACTCCTTTCTGAAAATGAGATTCTGCTGAAGACAAAAAAATATACGCATGTCCCTTCAAATCTGAGTCCATTCTCCAAGCCAGACCATTTTTGAAGGCTGAGAAACCCCTCCCCCCACTTCCTATAAGGTTAGAACACGTTCCCCTGTCCAGGTTCCCAGACACCCCACAGGCAAATTCCCTATCAAACTCTGACGCTTAAAACCCTGGTAGATTTTTTTTTTCCTCCGAATACCATCTGTTCGTTAAAGTCAACATTACATCTCTCTGTCCCAGAGAGCCCCAGGCAATCCTCAAATTTTCCTGGACTGGAGAAAAAGCGGCCATAAATTTAAAGACCAAAGAGAGTTCATCTTCTAGAAAGGAATAAAAGGAGATAGGGTGGTAAAGAAAGGGGTGCAGGAAGGAAGGTGGGAAGGGAAGAAAGAAGGAAGGGAGGGAGGGAGGGAGGGAGGAAGGAAGGAAGGGAAGAAGGGGGAAGGAAGGAAGGAAGGAAGAAAGGAAGGAGGAAGGGAGGGAGGAAGGAAGGAAGGGGGGGAGGGAAGAAGGGAAGAGGGAAGGAAGGGAGGGAGGGAGCAATGGAGGGAATAAGGGAAGAGGAAAGGAAGGAAGGAAGGAAGGAAGGAAGGGGGAGAAAGAAGGGAAGAGGGAAGGAAGGAAGGAAGGAAGGAAGGAAGGAAGG
>NW_026057582.1:6552421-6564019 GCF_023721935.1 Panthera uncia | reverse complement strand
AAGAAGGGAAGAGGGAAGGAAGGAAGGAAGGAAGGAAGGAAGGAAGGAAGGGGGAGGGAGGGAGGAAGGAAGGAAGGAAGGATAAAAATGCCAAAGCAGGAGGTCTCTCAGGTGCACATTACTAAGACTTCAGATTCAGGATTGATTTTATAGAAGCTCTGCCCTGTGTTTGCTATCTTGCGTGTGTCCCTATTAGGTAGGGGTAGGTTACCCATTTCTGTACCCTGCTAGGACAGTCTCTATTATGGGGCCGTAGAAGAGATTGTAATGATGTCTGGTATCACTCTTGTCTTTTCTTCTTCTTTCTCTCAATTTTGGGTGTTAACATTCAGAAATAGAACATTGGCTTCTTTCAGCATCTCAACATATATTTTCCTAGAGTAGCTTTATTTAGTTGGGGAGAAGTGAGTAATGCATTTTTATCCTTTGTAGAGGAAAGTTAGGCTCGGGGAATCACAGATAAACACACATATTTAGTTACTGCTAAAATCTGTGGGCTTCATAACGTCTTCCCTCTTCCCTCCCTCCCTGCATTGATGTATACAAACTACCAACCTCCAAGAGAAACATCACTGGTCCCCTCACTGATTTCAGGGACTGTTTTCCTACTAGGGGAACTGACATGCCTAAGGGACCCAAGGTGGGGGAACCTCGCTCCGTGGAGAATGGGGAGTGAGGATGCTCGGGGTATTAATCATTATTGAGTCAAGTTGTCATCTAAGTGACATGATTATTGTTTTTCACGTTCACCACATGCTTTCCTAGAAGGAGATAAGATCAAAACTTAAATAGCAAGGTAAGAAAATGGCAAGAGCAGATTTTTTTTTAATCTAGGTGACATTTCAATAATGACAGAGTGTACATACTCAGGATATTAAAGTCTTATTTCCCAGGCAAATCAGAGGAGTGTGACTCATCCACAGAAATCCAAGCCTTGGGGTGAAGCTACGAATCCGTTCCAGGTCAAAAGGAGGCTGCCATTAGATACCCAACTCCTTTCAAAGTGATGTTCCTGGGGCCTCGATGGCTCAGTCGGTTAAGCGTCCGACTCTTGGTTCCAGCTCAGGTCATGATCTCATATTTTGTGAGTTCGAGCCCCACATTGGGCTCTGCACTGACAGCCTGGAGCCTGCTTCCGATTCTGCATCTCCCTCTCTCTCTGCCCCTCCCCTGCTCATGCTCTCTCTTTCTCTCAAAAATAAGTAAACCTTTTTTTAAAAAAAAAAAAAGTGATGTTAAAAATCCATGCAATTCCGGGGTGTATGGCTCTTCTAATTTTTCAAGATATTTTCAACGTAGCCTCCTCTCAACGCCAAAAACAATATTTTGGAGGTCAACCAAAATGTTTTGTGTGAGCCCAGCAGGTACTCCCGGCCAGCCATTCGGGCATCTCCGCTCAGATAATGAGAGCCATCATTATCCATGAATATAGAGAGTTAGCCACTTTGTAAGAAGTTACTTTGTCTCTTACTCCTCTCTGGAGGTACCACTCTTGTCTTGTTGAGACAAGAGTGATGCGGGCACTGAGTTGAAGGCCTTTACAAACCGAGCAGTGACCTTTACTTAATCTCTCTGTACGTACATCTTCGCTATGGAAAATCGAGGACACCACCTATTTTCTGAGGTTTCCTTAGGGGCTGGGGGCTACAGGTTATGATGTCTGCAAAGGGGTAGAGAGAGGATCGAAGACCATACGTACACTGCCTAGATCTTAGCCATTTTCCTGCTGTCGTTTTCATTGCGGTGGCTACGTAGACGCGAAGGAGGGATTACTCAATTTACCTCGTAGGAAACCGAGACGGAGACGTGGCTATCACCTTCATGGACTACTGTTATAATTAAAGCCAATAATAGGATCCAACTTCTCTCATAGTCATGATTGCAAAGCACTCACACACACACACACACACACACACACACACATCAGCACTGTCACACTTTTTGGAAATTGTTTCTAATGCATTCAGAACTCAATTGAGTGTGGTTTTTATATTACCATGTGATTATTTCCACTGTCTAATTAATTCAGATAAATCAAAATAATAATATTTTGGAATTAAAAATTCTCCCATAGTTACCACCTTGTTAGCACTTGCTATGAAGTGGTCATGAATATCAGCATTTTTTTTTAATGGAAAGGTTTTTGTATTGTTTCACCCAGTCTCTTATTCTTACAAACAGGACAACTCAGATCAAGAAAGACCACCATTCCTAAAGGAAATAGTTACATCAAATTCCTTCTAATATTAGTGGATATTTTAATTCTAATTTCCCTATTCTTAAATACCATCTGAAGATTTTTCAATCACCTATAATAATGGAATTATTGAGATCGCCGGATTCCTGTCACGACATCCTAGCCTACTTGCTTTGTGTCTAAGAGGAAGTCCATTCATCTCTCTGTTTCTCATCCAGAAATTCAAAGTTGTAGTCGAAATCTTCCAGCTCTAAAACACCTTGGATTTCACCACCATCATGTGTATTTTTATAGTAATCTGTGGGCTACAACTCCTTTGACCACTATGCCCCAAATGACTTCTTGTATTGGTTTGCACTTCAAACCATTGTCCAAGTTCATTGCCCAGATAAGGAGCATAGAGGTATTTTCACCTCATAAAGCCATCTTTTTCTTTTTCTTTTTCTTTTTCTTTTTCTTTTCCTTTTCCTTTCTTTTTCTTTTTCTTTTTCTTTTCCACTTCTTTTTCCTTTTTTCCTTTTCCTTTTTCCTTTTTTCTTTTCCTTTTTCATTTCCTTTTCCTTTTCCTTTTTCCTTTTCCTTTTTTTTCTTTTTCTTTTCCTTTTTCTTCTTTCTTTTTCTTTTTCACTTCCTTTTCCTTTTTTCTTTTTCCTTTTTTCTTTTCCTTTTCCTTTTTCTTCCAACCTTGCTCATCTTTGTAGCTCTTTTGCCTGAATTATTTCCTATCTGTCAAAGAAGATGAACGGCATCTAGAATGTTTGGAAAAGCTCCAGAAAGACACTGTGTAGTGTGATTTAAAAATAAACTTAAAAACCAGGAATGGTGCTGTCTATGGAGAGAGCCAAATATCGGGCCAGTTTAGGTAATGAAGGACACAGTCACACATGTATACCAATCGCCCATGCTTGCATTGACCAGCACACACGTGGGTACACACACACCCTTCCCAATCTGCCGTCTCTCAAAGCCCAGCTTGGAGACAGATGCCCTCTCTTCCTGCTGATGCAACCAGAAGCCGTTTCTCCTGCCCCTGCCCTGTGCCCCCCAGACTTCCTTAGGTATTTGCTTTTGTCTTCCCCATAGAGTAATCTCTAACTTGGTCTGTAATTCACCAAAAGGAAGCCTGGTATAACGGGAAGACTATGGACATCGCATCACACCAGTTTAAACCATGGTTTTGCCACTTAACCTGACACTGGGTACTTAGGCGAATCTAAGTAAACTTGGTGTTCTCATCAGAGAAATGGTCATGATAGTATCTGTCTTTTAGAGGTCTCCTAAACATTAAAAGTTGAAAGCGCCTCACACGTCGTAGACTTCAAATAATTCTTTTACATCCATATTCTCCTTTTACATATGTTTTATCACCCCCACCAAAGTACAGGCTCTTCAGTGAAGTCAAGGTCAAATTCATGTCTAATCCCTACAATGCTGTGTTGGGGGTAACAAGAGGAATATTCCATTCCATAAATGTTTGTTGAATGAATGGATAGCTATATTGCTGTTCGTTTCTAATTTCATGTTCGCTACCGTTAGAATCAAATTGATTCTTTCGAGGTTCTTTCCACCACTCTCTGTGATGTGGATAGTAAAATAAATTGAATGTAAAAATATGGGAAAATTAGGCAGGAGTCCTTATGTTACTTGGGAATGAAATGAATCATATCAAATTTTCAAGACTCTATCCATGAATTATCTGTGATGTGGGCAGTAAAATAAATTGAACGTTAAATTATGGGAAAATTAGGAAAAGGATCTGATATAGCTTAGTAATGAAAATGGATCCTTTTTTTTTTCACATGAACATATAAACGATGGTTATACCTGAGTAATGTGTGTTGTTTGCTTTTTTAGTGGTGCTGTTCTTGACCTCTCTCCTAGCATTTTATTGGATTCTTGAAAGTCATTCTTTGTGCATTTACACTATTTCAAAACATCTGCTGCTTTGGGGTTCAAGCTGTGCATTAGGGTTCCAATAATTTGCAGAGAAATTTCAAAGCAGATCTCCTGTCTGAATAACTCCGTAGGAAATGCAGTAGAAGCCTGCTCTTTTATGAGAGTGCTTATAGCCGTCTTGAAGTGTTTGAAACCCAATTCCTTTACAATTGCCTTATCTTGCTATTTCCTACCAAACTATACTCTTGCTATTTACATTTCTTTAAGGGACACTATGGTCCAGCTCCGCCAAAGGACCTAGATGTAGCCAGTTCATGTCTCTGAATTTTAAGCTCGGATGCGTTTACTTTTTCCTAGCTGTGGACCACCCACTGTGGAGGCTGAATCGTCACCACCGCCATCCCAGGCCATATCCCATCACACTTGGGGACAGGAATGGATGTACCCTCCTGACTCATGACCCTGAGCCCATTCCTTGGCCCGGTCAAGTCCACACAGCACGGAGAGCGCCCATTTGGCTTTGGTCTTTGTGCACTTCCTGATTACAAGTATCTTGATAAACCTCAAGGCCACTTGAACTTCTCCCCTTGTCTCCAGTGCAAATCCACTGTCAATTTATAGCCTGCCTCCTTCTGACCTGGAAAGTCTCATTCTCTGCTCCCCGGGGCAACATTCTAGCTCCATCCAGAGCCTCTCAACCTTGCCCTCTTGACTCATTGTGAGTCCTGACGGCATGACAGAGAGAAATTAAGAGCTTCCTGTAAATAGTTTTACTACGGGTGTGTGTAAAATAGCATAGCTTGGATGAGAATGAATCTCAGGGCTGATCTGGAACATTTTATGTGGCATTAGTCAGTGCTAAACCTTGGGGGAATCTCCTTCCTTCCATATAAAGTTATACCACTTAGTCAAACACAGACAGAGATGCAAGGCAACATGGCTTTCTGGGAAAAAGCACACACAAACAAACAAACAAATCACAGCGACCAAGCAAGGGCACGGTCTGTAATTCTAACAGCAGCCTTTTCACTAAGCAATTTCAGGCAATACCTAATATTGAGAAGTGTTCCGCCAGGACAGGTGGTTAGTCCATTCTTATCCCTCTTCTCAACTAAATCCCCACTAAGGCACAGGGATTTTTAATTTTTTAAATGTTTTTATTTATATTTGAGAGAGAGAGAGAGAGAGAGAGAGATAAACGGGGAGGGGCAGAGGGAGACGGAGACACAGAATCCGAAGCAGGCTCCAGGCTCTGAGCCATCAGGACAGAGCCCGACATGGGGCTCGTACTCGTGAACCTCGAGATCATGACCTGAGTCGAAGTCAGACACTTGACCCACTGAGCCACCCGGGCGTCCCAAAGTCATAGCGAATTTTAAGTGTGACCCTGTTGAATAACATTTGCATGTAAAAGCAAAACTCTGAGACCAAGGAGCCATCAAAGGCTCAAAAGAGAGGGGTGCTACTGGTGGAAACAGCCAGTGTTGGGTGGCAGAAAGCCATCAGATAACACGCAGCTGCTCTCTGCAACTGGGGCATCAGGGGCACCTTCTACAGCAAGAATCCCTCCGTGCTGCAGTTTCTAATCTAGCTCCTCTCTAGCCCAACAATCCCAGTTGTCCAGTGAAGTTGGTGAATCACTATTAATCACGACCAATGTACATTCTCTGCCCTCCTCCCTACATTCTGTCAAACAGATAACGGGCAAAAGACGGGAAGAGACACACGGAGTGTCCAGTCGTCGCACAGAGCGTCCAGGCCAATCTCTGCTCCTCCCAAAGCACACAAGAGCATCAGACCAAATGCGCCCCACATTCTCTCCCAGCCGTGAACGACTCAATCCTGTAGTCTTGCAATGCTGTGTGGAACCGATTCCCCAACCCAAACCAGGATCCTCACTGCCTAGCTGGCAGAAAGTTGTGCGAGTGCAATAAACATTGAGGGGTTCCCCCGCCCTTTCCTTTCCTTTTCTTTTTTTCTTTCCAAGAAGTGGAGAAACTTTTGAAAGTCTTTTGCAGATACCTCTGGCAGGTGCTGCCTATGCCTCCGTGTTCCTCAAAACCAGGAGGAGAAGTCGCTCTATTGAAATGCTAATGGGGAACAAAGTGTATAATAAGATTGCAGGCCCCTTTGGGTCCACATATAATTTACACATAAAATAAAATTGCACATGGCCTTGTTTCATAGCATATTTGTTTAATTATCCACTTTTGAGAATGCTTTTTTCTTCAATTAATTTTCAATATTTAAAAGAGGAATAAAAATGTCAGTTTATCTGCACACCTGATAATTAAATATAGTGTGGGGAATAATTACATTATCCAATAGTGGAAATTTGTCCGGCTCTAATAACTAACATTTAGCAAGGATTCTGCTCATTTCCTATTCTGCTAACGATGGTCTTTGAATTTCTCTCTTCCCTTTTCTCTCTAAGTAAAGAGGATTAGGTTCGGAGAATGTCAAATGCCGCCTCCACTTTCTTCCCCCCACACTTAGGGACCAAGTTTCACCACGAGAGAGTGCGACCGTCTCTGCTAGGTAAACAGCTCGGTTTCCAACTTATGCTTGGATTCACATTTTTGTCTCTACCCTGAGTGGTTGGCTAAGGTAACAACGAAAATCACCTGCAAGTCATTGAGTTTTACCCTTGTCTTTTTTTTTTTAAGTTTATTTATTTATTTTCAAGGGGGGGGGGGCAGAGAGAAAGGTAGAGAATCTCAAGCATGCGCCTCACCGCCAGCCCAGAGACCAACGAGGGGCTTCATCTCACGAACCCTGGGATCGTGACCTGAGCCGAGATCAAGCGTCAGACGCGGAACTGATCAGGAACTGACTAGGACCCCCCAGGCGCCCCTTCACTCCTCTATTTTGAAAGCTAGTCACTTGTTCCCGGTAAGCTATTAAACCATAATCAAGATCTATGGAGTCTTCAGTTATTAATAACAGCGATCATAAGAACAAACAAGAACTGAGTCCTTATTCCACACAACACGCAAGGCGCTGAAACGCTGTCTTCTCGGGGTTTGTCATTTCTTTCGTGATTTCAAAGCCTTGAGCACAACACCACACTCTCGGGCAGAAAATATTGTTCGTCTCCTCCTGCCGTCTCACACGGGAGGCCTAGGTGAAGCCAGTGTGTTTAAGTGCTGGTTTCAAGTAGAAAGGAAAAAACAACATCCTTTATAACGAAAGTAACCAAGGAGAAGATTTAAAATCAGGATAAAAGAGAAATATTTGCTAAATGCAATCCCTGTTTGTTATTTAGATACTAGAGTGTTTGGGTTTCTTTTTGTTTGGTTTGGTTTTGTCTCCTTTGTGTCTTGCTGTTTTTTATTGTGTTTTTTGTTTTGTTTTTTTGTTTTTTTGTTTTTTGTTTGTTTCTTTTAGATACTTTTGTGTTTTTAACTTCGATACACACACACACACACACACACACACACACACTGATATCCTCTTCCTCTCATTTTTCTGGACGCAGATCAGCTAAATCTGCACTGTTATGAGCCATTCTGTACTGTCGTTATATTCTGAAATATTAACAACTCCTTGTATGTAGACAGTGTTTTTACGGGTTTTGTCATTTCAATTATACAGAAGTCACGGGATATAGACTTTTGGGCAAATATAATGTACATTAAAAGATTTCTCTGGGAAGCCGGTAGGTTTTTTGTCAATGCCATCCTACATTTTGGCCCCTCTTGATAGAGCCATGGTTAAGCAGATGATGAAAGGCTCCCATCTTTTTTTAATTCTCTTTTTGGGGCGCCTGGGTGGCTCAGTCGGTTGAGCATCCGACTTCAGCTCAGGTCACGATCTCGCGATCTCGTGGTCCGTGAGTTCGAGCCCCACGTCGGGCTCTGGGCTGATGGCTCAGAGCCTGGAGCCTGCTTCGATTCTGTGTCTCCCTCTCTCTCTGCTCCTCCCCCATTCATGCTCTGTCTCTCTCTGTCTCAAAAATAAATAAACGTTAAAAAAAAATTTTTTTTTTAATTCTCTTTTTGTCACAGTAATTGTTATGAACATCGACATTTATAAATTAGGCTTATAAAGATTTTTTCCTCACATACTCAATTGAGTTCTCAGAGAAATTCTATGACGTAGGTACCATTTTCCTTCCTTTAAAAATAATGGAGGCCCCTGGGTGGCTCAGTCGGTTGAGCATCCAACTCTTGGTTTCGGCTCAGGTCGTGATCTCACAGTTCGTGAGTTCGAACCCCGTATCCGGCTCTGCGTTGACAGTGCGGATCCTGCCTGGGATTCTCTCTCTCCCTCTCTCTCTCTGCTCCTCCCTTGCCCACTCTCTCTCTCTCTCTCAAAATAGGTAAAGAAACATTTAATAAAAATAAGGAAATTATTTTGGAAATTATTTCAGTTTGGAACTGAAGCTAATGTTAAATATAACCAAACAGGCATTTTTTTCTTGCCCATTTCAACGATGGTGAACGCAAGGCTCGGAGAAACCCACAGCGCCCTCCCTTAGCCCCCAGCCTCACTCTGCTTCTATCTCTTCACATTCCCTCCATCTCAGAGTTGCCAGTGGTGGTCCGTCTCGATTTCCCCATTTCACTTAGCAATAAGTCAAACCAGAGAAGTCTTGTCCCCCTAAATATGACAGCTAAGAAACGCCAAGAGCTGAATTGAAATGTCAGCTGTATCAGTTCCCTTTGGGTGGGGGTGGGGGCAGGCAGAGGATATTTTCAAGTGTCAAAGGAAAAAGCAATGGTGTCCATTTCTGGACTTTTCTTGCTCAGCACGGGCTGAACAAGCCAGTGGCCAGAAGGCTATAGTTTCCCTGGCAGGTACTGTGAGAACCTGCCTGTCACCAGCAGCTTGGCTGTCCTTCCCTACCTTGCTTTACAACCCAGGAAGCCAGGGGCGCACTCGCCTGTCCACATTTCCACATCGCTTTTTAGACTCTGCACGCTACCTGACAGGGGAAGAAAGAGGGTCAAGGAAAAATTAGCATCAACGACAGAGAGAGCCCGAGCTAATAGAAGCTTATTCATCAGGGCTTTATTTTTCTCTTATAACAAGAATTTCTCATCTAACAAGAAATCTGAATGTAGGCAGTTTCAGGGATGATCTGAAAGGTCAGGACTTTCTGGGCTGTTTATCAAGGTCATCGAGTACACTGGCTTTTCCCACCTTTCTGCTCTGCCATTCACAGCACATAAGACAGATGTCTCCTTATGCTCTCAAAGTGGCTGCAGCAGCTCTAAGTATCACATCCTCTTACAAGATGCAGAAGTAGCAAGAAACAAGTTCGTTTTCTCTCTCTCTCTCTCTGTCTCTCTCTCTCCTTCCCCTGCCCTCATGCATCTCCTTTTATGTGGGAGAAACGTCTTCTCTAGGAAATTCTACTAGACATTCTATATTCATCATTGCCCAGAAAAGAGTCACATGGATGCCCGCAACCCCCAACTGCAAGATCTGGGAAGATAAGAGCCTAATATTTGTACCCTATTTCACGAGACACAGTCTTTGTCAGTCTTTGTCAGGAGGTCAGAATCAGAAGGGGGATGCATTTGGAATAGGCATCTACCTTTATCTGTTATGATGGTTTTTTTTTTTAATTTAATGTTTTATTTATTTTTTGAGAGTGAGAGACAGAGTGTGAGTGGGGAAGGGGCAGAGAGAGAGAGGGAGACACAGAATTCGAAGCAGGGTCAAGGCTCCGAGCTGTCAGCACAGAACCCGACGTGGGGCTTGAACCCACGAACTGTGAGATCATGACCTGAGCCGAAGTCTGACGCCCAGCCGACGACCCACCCAGGTGCCCCTCTGTTATGATGGTTTGATCAGCCTATCTCATCTCTGGGCCCAATGGACTTCAGCCAAGCAAATCAGTGCCCCGTCCTGGGTTTTTCAAATACAAAATAAAAAGGAAAAAAAAATTGTGCTGATGAAGCTGTAAACCTGGGAGCCAAAGCTGCCGACATCCCTGGTTCCAGCCTCCGGGAGAAAACCCATCTAATAGAACAGAATCTGAAATACGGAGAGAAGTAGGTGTGCGTAATGGAAAAGACCCAGCTGCCTCTGACATCCAGGTTCTGTGGATCTCGTTCTTTCCTCTGTTTGGTTACACGAGCCAACAGATTTCCCTCTTCGCCGAGGCTTAATTTGACTTGGATTTCCATCATTTATAACAAAAGCTAGGCATCATCATGGACGTGTGTTCAATTGGAGGAGAGGGGCTGTATGATTTGCCTCAGTTTGCACCACGGGTGAGTAGCGGGCATGGCAGTCAACCATGAACTTTCTACATGGAAAGCCCATGCTCTTCTTGCGATGTTGTCCAGGGGTGGAGAGAAAGGTAACGGTACGTGGGAGGAAGGACCACAATGGTGGGTAAGAGATACAAAGTCAAGAGTGCATCCCAACACTCCCTGGCTATAAAGTCCATGCAGATCGACTCCTAGCCTCCACTGTGTCCTCTCTTGAATGGTGATGTTAACATCTTACTTGCTTGGAAGCAGAGAAATAGAGATAACAGGCATGGGCTGGACGCTGGAGTGGAGCCCTTTCTGCAGGTTCCTTCTGTTCCGTCACAGATGATCTCATGAATCGCTTGACACAATCACTGTGATCGCTCACTGTTTCTGTTCTAACCGTCTTAAGCTTCGCACAGTTTGTTTCTCATTTGGGCGCCCGAACCTCACTATTTATTCATTCATTCATTTGCCTATAGAGAGCTTTTTTATTTTCCTGCTACCTGGTCAATTCCTGTAAATCTCAACTCAAACTCCAGCCCTTTATATTTGTGTCCATCACCCTGTTGGTGAATATGCAGAGCAATTAAACTATACATTTAGCATTTTGGTTCCTGGTTGTTTGCCATTTTTGTTAATCGCTCAACCTTGTTAATCAACAAAAGCGTGCCTTGTGAAAAAAGAAATCTCATCTTTGCTGAAGGAGACCAAAACACTCTATCAAGACCTCAAGTGGGTAGAGAAATAGGAGATGCTTCTTAGACAATGCAAATCAATACCAAATCAACACTACAGAATCATAGAGCATTTTAGTGAATTTATAGAATTGTATTGCCTTCACGTATTCCTTATAACTCCCCGGAGATAGGTATCTTTTCCATTTTTGACAATGTGGCTCAGAAACTCAGAAAGTTAAGTGACCAGTATCAAATCCCATAGTTGGTAAGTGAGATGCATTGAGGGATTAAGTTAGTGGTAGGAATCCTGAGAGGAAAAGCTGTTAAAAATTAGAAAGAGGCACAGAGAAATTTTTCTTTTTCTCTTTTTTCTTTCTTTCTTTCTTTCTTTCTTTCTTTCTTTCTTTCTTCTTTCTTTCATTCTTTCTTTCATTCTTTCATCCTTCCTTCCTTCCTTCCTTTTTCCTTTCATTCATTCTTTCTTTCTTTCTTTCTTCTTTCTTTCATCCTTCCTTCCTTCCTTCCTTTTTCCTTCCTTCCTTTCTTTCTTTCTTTCTTTCTTCTTTCATCCTTCCTTCCTTCCTTCCTTCCTTTTTCCTTCCTTCCTTTCTTTCTTTCT
>NW_026057582.1:6527010-6552411 GCF_023721935.1 Panthera uncia | reverse complement strand
CCTTCCTTCCTTCCTTTTTCCTTCCTTCCTTTCTTTCTTTCTTTCTTCTTTCTTTCATCCTTCCTTCCTTCCTTCCTTCCTTTTTTCTTTCTTTCTTTCTTTCTTTCTTTCATTCTTTCTTTCATTCTTCCTTCCTTCCTTTTTCCTTTCTTTCTTTCTTTCTTTCTTTCTTCTTTCTTTCATTCTTTCTTCCTTCCTTCCTTCCTTTTTCCTTTCTTTCTTTCTTTTTTTCTTTCTTCCTTCCTTCCTTCCTTTTTTCTTTCTTTCTTTCTTTCTTTCTTTCATTCTTTCTTTCATTCTTCCTTCCTTCCTTCCTTCCCTCCTTCCTTTTTTCTTTCTTTCTTTCTTTTTTTCTTTCTTTCCTTCTCTTTCTTTCAAATATGTTACAGACATTAATGTAGGCACATTGTCCATCATTCCTTCCGTTCTGACCACTTGCCAGTCAACGGTTTGTTCTCCTTTCTTTGCAGATGAAAAACAGAATATCTGAATCTCAGATGGACAGCAGAGCCTGATTTTAAACCTTACAGCTGTCGATCATGCAGCTTGCTCTCTTCCACTATGCCTTTTGTCTGCAGAAAAGATAAATGAATATCCCCGCCCATGCACCTATCCGTCTATCCTCTCAAGGACCCGCTTCTACTAGGCTTTGAATAAGACCGTCGGGATCAGCAACGACTCAGCCACGTTTCCTTCTGCTTCCTTGAGCCTCACGTTCATCTGGGGAAGAAGCACATGGGAAGAGATCACCAATTTTGTGTGTGACGGGTACTATAAAATGTGTGTTTCCACTGAACGCCAGGAAGCCAAAAGGAACAGTGCTGGTTCTCTGAGATCCAAAACAGTGTCACTAAGGTGGTGATCCCTTCCCAGAACAGGGTGGTTTATTGCTCTATTATTGAACGGCACTACCCTTTGTTCAAATCCAATATTAAGCCTGATTTTGAGCAAGCTTTGAATTTCCTCACGGGTGCCGAAAGCTAAGCTTCAAGTCATGACACCACTCTCTCATCACAAACTACAGAGAGGGCTTTGCCACTTTCAACCCACGTTACTTTCGGAGACATTGTTCTCTGAGTCATAAACTCTCTTTCCAAAGGCACACTTTAAAGGGAAAGGTGATGCTTTGAGTCAGAAGAATTAAATGTCCCCTTCTTACCTTTGAGGACGGGAGAGCAGAATGTGCCATCCAAAACCTGTGGATATTGCTTATCTAGGAACAAAGAAAACCCAGGATTCCCTATCTGAAGTTGGATGGAGACTCAGTTTTCAGGGAGAGGCGTTTGGAGAAAGTCTTCTGAGAAACCAGGTTCATGGCTGTTCCGTTGTGTGACACACAGGCGCTCCAATTTCATTCTCCTGGGGATAAGTACTTCTTCTAGACTGCCGCCTACAAATTAACATTAAAGAATGAATTCTTAAATGCCTACTTCCAGTTGGTTCGGTCTCAGCAACCCGTCAGGGAAAATTGCATTTTAATTTTGACTTTTCTTAACAATAAATAGGAATGTTTTTACCTCTTCAGACTCCCCCATTAAAAGTCCATCTAAATGCAATCTGCCTTATTAGCTAACATGAACATTAAATTTCTTCCGAAGGTGAGTTACCATTGTATAACTCCATGATCTAGCATTTGCTTTAGATTCAAGATGGCTAAAAGGTTCAGTTTAGCCATATTTTCTCGATAGTTCTAAGGCTGATTCTGAGCTCTATTTTTTTTCCTGAACAAATGTCTTCTAGCATAGAACTTCATTCATTATTATGTCAATTCCTTAATTCATTTACTGATTTATTTTTGGCATTCATCTATTAGGCTGACATCAGCTTAATCTGTGCCACCCAGAGTAGACAACACGGTTGAATAAAAATGTGCCCAGCCCACCTGTAGTTCACAGACTGTTTGCAACAGACTGGTCATTATCACAGAGTGGAACAAGTGATAGAGAAGAAAGCGTTCCATCTTGGGCTCAGGGAATTCTTCCTGGGGACATGAGCTATAATTTGAAATAACAGATCAGAGGAGTCGGTGACTAGGGCATTCTGGACAGTCAGTATATGAAAAAGAAACACAATGTTAGTTTACACTTCAAAATGTTCAATTAACCTTTAGAATTTTATAATCGAAGGACCATATATGCCCATCAAAAACCAAAGGGTAAGGAATGGTAGAGAATGAATAGAATGTGGAGGGAAATTATCTGGGATTGGTAGAAAGCTTCTACGACTTTAGGTAATTCAGATGAGATCTCTTTCAGGGCCACGTATTCTTGTCCTGGAACATTCAAGACTGACTTGGATCGGGCAATTTCTAAAGCGTTTAGAAGCATCTATGCCTGTCGATGTAGTCTTGACCACATCTGTTACTGCCCTAGAGGCCAAAGCACAGATGGGAACTCGTCTGAGCTGGGGCCACACTGTTCCACCAAAAAGGAATTCGTTATTTCAAATCCCCAGCTCATTTTTGTTTTACGTGTTTGTTTAAGCTTCTCCTCTCTTAACCCAACTATACCGTCGACCAGGAAACGATTTAAATTCCTCCACCCCTGACCCCAGGATAGATGGAAAACAGGCTGGAGAAGAGGTCCAGTCCATGACCAATGTCCGAATGCAGAAGGAGGGGCCGTATTCTTCATGCTTCCAAAGCACCCCGTGCTGCCTGTTGGCTTAGCCTTCCTGTTGTCCAGTGGTCCTTTGTCAGTGTGACCAGCTAAAGACAAAGGTCATGTGGGTTGTCTCTGAGCCTAGTGCCCGACTCACGCAGGGATTCATAGGTGTCATATGGGCATGAATTGAAACAATCAATTTAAAGATTGGCACCATTTCCATAAGACCTCAGTCAAGTGTTCTTTTTAGATTTCTCATGCCCATAAATGGGATGTGCATTTAAAAAAATTTTTTTTAATGTTTATTTTTGACAGAGAGAGAGAGAGAGCATGAGCAGGGGAGGGATAGAGAGAGAGAGAGAGGGAGACACATAATCCCAAGCAGCCTCCAGGCTCTGAGCCATCAGCACAGAGTCCGACGCGGGGCTCGAACCCACGAACCATGAGATCATGACCTGAGTGAAGTTGGACACTCGACGGCGGAGCCTCCCAGGCGCCCCGGGATGTACATTTTTTTTAAGTGGAAGAGCAATTGGAAGAGGTAAAGAAAGGAAAACAAGAAGATCGAGTAGCCATCACTGGAGAAGGAAGAAAGTGGACAGAGGATGCAAGGGAGAAGTGGTGTGGGGGGGGTGTGGAGAAGGGAGGAAAAGGGAGGAGCTGCCAAAAGGCAGTGCTGCAGGGAGGGGGGCCTCCAGAGTTTTACATCATTTACATGGATTGGGATTGCTGGGATTAGGAACATGCCTAGCAGCGCTGTGAGGAGGAAAATGAGCACACCAGGGAAACTAGAAAGTGGCAAAACCTCAGAGAGACGGGCATTCAAGGCGGATCAGTCAAGGCGTTTGCTAACACATCCATTCCCGTGCCTTGTGATAAAGAAGAGAAACGGTATTAAAATAAGAAGAAGTTCTCTTCCAATATAAAGGCAACACTTGCATCTCAGAGGAGAGATCGGGATAGGATAGTCTTTAAAAAAGATTTCTCCACCGAAAATACTTCCTGCTTAAGTATTAGCTGTAGTCACCACTCGATGAGCGATCATCGTGTGCCGTGGAAAAAGAAAAGTCCTTAACATTGATTTTGTCTTGACCTAAAACTCTCTAATGAAACTTCCCACTTTTCCTCAGCATGGGATATCACTTACTCTTTACGATCACTCTCGGTTTTTCCACCCCGTTTGCTCTGTATAAGATAAATAAGGCTTCGCTGATCATCACTAATCACTCATCATCAGGGCAATGCAAGTCAAAACTGTACTGAGATGTCACCCCCTCACCCTGGTCAGAATGACCAGTATCTAAGAGACAAGAAAGAACACAACACGTGTCAGCGAGGATGTGGAGAAAAGGGGCTGTTGCACGGTTGGTGGGAACGTAAACTGGCGCGGCCACCATGGAAAACAATATGGGGGCTTCTCAAAAAATTAAAAAATAGAACTACCCTATGCTTCAGAGATTCCACTTTTGGGTATATATCCAAAGAACAGAAATGCAAATTTGAAGACACGTATGTACCCAGGGTTCACTGCACCATTATTTCCAGTACCCAAGATATGAAAGCAACCCAAGCGTCCACCGATTGACAAATGGATAAAGAAGATGTGGCACACACACACACACACACACACCCTTGCACACCATGGGATATTACTCAGTCACCAAAAAGAATAAACTCGTGTTATTCAAGACAACATGGATGGACCTATGGGGTATGATGCTGAATGAAATAAGTCAGACAGAAGGAGACAAATGCCCTATGATTTCACTCCTATATGGAATCCAGAAAACAAAACAAATGAACAAACAAAACAGAAACAGACGCACGGATATAGGAAACAAACTGTAGGTTACCAGAGAGGGAAGGGCTTGGCCCAAGGGAGAGTTAGTGAAGGGCATCGAGAGGTACAAAACTCCAGCTATAACATAAATAAGTCATGTAATGCACAGCGTAGGAAACCTAGTCCATAATATTGTAATCCCTTAGCATGGTGACAGATGGTGACTGGACTTAACCATGGGGACCGTTCAGTGATGTATAAAAATACGGAATCACTGTGATATACACCTGAGACAGGTAGGTCGTTGTACATCAATCACACTTTGAGAAAAGCACGGAAGTAAACAAGCAAACAAACAAAATGGCTTACACGGGTGCAATCACCAAAAGTCTCTTTCAATTTGTTAAGGAGGGGGAGCCATTGCTGGGCTCCAGATTTGATGCTGACTCCCCAGCTCCTTCCATTTTACGGCAAGCGCTCCTGCTTCTCACCACGGCTCACGTTGGAATCACCTGGGAAGCTGTAAAAATATGTGTGTTGGTCACACTCTCAGATTTTGTTTTAATCGATCCAGACTGAGGCTGGGGAGATGCATATTTAGAAAACTCCCCTGTGGTTGGTATGCAATTTAAATTGTGAAAATTCATCTGCCGTGAGCGTGGCCACCTGCCTGATGGAAACCAATGCTTGCCGAGCTGTGACGCTCTGCTGTGCCACCCAGATGGTCCCCACGGAACCGAAGAACTGGCTCACCCAGCATCTGCAAAGGTGCTCAGTTGACGGTCCTTCGTGGGCAGCTCCGTTGGGGAATGGCCTCCTTCGGAGGGCAGCCCCAAGCAGGAACTCATCAACGTGTGATATATAAATGGCCACTCCCCTACCCCCCGCCCCCAGCCTGGGCGTTTGGATGGGTCACTCCAGCTTCCGAATTCTCCACAAGTCACCCGAGCCCCCATTGTGAAGCCCTGGCCTCATACCTCCCTCTGTCCAGTTCTGCGCCCTGTCCTCCCTCTGCCAGTGTTGATCCCGGGAGGCCCCTGGTGAACTTCCAGTGCGTTCCTGCCTCAGAGACCACTCACTGGGACTTCTGGCATTTGTTCCTCGTGCTCGAGCTCCCCTCCACCGGCCACGGTGCCCCAAGTGTCACCGTGAGGAGGCCTTTCTTCTAACAGATTTTTCTCGAGGCCCCCGTGAGATTGCACATCTGCAGTAGAGCTTGTAGGGGAAGGCAGAGCCCTCCTGAGGTTGTTGGCACATGTCCAGGCACACCTGCAAACGTATGCCCTACTCACAGAGAGCCTGGTTCCAACGCTATCGCTTCTGAGTCCCAGAGATGTTCCAAAGACCAGTAGGTGGAATTCCCAACCAAGTTGAACTTTAAGGCCTCTTAGGGCATCCCAGAGCACGCCTTCCTTGCACGGTCGGGGTGCTGATGCTCATGGCAGGACAGGGAGCCACTTACCTGAGGTCAGGGCCAGGGCCAGGTTCGGGACCAGGGTCTCTGACTCCCATCCCACCCGCCCGGGCGTGTCCTCCTTCCCACCCGCCCAAATCCACCCAGGCTCCCCTCAGTCGGCACCTTTCCTTGCGCAGTTTTGGTGAACCACTGTTTTCTTCCCTGCTTCCACTTTTTGGCACGTCCAGCTTGGAGATGGCTACAAACGGTTTCGTCTAGTTTCTTATGGATTCGGCAAGTAACATCCGTCTAACCTTTTCCCTGCTCTTGAAATTCCAACAAGTCATCGTGTTACGTCGAAGAGAGGGAAGCCCAGGAGACCCAGGGGCCTGAGATTCTTCGCAAATAGGCGGGAGAGCCCCGCGCACACGGCTGGTCCCAGCCCGGCTTGCCGCGGTTCAGCCTGCTTGCAGAAACAGACGAGCCAACAGAAGCTGAAAGTCACTTTGCAGCAGGAACCGGCTGTGGCTGCAGATCACCCAGACTCGCCTTTTATCCAGGAAGCTACCCTCTACGAGGGACTGAGAATTTATAGGTGGATGGGCAGCCTTGGCCCTCGGCCGCGTCTCGCTGATGCTAAATGTTCCGGGAGTGACTGGTGCTCTAACTCTGAGAGCAGCCTGTCCCCCCGGATCCTCCTCTCCCTCTCCTGGAGTCCAGGAGGAGGCTGGGAGAGTACCCTGGGCTGTGATCTCCTCATTTTTAACGGCAGGATTTCTGTCTGGGGCTCAGCATCGGGGCATTTCTCCAAAGCCTTATGTACTTACAAGTCTTTCTTCCCCTCTTAATTTGCCTGGAGCCAGGCTTTCATCTCGACTTTTAGCCAAGAGGCACCTGCTGAAATATTCATCAGCAGAAATTGTGCCATGGGTGCTTTTTCCTATTTGTCCAGTTGTATGTCATTAGAAGGAGGGTGAGGCAAGGGGAAATGGAGTCTGACACAAGGGACTGGAATTCACTCAGAACTCCAGGTAATAGGCAATTAACCCTTTTAAGCACAAGAAGCTACGTACCAGGAGCAGATCCTTGCAGACGTCATTTACTCCTCCGTGGGCCAGTTATTCCTGGCATCTGTTCATTGTTTCGGTACACTTTCTTGAGCGTCTACTGTGCGTGAACTCCAATGCTGAACCCTGGGCGTGTTCGGCCGTATATGATTTAGTCCCTGCTCACCAGATCTCATGAATGAATGGGGACAGCAGACGAGGATGCAGAGAAGTGCGAGACAGGGCACGTGCAGCTGTGCAGTTGTGGACAAAAGAGCTTAGAGCACACCTCAGATTTAGGAAGAGGAAGGAGTGAGGGACACGGTTGTCTAGAAGCTGGTCCTTGAAGGCTATTGAGAAAGTGGGTGGCACAGTGGAAGTTGGGGGGGTTGCTGAAAGGAGGAAAGGACCCTCCAGATGGAATGAACAGCAGAAGCAGAGACGCCAACAAGGGAGGGCATCGTGGGCGTGACCGGGACCAGTCCCAGGCTGATGGCAAGTAACATGTTATTAGAGGGAAGAGATCTAGCAGGAGAGGTGGCCAGGGTCAGGTCAGGGTGTGTTTGCATGTTCGGGAGCTTGAACGCTGTGCTTTATGGGGTGAGGGGGGGGGGGCAGGGATGAGGAGTTGTGAACATAGAAGACGGTTAGGTTTATGCTTTGGAGACATTCAAGCTTCAGTGGGAGCATACATTGTTGAGATGATCCATCAAGAGGCCATTAACATAAACAGGAGATGACAAGATTCTGGACGATGGTGGAGGTGGCAGGCATTGACTGGAGGACAGAAATGCAAGAACACTTGGAACTTTCTCAGTTCAGTGCACCAGCCACTTACTGAGCACCTACTTTTAGCCAGATAGTCTAGGAAGAGTGGGGAGCACCAAATCACTGTCAGAGTCCATTTTCTTTCGCACCGTTCAACTTCCGAAGTGGACTCAGTGACCTTCCCTCGCTTTGCTGTAGGATCAGGTGATCATCGCTGGGTTCAAAAATATTTCAGAGGAACAATATTGATGGCGATGGGGTTAGGGAGCGGAGGACAGACCTTCTGAGGTCACGGAGTGGGGCCCAGGTTTCCAAAAGTGGATTCATGTGCACCTGCACCCAACCCTCGCGTGACATTTCTGGTTTGGCTTCTGCTGGTCAGAATAGCCCAGGCTCTTCAAGTCTCCAGGGATAGGGACGGGGCTGAATCAACTCAGACCGCAGCAAAGGCTCCGCGGATCTGAGGCAGAGCTGGTTGTCTGTTTCCTATTCACGGCCCCCATTGAAGAGTGCCAGCTGACATCCAGGCAGCATTTTAACAAAGCAAATCGCTAGTTGCTCTCAGCTCCACAATGTTGGTATTTATAGAGGAGTAATGATTTTTTTAACGTTTTGTCTCTAAAGTGGAATGATATAGGGCCTGATTGCCAGCGTGCCCCACAGGCAGCCTCCGTTTTTGTCCTTGTGCCCACGTAGATATAAAAGCACATCTGAATTTTACTTGGAGTTAAATCATGGTGACTGTTCCCGGCTGGATGCAGGAGGGTAGGAATATTGTACTGGGAAAAGCTGGCGAGGGGAGCAAGATTTTGGTAGTTACTGCTGCAGAGCCGAACTGTGTGTGTGTGGACGTGCATGTGTGCATATGTCTGCGTGCATACCATCCCCGGGTGGACACGTGGGTCCCCAAGAAGGGAAAGCGAGGCACTTGCATTGTGATGCAAGTTTTGTTTCCATTGATGTTATTAATTCACAGCATTCACATCTCTATGACCCAGTTTCCTCATCTGTAAAATGAGGATAATTATGTTTATGAATAAAACACTAGGAGCTCTTTGTATGAAAGGGAATGCATGATTGGGAGGAAGTAATTTTATGGCAAACCACAAAAACTGTGCAATCGCTAGGCACCCAGGCACACACTCTTTCTGGAGCCAGACTATGGCATTGGTAGCTGATGGACGAAAAATACTGATGGACGCTCCAAGGTACGACTGAAATGCAAGGTGAAGTTGCTGGTTGTGTAAAGGATAGGTTTTGTAGGTGCATTGACATGGCTGTTTCCTCATGGCGTTCTTACCAGCCCGATCGCCGTCAGACATCCCAAGACAGAGCAGTTGTTCCTGAACTGAGCCACTTGTGTGAAACCTTCCAGTTTCTGACGTCTGGTGGAGATTGGTAAGTGTCTGACGTAGTCTGATGTCCTACCCACCATTTCCTCCTCCAAAATGGAGCCTACCGAGCTTTTATAAAAAGTTTTTGTTGGGGGGGGGCCTGGGGGGAGGAGGGTCTGTTGTCCAGGCACCTGTACAGTCTCTTCTCTGTGTCTTCGGTGTCTATCCCCTTGCTGCATTCGTCATCTATTGCTATGTAACAAATCGTCACAATCATAACGGACTAACACAACGCAAACATATTATTTCACCCTTTCCACGGGTGAGGAGTCGGGATACGGCTTAGCTGGGCCCTCTGCTTGCTCAGTAAGTGGAAGTCAAGATGTTAACCCACAGTAGAATCTCTGTCTTCAGTCTTAATCAGCATAACCTAATCGAGGGAGTGACTGTGCCACCATCTTCAAAGGAAGGGGATTATGGAGTCTCTACCCAGGAGAGAGGGATGTTGGGGACCATATTGGAACTCTCCTATCTGTCATCCCTCACATCTCCTCTGGGCACATCAAGAGATGATAGCTAGTCGCCGTCTGCCAGGTCAGGGGTCTGGACACATTTTAGAATGATGACTTTAATCCGGGTTTTGAAGGGTGAGTAGTAGTTAGAGTTGAAAAAGAAAAGAGCATGTGGGGCACAGTGCAGTGAGAAGCTACAATCCAAGTTAAATAGCAAGGGCTCCTGCTGTTCCATGATCTGGTCCAATTCCTCTTGCTGGGGGTTTATGAAGCGGTTATGACACTCTTCAGTTTTCATATATCATGGGTGTGGGACTAACTTCTCTAGAAAACCTGAATCGTACAATGTAGATAGAAAGGGACAACCGAAAGAAAGATAACCTCTACTCTGACACAATAAGAATAGACATGTGTTTAGAACTGCATTTCCTGCGCTTTAAGGTGTATGCAAATGACCTAATATTCTTGAAAACAACTCCAGATTCTTGAGTCCTACCTTCAGAAGTACCGATTCAGTAGAGCGGAGAGAGCCAGGAATCTGGATTTTTTAACAAGTCTCAGGGGGTAATTCCAGTGCAGGTGGCCCAAGGGCAAAGGTTTGAGAAACATTAGTTTGGTTTTACCAAACCTTTTCACCGACATGTTAACTTTGCCCCTCAACGGTCTACTCAAGGCAACACGATGCTCATTTTACAGATGGGGCAGCTGAGGCTTGGGACTTCATTTGCCCAAATCCCTAAACCAATAAATATATGATAAAAACTGAAGACAAATTCAGATGTTCTCATTCAAAGCTCAAGATTTTTTTTTTTTTTTTTTTTGCTTTGCTGTCTCTTAAGACATAATTTATGGATGTGGGTATTGATTCATTTGATCTACTTCCTCCTGGTGTTTGGGCCTCTTTTTTGTTACTCTGTCTCCTTAATATTTATGCAACCTGGACCAAAAGGTCTGCCTTTGCTTCGATTCCTATAAAAAGCCCTGCGGAATTCACATTAGCACTTCCATAAAAGTCATAAAGGCTCGGCAAACTACTCAGAGTTTAAATATGGAAGTCGAAACCCTAATCACAATTTAATATAACTAAATATGTACATACTTTATGGTCAATCATCCAGACCATTTACAGGGTCTCTTGGCTTTGAAATTACTAACTCTCAAATGGTGCCGTAGATGAGCCTTGCTTGACATGACATATATTGAAACAGACTGTCGAGCGATCACTTAGGGATGAAAACCTCGCTTCAGTCTTAGTGAACCAAAGCTAAGAGGCAAATTATTCAATTACAGTAAATTTACAGTAGCTTAATATTTGATAAAAGTGGTTCTTCCATCATCAGAGCATCTTATTGAAAACCCTCGAGCAGCAAAATAGTGCCGGAAACTCTTAAGATGTTTTAACCACTTATTAAGAAAATTCATCTAGCTTGATCTTTTATGAGCAGGCGGGTTTGGTAATTGTCAGGTACTTTGTGCACGCGCTGGTGGCCTCAAAATTAACCTGCTAATTGTTCTACTGCAAGCAGGGGCGGGGGGCGGGTGGGGCATACAAGTGCCACCCACTGGAGCCAAGGCTGAGGGGGGCTGTTGACCGCCTTGCCTAGTGAGAGGGATACCGTGTCCTTCGGACCCTGAGTGCTGGCCCTACCAAGATGCGAGATGTGCCTGTAAGGGGTCAGGCCACTCTAGGAAATGGCTAAGCTGTGTGTCGTGCCATGAGTTCAAGGGGAAGCCCGTTGTCCGCTCAAGAAAGCTCCAATGCAGGACTTCTCCAATTTTAATGGAGACAATCGCCTAGGGGTTTCGTTGAAACTCAGGTTCAGCCTGAGATCCTGCATTTCTAACAAGCCCCCGAGTGATAGATGCCCCTGTCCCTGGCCTGCACATCAGTCTGTGAGCCCCAGACAGATGGAGCACACGCCTGACCCCACCTGAATCCGGCACGTCGATAACAGTGAGTCTCCCCGATGGGTCACCGGAACTGCAGGCCATCAGGTTTGAGCGGACATGGCCCTGGTGGGGTTTGAACGCGGACTCATCAATTTCTAGCTGTGTTGCTTGGGATTCGCTAACTCACTTGAGAAGATTCCTTGGCAGTGAATTTGAGGTGAACAGAGGGACAGGAGTCCCTCTGGGCTAGCTCTCTGGGGGGACTTCCTTCCGGTGCTCAGGTGGGGCTCCGGTGGGTGCATTTCAATACAAACGTCTGTGCCACAGCCTTGGAGTCAGCACCACACAAATAAATAGTCCCTCTGCCCAAACCTCTTCCTTGTCAAGCGACACCCGCTGGGAATGTTGATTTTTGTAACTTCCAGAACCAGCGTTCACTTCTTAATCTGGGTTTAGTTAAACTTCCCCTACTGCTCAGGCTCTGTCCTCAAATATAAAAGAGGCAAGAGTTGGGATGGAAATGCTAATGAGGCCCTGTCACACTTCCAGCTACTGTTGTGGGAATTCACAGTATGCAAATCAGATTAAATCTACCCTAAGCTGCTGGGGCTGCAAGGGCACGGGGGCGGGCGGGGGGTTTGGATTGACAATCTCGGGGTGAAAAGGTGGAACGCCATCGCCAGCCTCTTTCCTGGCCCCCATTTTCCCCTCCTCTCAGCAGCGCCCAAGCTGAGGGCTGCCCAGGGGGGAAAGCACAGTCAGATGGCGTGTGCGTGTGTGTGTGTGTGTGTGTGTGTGTGTGTGTGTTTAAATAACACACTTTCTGCTCCCCAATGTTGCAGCTGCATTCAGAGTAAAAGTGAGCTAAATGGCTTTAAACACACGTGCGCGCGCGCGCACACACACACACACAGCCACCATTCAGCTCGGTATAAATGTCACAGCGTCAAACACCAAATACAGAGAATTATTAACGTAAGTGGCCTCCTATAATAAAGCTCATTATTAATAGGCCTATTAGCTCAGCATTCATTTGAACTGACAGCAACTTCTTTCTACGGCAGCTGCTTGCTGCCTTTTTACATCCAAGACCCTTTCTGACATCTCAATGTATATTAAGAGGCAGAGAATGGGGTGAGAGGCTGCCAGGGAGACAGTGACGGAAGTAATGCAGAGTATTTTCAAAAGGGGAGGGGAGACTGGGAGTTATTATTTACCGAGCACACATTATAAATAACGGGGAATATTCCCGAGCAGGTCGCGGGCAAGGGTGTCCCATGCGTTATTTTATCTCCTTTGCGAAAAATACAGGACACCAGTTAAATGTGAATTTCAGATAAAGGACATGTGTTTTTGGTGTAAGTATGTCCTGAATATTGCATGAGACATACTTGTATTAAAAACCATATGCTGTTGGGGCTCCCGGGCGGTTCAGTTGGTTGAGCATCCGACTCTTGATTTTCAGCTCAGGTCATTCCAGGGTCGTGGGATCCAGCCCCGCATCGGCCTCCGTGCTGTGGGTGGAGCCCGCTTAAGATTCTCTCTCTCTTCCTCTGCCCCTCTCCTTTGCTCCATGAAACAAACAAATAGGAAAAATTAAAAACAAAATAAAACCGATTTGTTCTTTACATGAAATTCACATTGAACTGGGGGTCTGGGTCTTTGACATACGTAGAGCAAGTTCTGTTACTCATCACATTTTACCCCTTTAAAGGGGTAAAGTCCAAGGTGAAATCCCTAAAAGCTGACTTTCAAGGTGATCTATTCCAGAACTCACTCCCTCAGCAGTACTCACATGAGACTCTCTACCCATGTACTGGTCATGAGGCACACAGCTCGCCCACATGCCCTCTCATTCATTCTCCAGAGTTTCCTGTAGTCGCTTTTATCGTACCCATTTTGCAGAAGAACGTGAAGACCCAAGCAACTCGGCAACAACAGAGAGCCATTTCGGTCTTTTATTGAGCATTTACTCCACACCAGTTACTCTATTGGACACTGGGGATATAAAATTCAGACACAAGCTCAGTCTCCAAACTCTATGGATATAGCAAATGGAATAAGGTAAGTACACAAATCAGATAAGTGAAATGCACAATGGGACAGAAGATGTAGTTACTCCTCAGCTAAGTCAGGACATCAGTTTTCTTTTGGAAAAGGTTTCACCTAGTGAAGACCCTGTAGGGGACAGATATCGCAGCCTGATTATTGAATACAATCTTAAAAGAAACCCTAGATTGCCATCTGAGAAAACAATGTCATATATTCGGCTTAAAAATATTATAAAAGTCCTGGGGGAATTAATCTTAAGTGAAAATATGAGAAATTTAATAAATGGGAATTTGCAGAGACCAGTTTAATATCACCCAGAAAATGACACAAAAATACGATCGTCCCTTCATTCGTCGGTCTCAGCATAGGATCAAATAACGGAGATCAGATTTATGACATTTGTTTCATCAATATTTATTAAATACCTAGTGTGTGCCAAGCACTAGGAAAAAAAAGACATGTGTCTGTTCTCAGGGAATTTACAGTGGATATACACTCTCAGGCCCTCATTTTTCTCATCTGTAAAATGGGAATAGTAGTATATTTGCATCATGGGATGGTTGTAGATACAAAATGAGTGAATACACTTAAGTTGCTAAAATAGGAACTGGTACATAGTAGGCACTCAACTAACATTAGTTCTTTGGACTATTTGTTGAGGGTTGGGAGAATCACATGGGGACGTAATGACACTATAGTGTGATAAAGGAGTGTTTGGGCCAGGTGCATGGAAATGTGAGACCGCTGAAGTCACCCTTCCAACGAGGCCCTAGAGTCACCAATAAGGCTTCACATTCAAGAAGATGGGCCTTTTCCCAAAAGGTCGGAGGAAAGGGTGTTCCAGGCTGAAGAGGAGTTAACAATTATTGAGGTAGGTACTACTTCCCCATATGGATGAAGAAATGGATGATATGTGGCAGATCTAGGATATGAACCAGACACTGTGGTCTTTTCTCCTGATCAGTCTCTCTTGACTAGAATGGCAGGTGGTCTTGGGCAGCTGGTGGCCAAAGAGAGTGGGAGGGAGGGGGAGTGTGGGGGAGGGACCAGACCAGGAATTGCATCAGAACTCACGGTAGATGCTGAGTGCGCCCTCTGGACGTTGAAGGACCGCTGAAGAGTACATACCACAAGCACAGGGAATGTCTTGATCGGAGTTAAGTTGTACAAAAATGGCTAAGGTGGAAATTACAGAAATGATTCGGAGACTGTCGGATAGAGATAGATATTGAGAAAGAGAGATGGGGGAGGGAGACGGAGAGAATCGAGATGTAGGTTTCAAACTGAATCTTCTTTGCGCGGCTTTGAACTTCAACATTTTACCAGAGATCTCTAAATCCCACTAACCAAATACAGTGGATTTATGGTTCCAATGCAGACAGAGTTTCAAACAATTTCTCTGTCTTCCAAAAATGGTTGAAATTCTATCAACCATCTCTTTTTATTCAATTGTTGATGTTCCCTACTTTCTATCACTACATTAAATATGCAATAGCTTCTCCCTCGCCACCCCCACCCCCAGCAAGATCCTTTGTGGAGATGAAGAATCTTGGAGCATTAAGTCAAAAATCCTATGCTTACTCATTCATTCGTCATTTATTTTCTTATTCATCCATTAAATCAGCATTCCATCCATTGATCTTTCCATTGTTCTGTCTGTGCAATCATTCACCACTCTACCTCCCCTTTTTTCCATCCATCCATCCATCCATCCAACCATTTCATTTCATTTCATTTCATTTCATTTCCTAAATGTTCACTGAGCATCAGTTATGTGCAAGCATATATTAGGATCAACTAAGCGCAGTCCATTTCCTACAGGGATTCCGCAGTTCGCTAGCAGAAACAAACAAGTAGGCAGCGATGTTAGAGTATCTTAGGAGGATTCAGCCAAGAAGGCACTTCCAAAGTCCAGAGTCAGAACAAGCCAAAGAGGGTCAACTCTGAACCACAAAGGAGACTTTTGCCTTTTTTAGGAAGTGACCTGACAAACTTCAGAACGCTATCAGCACATAAAAAAATGGCTGGAGGGATGTCTGGTTAACTTGGCACCCACGTCTGAGTTCAAATTTCAGATATTTCCAGAGGGCGATGCTTCAGTCTACAAAACTACTACAGAGTTATCAATACAGCAGGTTCTTATGAAAAACAGTCACTTCACCCACTCTTCCTGCTCTGTCACGTTTTTAAAGAAAACAATGTATTTTCCTTCAGATCTCTACTTGCGATTCCCCTCCCCGTTCAGCACTGAGGTGCTGAAGAAACAGTTGACTTACAATTTTTCCTCGGACATGGAGGAGGAGGAGGCCAGGGAAAGAAGATGGAGAGCAGGGGCTCTGCCTAACTGGCTCCCGCACAGGTGATTTATTATCTGGGTCAGCACGTACAAAACGGAATTAAGGGGGCATTTTATTCAGCTTGATGGTGAAAAATTCAGATGATAACTGCAAACTCGGGGCTTGGGGCTGTAGCCAAAATGGCTCGAAATTACCGCAGCTGAGAACAGGAAAACCTTGTCAGTATCTAGAACGAACCCTCTTTTTCATTCAGCTACTTTTCTTCTAGTGCGTTTAATGAATTAACACAGCTTGGCAAATGGAGGGACCCGGGAAGTTTGGCTTTTGGAGACAGCAAATGCACAGGATCCCTGGATGTTTCACATGCTTAAAAATGACACTGAGACTGCCCCTGCCCTCTAGTCGTTTGCTCCTATAGAATGGGGAGCGTCTTGGGTTTTCTGGGCCGGGAGAGAAATGTGTGTGCCATCAGGCCATCTCCATAATGTATTTGTGTAGTGATTTGTGCATCGTATTCGATTCCAGTGATTAAAGAGCTAATTTCCTAAATAGACGGTGGCCATGGGTGCACTTGCTTATGAATGTGGATGCTGTGAATTTATTTGGGGACCTGCTGGATGTCAGCCTTCCTGTGTGGGGATATGCAGAGCAGTTCGAATCAAGCGTGGAGGTAAATACAGAGCGGAAAAGAAGGGGAGGGGAAGAGGAAAGGAGCAGGAAGTGAAACACCGAATCTTCTCACACCTTCCCTAAGTGGCCGTCCCTCTGCCATGATGGCCAGACTGTTGCCAGGCCACACTGCCTGGCCCCAGATGCGTATGCTCTGAGCCCCCGTCCACCCATGTTCTTAGAACCACGAGTTCTTTAAGGATAACAATAGTACTTACACTATGTCTGAATTCCCAGCACTCAACAGCACCTGGCACAGAGTAGGCATTTCACACATGTTGGTTGTGTGAATAAAAGATAAATGGGAAGATGCCAAGTGACCGATGATGTTGCAGAGATCAAAATTACATAAACAGCACAGAGGAGGAAAGTGAAGGTGGGTGTGTGTGATTCGGTGAAGTTTGAGAATGACCACGAAACGTATCATCCAGAATACGTATCACCTTCTCCAAGTGGACTGGCGTCATCGGCATCTTGATCCTGAGAAATTTTTGGAAATGCAAATTCTCAGCATCCACCCTGTGTCCGCTGAGTCAGCATCTATGGGCTCAGAAGCCTTTACCCTAACAACCTCCCTAAGAGGGTCCAATGTACTCTCAAGTTGGAAAAGCAGTGGAGTGAACTATATAGTCTTTGTCAGTGAATTATTCAGTTAAGTGACTTAATCTAATATGTAAACACCAGAATGTAGGTCAAATGCCTTTTCTCCCAGTCTTGTAGAATTGGAGCTGTCCACAGCTTTCCTGATCGATGTTTGGCAGATTTCAAAAAGAAAACTAGGGAAAAGGGAGAAGATTATAAGGGGGGGGGGTCCTTATGTGAATTAGCTAGTATACGGGATATCTGCTGTGATGCTCACTTGCCATATGTCAGGGTTGAAACTCACATGGAAGCTTCCCCAGCTCTGAATTCCACAGACAGGAGCTTTTATGAACCAGAGGATCTGGACGATTTTATCTTTGTGGCATAGATCTAGGTTATTAACCAGAGTAACTAATGCTATTGCCACAACAGACCAGAGCCGACATCTCAGTGGCTTACCACAGCAAGACTTTTTATTCTTACTCATGTTAAAAGTTCAACAGCAGTTGTGGGAGGTCAGAGGTAGAGAGGATTGTTCCAGACAGCTGCTCACGTATCCAGGCCGATCAGTTCATCATGGCATCATTGACCCATCTGAACCTGTGACTAGGCAGTCAGCTTGGTTAGGGGAGAGAGGATGTGGTCAACAGGCTTTAGCCAGACAGTGCCCGTGTCACCTTCTCTCACAGTGAATTGGTTCTCTCATGGTGAACTGGACAGAACTTGGCACCATGATTCCCCATATTGGTGCCCTCCCCATATTGGCACCCTGGTAGTCATCTCTGTTCCCAGTGCTGCTTGGCATGGCAATCTCTGGTTTGCCATGGGAGCAGATCTCAGAGTAGCTCACAGCCGGTGATAGAGGCGAGGTAATGCATAAGTACCCCAGCTTTCTCATTTCTCTTTCAGCGGGACCCTGAGGCTCCTTCTACACTGATGGCCAAAGTTTTTCGGTAACGTTAAGCTCCATTGACCACAACCTGTATCGCCTTCGTTTCTTCCCCCTTATCTTCTCAAGATACTACCAGCTTATTAAACGCCTTATCTTGGGATCTGTTTCCAGAGGAACCACATCCAACTACAAAGGAGGCGGGAACTAGAGAGGAGCACATGGAATATTTGGGATCCGCTGTCTCTGCCACAACAAGCCCGTCCTACGAATCCTAAACACAGGGAGAGATGCCTGCTTACTGGCAATCTATTTCTAAGTTTCCAGTGTTGAAAAGTCTGTGGTTTCAAAGAGTTGGTTCTTAGCATTTCACGTCTGAATCATCCACATAATGAGGTTTTTCAATCCCACCCACCCTCTTCACACTAATGCTAGGCTTTGATTAATGAAGCGATACCCATTGTATGGATAGGAAAAATGACTCAGGGCTAGTCACTTCCACTCAATTGAACGCAGTCAGCGTGATACTTGATATATACATTCCAACAATTACCTATTCAGAGTCCAGTCCTTTTTTTTTCTCTCCTTGTCTCTTCATATTACAACTAAGTCCAAAGTTATCCATCCTGGTATTAGACCCTTAATTCCTGTCTACGCATAAAAGAACAGGGAGAGCCACACTGCTCAAGGATTTAAGCTGTTACTTAACCTTGAATCTTCTTGGCTCTTGATTTAAAGCCTTTCAAACCCTTTTTAAGAGAGAAGACATTTCTCATTCTAAGATTAATATCCTCACTCGCCATTCCCACCTGAAGGAAGTAATGTGAGGCTTAGAGCATGTGTATAAGCCAGAATCACCAAGAAAGAACTCAGATTCATCCATCTACCCATTTATTTATTTATCACACATTCGTTGAGCTTCGGCCATGTGCTAGACGCTGTGATGCTAGTCATAATTCTCTTACCCTTGGGAATTATGCAGCCTAGTAGAGGTCATATCCAATGTACCCATATAGCTCTACTAAATAAAGAGTAAATTACTGAAAAAGAGAACAGTTATAACAGGTCAGAGGAAAGAAAGATCCCAGCTCAGTTGGGGGTGCAAGTGTGTATGGAATCCAACAAGTGTCCATTCATGCATTCATTCATTCATGTAAAACAATGTTGGTCATTCAGCACGTGCAGGGAAGGGATGGAATGAATGGATAAAAACAACCCAGTCCCGGCCCCACTGTGATGCCTACAGTTTTGTGAAAAGGAAGGGTGGGTCATATTTGCATATGTTGAAACAGATAAGACGGCTGAGGTGTGGGGAGATGAGAGTTTTCCAGGCGAGAGGAACAATGTGTTTTCCATGCAGAGATAACAAGTCACAGAGTAGAGTAAAGAAGACAGTTTGGTGGGAGAGAACGCTCTGGGATGAAGCACAAGAGGACGTCAGGCTAAAATCAAGCCTTTTGGGCAGATCTTGGACAGATTTCACTATATATATATATATCTCAAAAGAAAACAAAGCAAAAACACCTTCCCACAGGTGAGCTAGGTTCCCATTTGCCAGCATATAAGGACAATGTCAAGAACTAAGGTGTGAGCAAAATCACAGGGCAGAAGGAGACGGGGTCCCACACACTTGCCGAGAGAGGGGTCCACAGAATTTCAGATACCACTCCAGTGAACGGGCAAGGCCGTATTCCAAGAAAACTTTATTTATAGAAACAAGTGACAGCCTGGCTGAGTCCGTGGGTTGTGGGTTGTAGTTTGCCAAAGCCTGGCCCAGAGCAAAGTGCTCCCCCCCCGACCCCCGCAATGACCTCATGGACAATGATAAAGAGAGACAAGGTGCTCATTTTTATCTGTTGAACTTTGGAGGACTGGGGGTCATTTGTTAGCATAGTCAGCTTCTGGCTTGTGCAGGAAGAGAGGGGAAAAAAGGCCACAAAACCTTCCCATATCCCTCTGAGAATGTAAGAACGTGTAGGAGACCAGATGTGAAATGCCACCTCGGGTTTTTAACAATCCATTAAAAACGGGTGTGACTGGAAATGTGTCGGGGAAAGACCCTCAAAGTCCTGGGACATTTTGGGGAGATTCAGGCTGTGGATAGTGCAAGGATCTGGCATTTCATTGCTTGAAGGTGGAGTGACCTGGTGGCTAAGGCCCCTTCGTGTGACACAGCGAGATAATTGGGGTTTAGACACATTCGTTTACTGCTGGAAAAGTCTGCTGTCTGCATTCCAGAATTCAAAAGTAAGGAGGGAGAAAGCAGCCTTGGATTTACGCCAGGTGGAGGAGAACAGAAGTCTGTCAGCAAGCCCTCAGGTAACAATATCATAATTTAATTTTTTTTCTAACAATGGAGGAGTAATTAATGATCCAGCTTTCTCTTTCCCTGTTTCCATTTCAGCCCAGCAGAATTCACAGTGTATCTGGTGTGGTGTGTATGTGTCTGTGTGTGTGTGTGTGTGTGTGTGTGTGTGCACTCAGAGTCATGAAAGACAGGAACAGGAGGAGTTTGTCCCCATGGGTTTGACAAAGTGGATCTATCTATTTAAGAGCCCCAATAAGTAGGGTCCCCATTTTTGTCTCTGTAGAAACTTACAGGTTCCTCAAGGTGTTTTATTTTATTTACTTTCTTTATTTTATTTATTTAATATAATTTTTTGTCAGGTTAGCCAACATACAGAGTATACGGCGTGCTCTTGGTTTCGGGGGTAGATTCCCGTGATTCATCGCTTACATACGACACCCAGTGCTCATCCCAGCAAGTGCCCTCCTCAAGGTGTTTTAACCAGCCCGGGAGCTGTGAGACAAACTGATAGACCACTCAAACCATTCACTGAGGCGTTCTGGTGGGGCAAACGTGAAGCTCTTCCTGATATATTTGCATTTGAAGGCAAAGAAGACAAAGGTACCATTCTTGGGTGCTAGGCCCTTGCCTTCTCTGAGAGATTCTCCCCCTCTTGTGCCTAAGTGACAAAGGGATTTCAAGTCTCCCTGAATGCCCAGTGGTGAACATTTCAGGACAGGTTGCCTGAAATGGCTTACTTTCTTTCTGAGACACCCTGAGTTTCTATCTGAGGCATCTGAAGATCTGTAAATTCATGCACCGAGTGAATTTATACTAATGTATTTTTGATCCAAAATATTTAGATCTAAATGTATTTTTGAGGAGCGTGTGGGTGACTCAGTCGGTTAAACACCCGACTCTTGATGACAAGTCAGGTCATGATCTCAGGGTCCAGAGATCGAGCTTCCTGTCGGGCTCCGTGCTGGGTGTGGGGTCTGCTTGAGATTCTCTCTCCCTCTCTCTCCTCCCTTCTCCACCCTCAAAAAATAATAAAATAAAAAAATAATAATACAAATAAAATACAATTATTTTGCAAGGGACCAATTTTCAGATTGCTTGGGCCAACGTCCAGAGCCACAGCTAAACTTGTCAGTATCACCTGTGACAAGCAACATCTCTTCTCTGGTCTGGGGTTTCCTCCTGCAGATGTAGATATTGGGGGTTGATTCCCATGTTTTCCAAAATGTGCTTGCTCCAAAGGACGTTAATAGTAAGTTATGCCAAAAAAGATTTCAGTGACTAATTTAATCTGAATGTATGTTTCAGTTCTAATAAAAGAGGCCAGAAAGAACAGTAGCTTAAACAAGATGGAAATTTATTTTTCGTTCAAGCAAATGTCATCCAGAGGTGAGCAGCCCTGGGGTGATACGAGGAGGAGCCCAGATCCTTCCATCTTTCTTCCCAGCATCCTTTGCAATGGCTTCCATTTTCAAAATCATTTAGTAGTTCAATGTGGCTGCTAGCGCTCCAGCCATTACATCTGCATTCCAAGTAACAGGAATGAGGGAATAGGAAGCATGGTGGATTTGCATGGTGCTTCTCCCAGATACATCACTCCTTTTAAATAGCTTTTCCTGAAGTCTTTCATGACACTCCTGTTTTTATCTCATGGACCAGAATGGACCGTATCCAGCTGTAAGAGATGCTGGGGAATGTGATGTTTCAGTCAAGGGTATTGCCGATGTGGATAAAATCAGAGGGCTACTACCAAGGAAGCTGGAGAGAATGTGTAATCCATGACAAGTCATCGCCCCCTGCCATAATTACTGAGGAAGCGTGCAAATTACCAGATTACAGTTGAGAGTTCTTCTCTGTACATTTCAGAGATTCCATATGCAAATGTACATTGTGACACTTCCTCTATGAGCTGTGTCCCATAATTATTTGATTATAGATTCCTTTTGTTTCCGAACATCGTGTGCAACGACTAGTGTAAGAAATAACTTGCGGGAACCCTGCATGCAATGATCTTGTGTCCTAGGTTGTTGACAGAGTGCTGGATTACCCAGATCAGAGGTTCCTCTCTTCCTCACCAGGTGCCTTGAGGGTAACCCCGATTCCCATTAACTTTTTCCTCCTGCCAACCGTCTGGGCACCGCTGCCAATCCCAAGCACGCTTCTGGAGCGCCCCACGGGCGCCGTCTTGCCTGTACTGAAGGGGACACGTGAGGATCTGTCGTCCTTCATTGTCATACTTAGTCACGATTTGGTGGGTTTTTACTGAGATGAGATCATGGGGGTGTTAGGCAGCAAAGTCTTGATTTGATTCACATCAAGTGAGGATGTAATTGGGAGCAATCAGAATGAAGTGTCCCATTTTAGGAAAAGCCCTTTATGCAGCGAAACTTAGTGATGGCACAGTGGCGACTTAAAGGGCCAGCCGCGGATTTAAAAAACAAACAGAAGGAAAGTACAGAAAATAAGAAAATGACTCTGCCACATGTCCCCCTCGCGCGAGGCTCTGCATGTGTTCCATTAACAACACAGTGATGCGTGATGACGTCAACATACGATTCTGAGCCTCAAAGTTTGCAAGGCCACGGCTACCCCATTCATAAAACGTTACTTGAGTCCTCACTATGGTTGAAGGTTTTGTCTTCCTCCTTCAGAAGCTCATAGTCGAGGCAGAAGAGAGGAATGTGAAACCATAAGGTCAGAAAAGAGTCCTGAAGATCTTCCTAAGTGGTAGGTGGAGGCAGAGAGAGATGTCTGGTGGTGAGGGAGGGGGGCTCTGGAATAAGACGTGCGTGTCACTGAGCCTTCCCAATACCGGTGTTTGGACTTTGTAAAGCCTACTTCCCCGTGCCTCAGTTTCCCAACCTGCAAGATGAAATAAAGAGGAATTTCCATCCCTAGGAGAGTTTTCCCTATTAAATGAAAACAGGCGCCTAGTCTTTCACCTTCCTGGCATGTGAGCGTCCGGCAATGGGTTTCCTGCTGTTATCGCTGTGGTTAGGATTGATATTATTTACTCCTCTTTTTGCTTGTATGGCGATATAGCCATGGGAATCCCCAAAGGAGAAAAGGATAGTTCTATCTTGGGGAAGGAGGCTTTCTATTGCTGTAGCGCTGGACTGCCTTGCAGAAGAAAGAAAGGATGTTCTAGGAGGTGGGAGATCCATCGGGGGTCATTTGATGACCCACCTGTCAAACGAAACATCACGCCTCATTTCCAGTTTGGTCCGTGCGGTGGTTTCCAAATTGCCTGCATGTACAGACAACTCCAGCCAGTTTCAACCAGCACACGTGTTGCTTTGGCCAGAACGGTGGACATATTTAAATCTGAATGGTTCCTTTCCAGTCCCCAGAGGATCTTTACCTGGCATGCTTATGTGCTCAATGCCTGGCCCTCTTCTAGGGAAACACACTGCTTATGAGAGAGACCGTGGCCAGACCTTACGGAAGGAAGGAGCCCTAGACCAAAACACCCACCAGGAGGTCAGAAGCCGGGAAGGTGGAGAATAGGATAGAGGGTGGGGGAGGTGGGCAGACTAGGGTGTATGGGACTAGTGTCTGGCTGCAGAGTGTTGGCTCCACAGATCCATTTGAAACTGACCACAACTTTCCTGAACCACTGGTGACCTTGGGGGCGGGTGGCACCCTCACCCCAGCAGCCTCTGATTTCCATATTTTCAAAATGATGTGGGATAATGACGTCACTCTCATCACATCCAGAGTTCTGATCCCAATTACACAGTTCTCTAGAGGCAGCAGAGGAGGACTTTGTTAGAAGCATGAGTATTCCTTTACCCATAGACCCACATATGCTATCCAGAAGCTTCTGGGGTTCTTGGATTCTCTTGTGAGAAGTCCCACTATCCAAAGAATAATTTCCCAACACCACAGTTTCCTTTAATAAACAGTGATATCATCTTTCGAGACACTACCACCCACAGCCTCAACACAGATGGGGTTTTGTGTGTGTGTGTGTGAAACTGAAGGCTTTGGATGTCAAGGTCACTCAGAGTGATAGGGCATATTCACATTAGGACAGGGCCTCCTCCTGGGAGCCCAGGAACAGGGTAAGATGTGCTTTCGGCTGTGACAGGAGATGCCTCCAAACTCCTCGGTTTCTTCTCTGTGTTCCCTGAAATAGGGCCCAGCAATGCTCACAAAATGTGTAAGAGCCACAATTAAAGTAGAGCTTTCCTGATGAACATTAGCATGTGTTTTCGTTTTTACTCTTGTTTTTAATTTTTGAGGCTTCACGAGGATCTTACACTGGTTTTTCCTAAGTCCCGTGCCTTGTTTTTCCCATGTGTGGGTGGCAGTAGGAATCAGGAGCATTTTGCCCTGAGTGGTCATTAGGGAAAAGAACGAGGGGGCATCCAGACTGTGTGGCAGCAACAAAGTTAGACACTCACCGGAGGCACAGAAGGTACAAAGTCGTACGGTGGGAGGCATCTTCTTCAAGGTGGCCTGTTCAAAGGCTCATAAGCAAATGTCACCTGTGTCATTGCCTTTTCATGCAGGAGCCACCACACTGGCTGGGAAGGGTTTTGTGGCATTGGCCAGCCTCCTAGAGCCACAGTCGTGGCCATATAACAGAGCCAGTCTGGATTAAATTCAAAATCTGTAATTTGAGGATTATCATGTTTTTTATGGGATTGCTACGGGGATTAAATAGAACAGCAGTTTCCTGTCACATAGTAAGAACCAAAAAAAAAAAAAAAAAAAAAAAAAAAAGAAAAAGAAAGGAAAAAGAAAAACCTGTTGATGTCTTTATTCCTTCACTCATATTTACAGAATGGGTTCATTCATTCAGGTCTTTCCCAAGATGTAGTTAGTTTATTTGCTTGGGACCTGGAAAACCTAATGCGAGTAGATGAACTGAGTTTTTTAATGAACAAATCTGTATCAAACATCTATTAAGTTTATGAAACTGTGCTATGTACCATGGGAAATATGGAGCTGATCCCTTATTCTAAAGGAGCTTAATTGGAATGGTAAAACACAAACACATGCATAATCGACTGTAAATGTCTGAAATGGGATCTTAGGAAGGGGGCTTTATGATTGGGATTCATGGATCAATAGTAGAATGACTGGCATGACTGTGAGCTCCTCAAGGCAGGCACCTTCACTTCTTTATCTCTGTGCCTCCATGTCCATGCCTATGGCACACAATGGCGTATCAATGAATGTGTCTCATGTGGATGCATGGATGCATGGATGCATGGATGGATGGATGGATGGATGGTCGGATGGATGGAAGGATGGATGGATGGATGGATGG
>NW_026057582.1:6411672-6526910 GCF_023721935.1 Panthera uncia | reverse complement strand
ATGGTTGTATGGATGGATGGATGCCTGGATGGATGCACAGATGCATGGATGGATGGTTGGAGGGATAAGTATGTGGATGGATGAAGTGTGTTCTATTTTTTATTGCTGTGACCAGTATTAAGCTCACAGATTCTGTGGGTAAGCCATACAAATAAGGGAAAGTGGGAATAGTGGTGTCCATTCCAAGATGTCTGAGGCCTCCTCAGCTGGAAAATTTGAGTCAAGAGTGAGTGGTTCAATGGCTAGAACCATCAGAAAGCCCATTCATGCACACGTGTGGTGCTTGATATTGGCTATAGGCTGTTAATAATGAGAACACCTACATGCCACCTTTTCATGTGGCCTGGGCTTCCTCCCAACATGGAGGTTCTAAGGGTGTTATCTTAAGAAAGAGAGCCAGGCAAGGACTATGTTCCCTTTATTCACCTAGTGCAGATTTATTCAGTATCACCTCCAATTCCTGTTAGCCAGGGCAACAGTCACAAATGAGACCCACTTTCCAGGAGAGGGGACAAAGATCACCTCTTGGTGGGGAGGGACAAGGTTTTGAAAGAGCATATGGGACTACAAGTAGTGTGACCGTTATTGGAAAGTCCTCCACAAATAGAACAAACACAATGGATAGAGGAATGAATGCATCTGAGCTCAGACTCCCTCAAGTTTGTGCAGAGGCGAGGTGAGTGGCAGAATTTTTATGCAGAGTTAGGGTAAGGAGGCCTGGGGAATACGATCTGATCAGGATGTTGGAGAATGAGAGTGGTAGAGTTTGGAAAATCAAGGGTAAAGGGCCTCTCGGGGACTTATGATCTAAAGAAATGATCCAGGAGACCACAAGGCCAAACAAGTTAAACTGGAGACCTGGAACCACAAGAAAAATACGGAGAGAGACCAGCCTGGAGAAAGCCTCACAGCCGGTGGCCCTGGCCTTGGAGGTCCATCCAAAGCTCACCTGGTCACTTCCCATCTACATGCCTGGAAGACAATGGATGGGTGGACACGTGGGCTTTGTTTCAGTGAATCAGCAAAATACACTTGAGCAAGGAAGAGAGAAAAGGAACAGTCACAGGGGCTGAGTCTTATGACTCGGGGGGACAAGGGAGAATGTACAAAAAAGACAATTACTCAACTGCTTTCATTTAAAACGACACTTAAACCTTTTCTTTTCCGAAGGAAACAGAAAAGGGCAAGAATTAATATATCCACTTTCTTTTACATTGAAGGCCAACACAGAGATAGAAAGTGCTCTCTGAGGGAAGCAATGTAAGGTCACTGCGTTTACCCAGCTCTGTCCCTGGAGCTGGGGAAGCAGGCTGACATGTGAGGGACTTCTATTTTTCCCCACGATGCTAATTGAATGTGCAGATAGAGAGGTACCCAAGTGACCACGTTAAAATGAAATATGTACCCTGAGTACCTGCTTCCGTCGCTCTCTTGCCCACTGCCCTTCACCCCAGCAGAACGAGAACTTTTTCTGGCCAACAAAGCCCATCTACAGTTATTATTTGTATTTGTCTCTTTTCCTATCTCCTAATGGAAACATTCCAGTAGCTGCTGGCTAGAAAATTAGCCATCTGAACTCTGATTCTCTCTCTCTTTCTCTTGTTTTCTTTTTTCCATGTCTCTCTCTTCTCATCAGATTAGTGAGAAAATTCAGCATTGAATCTCTTTCAAGCTCTCTGCTCTGCACAGCCTGGTTAACACATGGAAGGGGCTAAGATTAAACCTTAATTTAACTCTGTCTCTCACCCAAACGTCACCAGACTCCTGGCCGAGTCTAACTTTCAATCACTCTCTAAAAAGTCTGGAGGAGCGCGGCTCCACACTGCCCGAGTCTCCGACGTGACCTTCTTTGCCTGGTCAAACGCCTTGTGGTGAAATCCAAGATGGCATTAGGAAGGAGGAGAGTGAGAAGAAATGAATATTTATTGAATGTCTGGCATATGCCAGGAACTTTAAATGCATTATTCCTTTTGATAGAACAGCCCTACAAAATACATATGTGCTTCTCTGTCTTTGTTTTTTTCAGAGAGAGACTGAGACTTATTGGGGGGGTCACTATCTTGTCTAGGCTCACCTCAATAGTGAGCAACGGTATCATGAGTTTCTAGCAATGACTTCTACTGTACCAGTCGTCTCAGAGGCTGGACAAGTGCCAGTGACCAGCACAAGCCCCAGCATCAGAAGCCCCCATATCTACTGTAGGTGCTGGTTTCAGGCAGGGAACTGAAGGTCACAGAAGTTCAAGACTTCCTCCTCCTCCACACATTTAGGAGGTGGGAGAATTGACCCTGGAATTCAGCTCTGCTGTAGCTCAAAGGTAGTAATTGTGCGTATCTGCACCGTGGCCAAGCCCCCGAGAACGGACTTGGTTCATGTTTTCCCCATTCTACTTTAGGCTTCTTGGAGTAGCTGACATTTCCATTCGGAACCGAAGTAAAGAAAACAGGAGGACCAAAGTGTCTTGCAAAGTCATCCTGATAAAACGGAAAGAGTCTGTTGTGGGTTTTTGTTTGTTTCTGCTTGTGAAAAATAGAGGCTAGTCATATTAACTCTGATACTATCTGGCAAGCAGAAATGGAACAGGAGCCTTCTTTGGGAGGAGGAACATGGTACCCAAAGAGATTAGGAGCCAGGTCATAAGCCAGGCAAGAAGCAGTTACCCAGCAGTGATGAATTTCAGAAAATCAGAAAGGCGAAATCCAGAGCTAGAGCATATGACATTCAGAAACCTAAGGGAGAGACGCGAACTCAACATTAGGCAAGTCCATCGGTGAGTCCTAGTTTTATGCGTGAAGTGTTCACTTATGGTGCTGTTATTTATTATTAGCCATCTATATCTATGTTGTCTATATCTATATCTATCTATACCCACGCACATGGAGAATATATGTATATAAAGAATCTTCCATACAAGAATCATTGAACACATACGTACACCATCTGACAAAGGACTATTATGCAGCCACTGTAAGTTGTTGAAATAAAATGTATGACAAAGGAAAAGGTTCTTTAGCTCATTACCCTGCTCCCCTATAAACGATAAATGAGAGGATACACAACTGTTCTCTCTCTGAATAAATTCATCCGTGTAAAAATACGTAGAATGAACCTGGAGGAAATTGTGTCAAAACGTTCCATAGCACAAGACTTCAGACATAAAATTTGAAGGGCATTTTCTTGCTTTTTTATTTACACTTTTTTTTTCCATTTTGTCCATAATAAATATCTATTTTCAAAAAAGGATATATTCCCGGATGAGAGACCTGGGCAGGAACTTGGAGCAGGGCAAGCTATAGGTGGGGGTTGGGGGACTAGGCCACTGGCACTTGGTGGTTTTGGACACAGGGAGGCTGGCCAGGTAGGAAGGACAATCAAGAGGCAAGAGGAGGAACCAACAGGCATTAATGGGACCTCCGTTCAACACCTACAACACCTGTCATCTCACCCCATCTGGTCAGTGGCCTTGCTGAGTACGTACGATTATTCCCATTTCACAGATGTGGACTTGGAAGTTCATGAAGGCCAAATAGCACGCTTGGATCCAAGCAGCTCAAACCATGACAATAGGTAATAAGGATTTCACACCCTTGTGCTCCAACAGACGCCGAGATCTTTTCACTCAGGTAATCGAGGTCGGCCCTTGCCACAAACCTATGCAACAGGTGCTGTGACTTCCTCTGCCCTACAGATGGAGAGGGTGGAGCACACATGAACTTGGGTCCGGCAGGTAATGGAGGTGAAGTGGGTGTTGGGCTGTCCAGTCCGGAGTGTGCCTGAAGCTGCTTCAGGACACAACCCGTGACACGTAGAGCTGAGCACACATGGGTAGGCGGAAGAGTAGGGCGTCTGAGTCAAAAGACTGAGACTGTGCTCTTTCCAATATAGGTCAACAGCTCCAACTAAGCGCACACAGAAAATGAAACGAGCAGCCAGCCAGCAGACAAGCCTATTTCATTTCAGCTCCATCGCTGATGTATCCCTGGCTGGGATTCCGCTTAATTTCCTGCACGGTACAGGTGGGCATCGTTGAAAACCTTGAAGTTGCTTCCAAGAGCAACCTCTTAGGCAACCCATCTCTGGACCGCACTCTGCACTGACACTTGACCACCCTCGTGTCTTAGCGTCGTTTTTTACAGCTGCGTGATTTCTTTTTTAGTAGTTTCAGCATTTTTACTTTGAAATAGTCTTAGGGTCACAAGAAGTTGCAAAAATGGGGCAGAGAGTCCCTGTGCGCCTGTAACGCTGCCTCCCCCATGGATCACCCGGAAATTCACCCTGACGCTATTAACGAACTTGTCTTGATCTCACCCGTTTGCATGCGCTCATCTTTGGGGCATCCTTTGAAGTCCTTCACGATGTGGAAACCCCCAAGCTGTCCATCTTTCCTTCCATCAACAGCACACATCTCACATTTTACTCTTTAGCAAACTGGATCTTCTTATGGGTCCCCAGCACACCACGCTCTGCCCTGGATCCCAGATAGTCACCCTCGACATTACTGTCCACCATTGCCTCGGATCAAAGGCTGCCTTCATGGTGCATCCTCCCCAAGCCCCACTGCCATTTCTCGTCCCTTCTTCGTAACTGTTTATTCTGGGACCATCTCCCTTTGGGAATATGTCCTATGTGGGCAGAGACTCATCTTTACTTCCTGGTAATTTCTGTGCTTAACATGGTGCCTGAGACTTACTAGGGGGTAACACGTGCTTGTGGACAGAACAAACAAATGCAACCAGGGATCTTAAGATCTCTGCTCTTCACATCTTGAAATATCTCTTAAAAGAGAACCTTCTTGGGGCAACTGGGTGGCTCAATCGGGTAAGCATCCTACTTGGGTTCAGGTCATGATCTGGTGGTTTATGAGTTCGAGCCCTGCACCAGGCTCTGTGCTGACAGCTCAGAGCCTGGAGCCTGCTTCGGATTCTGTGTCTCCCTCTCTCTCTCTGCACCTACCCCACTCACAGCCTGTCTCTCTCTCTCTCTCTCTCTCTCTCTCTCTCAAAAATAAACATTAAAACAATAAACATTAAAAAAAAATAGAACCTCCTTCACCTTAAAAAATATTCCACTAGGGGCACCTGGGTGTCTCAGTGGGTTAAGCCTCTAACTTTGGCTCAGGTCTGATCTCACTGTTTGTGAGTTCGAGCCCTCCATTGGGCTCTGTGCTGATAGGTCAGAGCCTGAATCCAGCTTCAGGTTCTGTGTGTGTGTGTGTGTGTGTGTGTGTGTGTGTCTGACCCTCTCCCACTCACACTCTGTCTCTGTCTCTCTCTCTCAAAAATAAACATTAAAAAAATTCAAAACAAATTCCACTAAGGATAATTAATTTGTAAATAAAAGTATATGAAGGATGCAGTGCAAAAAAAAAAAAGGAAGGTACATATACTCAATCACCACATTCAAGCCTTTATAGAACCATTTTGCTACTTAAGAGAAAGACAAAACTACTGTGCATATAATTGAATTTCAATGGTGAAAATAATATCACTTCTCACTATGCATTAGAGACACTATTTTAAAATTATTTCTAATATAAACACTTTCTCTCCAGCCTTCGTTTTGTCCCTCCTCTTTGCTCCTGCTCTCAGCACAAATTACTCTGAAGTTGGGCTGAATTATAAATGAAACAGTCAGTGTCATTAATGACAAAGTGGAATATTGAGATGATGAGGCCTCTTGTTTGCAAAGCTATTTTTCTTTGCTTTCTCCACCCCCCCCCCCAAACATTCCTCCACGAGGATCACTGGCAAAGTGATTTATATTCAGCTGAGTATCTAATTGAAAGACTATGAACCCGTGGAAATGCAGACTAGCAGGTGTGATATCCTAAGGAAAAAAATAAATAAATAAATAAATAAGGAAAACAACTTTCTCTTCGGATAATCGCACTTACTGGCGTATGGCAGTTTCTTATTTGGAAAAAAAAAAAGAGCTTCCATTTTATGGCTTATTCAGGTCTCACAAAGATAAGCTCTCAGCTTATTAGTATCCGGTGCTGCATTCGGGAAGGGTTTACTTGAGCAGAGGTTAATTTTGCCCTCTTACAATTGCTGAAGTGCAGCGTGTCCTGACATCAATTTGCTGTCAGACACATGTTCGTTGAGATGTGAGGTTCATGTGTATGAACAGCGTCCTGGAAAGGACCATCCGTTTTCCCAGGTTGAGATGGTCTGCGAGCAGTAAGCAGGGCGGGATGGATCCAGGGTCTGAAGATCGGGCTGTCCCTGAGGTCTGGAAGGCTGCAGAGGCCCTGTGCGCCACTCCCAACTGTAGTATTTCCTAGCTTTACTCCACTTGCCGCCAAAGCAGATACCATCACCTTCCTCGGTGCTGAACTTTGATAGACGATAAAAGTGAAACTCGCAATGGCTATAACCTCTAGAACAGCGCACTCAGAAGTTAAAGCTTAGGGGTGCCTGGGTGGCTCAGTCAGTTTAACGTCCCACCCTGGATTTGGGTTCAGGTCATGATCTCATAGTTGGTGAGTTCAAGCCCCACGTCGGGCTCTGCACTGACAGCACAGAGCCTGCTTTGGATCCTCTGTCCCTTCCCTACTCTCTCTCGGCCCCTCCTCCATTTGTGTGCCCCCCCCCCCCCGTTTTGCTCTCTCCAAAAATAAATAAATAAACATCTATTAAAAAAAAGAAGGTATGTATAGATGGAACTAAAACTTGTGTGTTCATTCTAGACTTTGGGCAACTTCTGCCATGACTTTGCAAGACCAAAGACCATAGGAAGGGCGTTTCAATATCTGCCTGAAGAATGATGGTCAAAATTCAAATTGACTACGTAATGGGTATTGGTCTTCTCTATCACACACTGTGTTAAGCACTTCAGATCCACTAGCTTCATTAAAAACATCACAGCCACTCAGTAAAGAAGATATGCCTCTTCCCAATCTGGGGGTTGCGAGAATGGAGCCTCAGAGAGGCCACCCTCTTCGGAGTGATATCTAGAAACCGGCAGATCAGGGACTTGAACTCAGGCCGGTCTGACTCGCATCCATTGTACTGGGCACATCCACCATTTTTGCCTTTTCTGAGTCGCAACACAATCAAATATCTCCAAGAAATATTTCTCGGACGTGTAAATGTGCGTCCCCTCCCCTTACGGGACAGGACAGAGCAGTTGTCGTGGGAATAATAAATGAGTATATCTCATCATCTTTCTCTTTTTACCTTTGCTACTGCAAATCTCCAGCCTCCATCTGCTCGACCACGATAATTCCATCGGCCCTCGAAAGAAATGTGCTCTCCTATTCTTCTAAGTGGATTTTTAAATTTCTGGTTCTCTTTTCCACTGTCTTGAAGCATGTTTCATTTTAAGTCCCGCTGGATCACTTCCGAGGAGTTCCGTGCGGCTAGAAAGCACTTTTAGATCAATGCACCTTCTCTTCCTGCCGGGTGAGACCGTTTCATGGATCAGGAGTCAAAGGAAGTTAAGGGACTTGCCCCAAATAAAGGGGCTGGCAAATTCTGGAACCGACATTTACTAACGATCCCTATTCTGTGTCCAGTGATAATTCCATTTATCACGCCGCCTTGTGCATGTGGGGAACAGGTATTATTTAAAACATTAAATTTCCAGGCAGATGGTTCTTAAAAAAAAAAAAAAAAAAAAGGCGGTCATTTATCCAGTGTCCTATATGCCGTGCTCTGCCCTAAAAGTTTTATCTATTTATTTTTATTTAAAATTTTTTTTCAAGGTTTATTTATTTTTGAGAAACAGAGAGAGACAGAGCATGAGTGGTGAAGGGGCAGAGAGAGAGAGGGAGACACAGAATCCGAAGCAGGCTCCAAGCTGTCAGCACAGAGCCCGATGCGGGGCTCGAACCCGTGTACAGCGAGATCATGACCTGAGCTGAAGTCAGATGCGTAACCGACTGAACCGCCCAGGCGCCCCTGCCCTAGAAAGTTTTATCTATACCACTTTAATGTTGTCCTTCCAGCATCAATGAATTTGTAGTCGTTTTCTGTCACTGTGTGCTGTGGTGGGAATCATGCTCCTGCGTCAGCCTGGCTGGACTCCGGTGACCTGTTATTTAATCACACGCGGATCTAAGTGTTGCTGCAAGTGACTTTGTGAACACCTATAATCAGCTAATTTTAAGTAACAGAGATTACCCTTGATAACGGGGGTGGGCCTCCTCCAAGCAGTTGAAAGGGCTTAATCACTAAAACTAAGGTTTCCTGGAGAAGAAGAAACCTAGCTTCGAGACTCCCGAGTTTGCATTCTGGCCAGTCTATGCATTTGGACTGGCCAGCCCATAGTCCCACGAGCAAATCTCTTAAGTAAATCTGTACATATTTCTTATATATAATTAACCAGTTATCATTTTTCTGTTTCTCTGGAGAACGCTGACTCGTGTACCGTGGAACAAATCACCACACACACCGAGGAGCTTAAACGACACACGTTCATTATCTCCCGCTTCCTGTGGGCCGGGAGTCCAGCATAGTTTGGCTATAGGTCTCTGGCTCAGGGTCTCATGGGGCCAATTCAAGTTGTTAGCTGCTACGTGCTCCTTTGGAGGTTCAGCTAGGGAGGGATCTGTTCCCATGTGCCCTCAGGTTGTTGACAGAGTCTGCCTCCTTGTCGCTGGAGGAACTCAGCCCTCGTCATCTTGCTAACTGCTGGCTGACTCTCAGCTCCTAGAGGCTCCCTCCGGTCCTCATCCCATGACCCCCTCCGTAGGCCCTCTCACACTTTGAACCTCTTCCTTCAAGAAGGCCTCACTCTCATTGACAGGCTGATTAGGTCAAGCCCACCCAGGATCATCTGCTTTTCGATTCACTCAAAGTCAAGTGATGAGGGATTTGATTACACTTCCATAATCCCTGCTGCCATATAATTATCATGGGAGTGACAGCCCATCATCACAAATCCTGTTCAAGCCGAAGGGGAGGGGACTGTGAGTGTGTCCACCAAGGGGCAGTACATGTGTGGGTCCCCTTAAAATTCCGCATACATCACGGGCACCCAGGTGGCTCAGTCAGTTAACCATCTGGCTCCTGATTTTGGCTCATCATGGTCTCATGGTTTGTGAGATCAAGCCCTGGGTCAGGGTCTGTGCTTGTGGTGTGGAGCCTGCTTGGGATTCTCTGTCCCCACCCCCTCTTCTTCTCTCTCTCTCTCCCTCTCAAAATAAATAAATAAGCATTAAAAATTCTGCATACATCAATATTGCCTAGGAATTTTTGTATTAATCCATGCCACCTACATGTGATGAGCTCCTTCTGGGTGCCAAAGATAGTTTTGACAGTTGAAGATGCGGAAAACACTTTCTCCGACCCTATCGAGAAAGATAGTCACACACAAACTTCACATAACCGCTTACAATTAAAATGTTATTCGTAAAGGAATTCAGGAGTTGTCAAAAGGCAAAGCCTTGAGCTCCTAGACGACAAAGGGAATAATTCCTCCAGCTGGATGCTGGGAGGCTTTATAAAGACAGAACGCTGGAATCAGACTTCCCATGTTGAGGAATTTTCCAGAAGCAGCTAAGGAAAAGCACTGGAGAGGCAGTCACTGAGGAGAAGGGTTAAAAGATCCTTCCCACTAAGAAAAGAGGGAAGCATTTCCTAGTACTATTCCGAGAACTTGCTGCCTATGGGAGGCTGGTCATAGAGGACAGTTCTAGGAATTTGGGAAATGTCCTAACACCGTATTTCCCACCACAAGGGTGATGCGGTGTGAGGGCAGATAGAGGCTTCATCAGTTCAGAAGGATTTGAGAAAATCACATCCTAATTACTTTGACACGTTATCCTTTCTTATTTCTAGAAAGCATAAATTAAAACAAAAAAAAGTCTATTTTATTTTGCATAGAAGAAAATAACACGTAGATTTTCTGTTCGGAAAATCCAGGCCATGCTAAAAAATATAAACACAAAAAGAGTAAGAACTACATCTGGGCTGGACCCTCACAGAAACTCCGTAAAGTTCTGCTGTAAATGCTTTTGTGTAAGTAATGTACAGATTCATATGAAGATAAATGCTTATGGAGAGAGAATTCAACAATAAGGTTCATGATCTTTTTCTAAGTCTAACTACAATGTTTTCCTGTATCCCTGAATATTCATTTATGGCCTTATGTTTAACGGCCGCTAAGTCTTTCGCAGTATCGGTGCATAACAACTTATTTAGCCAATGCTTTCTTATTAGCCACGAAATCTGCCCTTTATTCAACATTATCCATCTAATCGGCGTAGCCACGCTTCAGAAGTGTTTGAATCCAAAAACGGGGTCACAGGTCATCAATATCCAAACTGTGAAATCTGTCAGGCTCGCCCTACAGGTAGAGGATCCAGGTACCCCTCAAAGTGCCTGTGTTGTTTGGCTTTTTCAGAGTCTCCAGGCGTCCGTGCTGGGTGCCTACAGGAGAAGGCGGTATCTGTGTATTTGTGTAATGCAGCCTCCTCAAGAAGCCACCCTCCCGGGCTTGCAGCCTGAGTCCCTCGATGATTAGTGACCCCGGGACAGGTGTCATCCACGGCTGTGCTGGCTTCGCAATTCAGCCCATCCCCAAACCTGCTCTCGTGCATTCCTCCTCACGCTGTCCGCGTCCAGACCCTTCCAAGCACGTTTTTCCTCTGCCAGCCAGCTCCCCAGCAGATTCTGCTGCGAAAGGATGCTGCAGGGTCTGCAGGGAGATGAGGGACAGAGAACCTGCTCCTGCCCCTTCTCTTTGCTGTTGCTGTAGCGGTCATGTGCTGCCCCAGCAATAGCTCTGCGCCCCGGCCTCAGAAGGGGGTTTCTACAGCCCAGACTCTCTTCCCCCCGATGCTTCCAGACCTGCTGCTTCCTCAGTGATGCCAGCACCAGCCAGGAAGCTCTCTTGCCTGGAGCCTGGGCCCCTGGGTCCTCTTCTGAGTCCAGAAGCACCATGAGAAGACTGATGTTCCTTTTCCCAGATAGCTGGGTCCCGGTTCCGCAGGGCCCCTCCCCCAGCCCTGAGGCTCAAAAATCCAATTTCTTCCTGTTCTTTTCTTGGATCTGGGAATAGTAGGTGCTTCCTGTAGTGACTATCCCTGTGTTACCTTCATATCCCCTCTTTTCTCCAGTGCATCAATTTCGGTTTCAATAATTACTTACAACATACACTCTCAAAATAAGGGGGCTTGGATTGATAGGCCTAAATATTCACAGTCAAGTGTGCAATCGTCCCACTCCTCATTTTATAGAGAGTGGAAAATCTTCCAACTCTGGCAAAACTTTATAGAGATTCAGTGAGTGGAGGAAAAGACATATAGAAGAAAGTCTAACTTGTACCCAGTCCTAAAACAGAGGGGGTGTTAAGACTCCTTCTATCCCAGGATGTGCTATGAGCGCCTTCACACCCGTTCACTCAGCTAAATCTCCCCACACTGGCCTCATTTCTTCTGTTTTTTTAATTTTTTAAATGATGATTTATTTTGAGAGGGAGAGCACGAGTGGGGAAGGGGGGGACAAAGAGAGAGAGAGAGAGAGAGAGAGGGAATCTCAAGCAGTCTCCATGATGCCAGTGCAAAGCAGGATATGAAGCTTGAACTCAAAAACTGTGAGATCATGACTTGAGCCAAAATCAAGAGTCTGAAGCTTAACTGACTGAGCCACCCAGGCACCCCACATGACTTCACTTCATATCTTATGATCAGTCTCTTTATAAGATGGTTGCCTATAGACTTCATAGGAAAGTTTCGTATTTCAGGGGAAAGTCCACTCCACCCCCAAAGTGTGTGCACATGTGTGTGCCTCTGTGTGTGTGTGTGTGTGTGTGTGTGTGTGTGTGTTTATTTGCGTGTCTGGGTCGGGGGTGCTAGTATCACTGTTAGAACTTAATTGTAGATTTATACTCAAATGGCAACAGTACAGGGATCATTACAAACGTCAACTGGTACCAGACTAGCCTATCCCACCACAGAAACCATAAAACTGGGCAAACTGATTTGACTACAGACATTGAACAACAGGCAGCATGGGATTGTGATTTCTGGATGAAAGGAAATAAGAAACGAGACCCAATACTTCCCCAAATTTCTCCTTGATGTCATATTTGGACAACAAGTTGGTGGCGGAGGCGGGGCGGAAATACCATGAAATAAAACAGGGCACAGTGATTTTGTGAGTTAGGGAAACTGACATCAACGTTCATGGCTAGACTTTGAGATGCAAAATAACTGAGGGGAAGCAGCTTGGCAGAGAATAAGAGAATTATTATTAATTATATTGAATAAATATGCAGGGGGCATCCCGGAGTCCGGTGACTGGACAGCACACGCGCAAACAAGGTGGTGTGCAATTCGAGGAAGAGGGGAGGGTTGTAGGGAGAACAGGTATTCTAGAATTCACATGGAACCGAGAGATGTGGAGGCCTGGTGTGCCACAGTGGAAGGCGCTCACTCCATGCCTGAATATTCAGCTGGGATTCCAGAAAGACCACACCTTAGGAGTGCATATACCCTAGACATTTGATGATCTCTGAAGACGTCTTTGACAATCATAACCAGGCGTTACCCTCTAGTGGGTAGAGGCCAAGAATGATACTATACACACTAAAGTACAAAAGATTGCCCCTCTACAATGAAGAATTGGAGCATATTTTTTTTTGAAAAATATAGTTGACATTTTTTTCAAATCTGAAAAACCTATCAACACATAGGCCCAAGAATCTTAACAAAACCCAAGTAGGATAATCATGAAGAAATCTACACGTAGGCCCACCATAATCACATCAGAAAAGCAAAACCTGAAGTAAAAACTTCAAAAAAGGCAAAAACATCCAGAGAAAAAGGAATATTGTACATAAGGAAAAATTCTAAAAATTACTGCTGACTTCTCACCCAAAAGAATTGCAGTCAGGAGACAATTGCCTCATATCTGTAAAGCAGTGAAAAAATGTTTTAATCCCTATCAACCTAGAAATGTACATCCAACTAAAAGATGTCTCAGATATGAAGGTAAGATGAAACCATTTCAGGCAGTCAGCAAGAGTATAGAAGATTTGAATGATCTTATAAACCAAATGGACCCACAGGACATTTAGAGTACACAACCAAATCTTCACCACCCCAGACTATAATCTGGTTACACACGAAGCCTCAATAATTTTGAAAACAGAAATCAGAAAGCAATAACCAAAGAGATACCTGGAGAATTTCCAAGTTGACCCACATATTTTAAATAGCTTATGCATCAAGGAAAAAAAAATCAGAAAAGACATTAAAAGGAAAAGATGAAATGTTGTTAATGACACATTTCAAGATGTGGATAAATCACCATGCAGAGGGAAATTTGCCACTCGACGTGATTAAAATTTAAAACGGAGAAATATTTTAAGGTCATTGGTCTATGTTTACACATTAAGAAACTAGGAAAAGTAGAGGAAATTTGATTCAAAGTTGGCAGAAAAACAGAAGTAACGTGAAAAGTGAAAAACAGTGATATAGAAGACGAAAGAAAGAGGGGCGCCTGGGTGGCTCGGACGGTTAAGCGTCTGACTTCGGCTCAGGTCATGGTCTCATGGTTTGTGAGTTCGAGCCCCGCGTCGGGCTCTGTGCTGACAGCTCAGAGCCTGGAGCCTGTTTCGGATTCTGTGTCTCCCTTTCTCTCTGCCCCTCCCCCGTTCATGCTCTGTCTCTCTCTCTCTCTCTCCAAAAATAAACATTAAATTTTTTTTTTAAAGAAAGGAAGGAAGGAAGGAAGGAAGGAAGGAAGGAAGGAAGAAATTCTGCCAAACCAAAAGTTGATTCTTTGAAAGGATAAATGTAACATAAAAACTCTTATTAAATTGACCAACAAAGGAAGATAGAAAACATAAATTACTCATATCAGGAAAAAAAGTCGGGGGGACACTACAAATGAACATTGTGGATTAAAGAGGCATCTCTTGGGAAGGTTGAAAGGTTCATGAAAGAATATAACAACAACAAAAAAATTCTCATGTCAATGAACCTGAAAATTTAAATGGACAAGTTCTTTGAAGGACACATATTAGCAAAACTGACATATATCACAGATTGGAATTATGTATAGACCTATATTTATCAAGAAAATTTAGTTTTTACTCAAAAGCTTTTCTTCAAAAAAAGCTCTATGTCTGATGGCATTACTGGTGAAATCTATCAAATGTTTAAAAAAATCATAGTAACCGTCTTATTCAAACCCTTTCAGAAAATATAGGAGAAGGCAGCACTCTCTAATTCCATTTTGGGAGGTTGGAATTCTTATAAAACCAAAACAGGAAAAGGTAATACAAGAAAAGCAAAAATGACAGTTAACACTCTCTAATTCCATTTTGGGAGGTTGGCATTATTATGAAACCAAAACAGAAAAAGGTAATACAAGAAAAGCAAAATGACAGTCAATATCTCTCATCGCCATATATGGAAATATTATTAACAGAAACTTGGCAAATCAAATCCAGCAATGCATAAGAATGGTAACTTATCATAACCGAGAATGTTTATCCCAGGAATGCTAGGATACACTAACATCTAGTTAGCGTGACATTTTAAAAAACAATATATTTCACCACCTTAACAGAACAACAAAAAATTAAAATCATACGATTAGCTCAATACATGAAGAAAATGCACTCACCAAAATTTAATACTTAGTCATCATACACTTCTCAGCAAAGCCAGAACAGAATCTAACTTTATCAGTCACAGAATGGCTTCATGAGAAGCCACAGCTAATGTTACGTTTTACGCTGAAATACTAGATTGCCTTTATGTTTGGGATCAAGGCAAGGATGCTTACTTGTAACGCTACTTAACATCATTTCAGAGGCTGCAACTAGACCCATACGACACAGAAAATAAAAAGACAATGACTGGAAAGGAAGAAACAAAATAGTCTCACTTGCAGATGGCAGTTATGCACATAAAAACTTCCCCTTATGTGGTTGTCACACTTTTTTTTTTTTTTTTTTAAGGCACCATTTCCATTAGAGGGTTATCAAGCGGGCACTCTTTTTCTTCCACATCATGATGTCTATCTTGAAATCTGTATGCTGGATAAGTGTGTTCTTTGCTTCTCAAAGCCACTTCCGAATCATCTTATTTTCTTCTTTTCACAATAAAAATCTTTGAAGTCCATACCATCAGATTTTCTATAATCATCCTTGGTGCCACCATTTGTCAATAAACTATTGCCCCCAGGGATCATGAACTAGTTTAGCCACTGGCTCCAGTTATCATTCCTTTTTTTTTTAATTGTTTGATGTTTGTTTGTTTATTGATTGATTGATTGATTGATTGATTTTAGGGGGGAGGAGGGGCAGAGAAAGAGGGAGACACAGAATCCGAAGCAGGCTCCAGGCTCTGAGCCTGAAGTGGCTCTCAAACTCATGGACTGTGAGATCATGACCTGAGCCAAAGTCAGATGCTTAACTGACTGAGCCCCCAAGCACCTCTCCAGTCATCATTCTTAAAAACTTCACCATCCATGGTAGTGACTTATCTAACACCAAGGCCTCTTGTTCCTCACGTATTCATAGCTCAAAGGTGAAGGTCATGGGAAGTTCCTGGGAACCTGTCAGGAATGCAAATCATCAGGCTCCACCTTAGGCCTGAACCAGAAATACTTCGAAGGTGGTTCCCACAATCTGTATAGGAACAAGCCCTTCATGAAGTCCTGATGCTCTCCAAAGTCTGAGAAAGACTACTGCATGGGTCTTACTCTACATCCTTCCTCGGGTGTCCACCAGCATGGTCCTCCCTTCAAACTGTCATCTCTGATGGCTTCTCCATCTCTGAGACTGAGCTTCAGCCACTCACCACACTCTGACTGTAGCCTCCAGGCTTCCAGATCACTCTACTCCTCTGAGTCCAGAATTTCTGCAGCTTCCTGGGACCTCCAGCCTATCGATCCTACCCCTTTGTCAGTATCCACCATCATTGCTAGTCATTAAAACTCCTTCAAGTTTCTGATATTCTTCTTTCCCAACCATGCCAGAACTGCTCCTTCGCCACCTCCTGAAATTGGGTGAGGCTTGTGATTTGCTTTGGCAAATGAAATCTGCGCAGAAGTGACGTGTGAATTTTAGTCACAAGTGCGAGTCCTTGAGAGACTCCTTCCTGTTGCTGTCATTCTGGGAGCCAGTGCCAAGATGGAACCTTCGTCAGCCCAGTCCCTCGAAGGGTCACAACACACAGAGGCCATGTCTATCCTGCATGAGAAATACATTTTTGCTGTGATATAGGCCATTGAGATTTTGGGCTTGTTTCTGATTCCAGGGTAACTTAGCCCCTTCTGATTGGATACAGTCTCCCGCCAGGTACAACTTCCCTGACCACAAACCATGACCCCTGGAAAACAGATTTCATTCCCTTGAGCATTCTCCACTCATCCGTCTTTCCTAGTAACCCCACCCATCTCCCTAAACCTGGTGTCTTAGACAGGATTTTCCAGAGAAACAGAACCAACAGGATGTGTACATAGAATTATTTTAAAAAACTTGGCTTTTGTGACTCTGGAGTCCGTCAAGTTCAAAATCTCCATGGTTAGAACCCTCCAGGGTAGAAATCGCCAGGCTGGATGCTCAGAGAAGAGTGGCATCTTGAGTCCAAAGGTGGTCTCTTGGCAACATTTCCTTTTCTTCCAAGGAGGTCAGTCTTATGTTCTTTCACTAATTTCATGAGGCCCACTAACATTACGGAGGACTACCTGCTTTATTGAAGGTCTACTGATTTAAACTGAATCTCATCCAAAAGATACTTTCGCTGGGGCACCTGGGTGGCTCAGTCGGTTAAGCGTCTAATTCTTGGTTTCAGCTCAGGTCATAATCTCATGGTCCTGAGAGCCAGCCCCGTCTCCGTCTCCGTGAACCTCTCCCTCTCCCCTGCTCTCTGTCTCTTTCTGCCTTTCTCTCTCTCTCTAACAATTAACAATAAAAATAAATAAAAATCACCTTCACCGAAACATCTAGAATGACGTTTGATCAAACATCTGGGTATTGTGGCCTAGCCAGGATGACCTAAAATTAACCATCACACCTGATTATACCCACTGCCCACTTATTCTGCATTTGCTCTCAAGATGCCGATTGTGGCTGTGGACTATTACAAAACAGGGCTGAGGGGACGCATGTCAAGGAGTGACCGCACATCTGAAACAGGCATGAATCTGACTAGACGATCCTTCTGCCTTTTCCAAGTTAATTTACCTTTCCAGCCCCACAGATGATGGTTTAACAACTTCTCTCTCCTCAAATACCCCCTGCCTCCAGCCATACTTTCTACTGGTGGGTGACCTCACCTTACATTTGTTGTTTGTTTTTTTTAAATTTTTTAAGTTTATTTATTTATCTTGAAAGAGACAGACACAGCGTGAGCAGGGGAGGCACAGAGAGAGAGAGAGAGAGAGAGAGAGAGAGAGAGAGAATCCTAACCAGGCTCCGCGTGGCCAACGCAGAGTCAGACTCGGGGTTCGAACTCATGAAATGGCGAGTTCATGAGCTGAGCTGAGACCGAGAGTCAGACTGAGCCACGCAGGTGCCCCCTCCCCGTGCATTTCAAAGATGGATCAAACTCTCCATCTTCGTGTGCCCAGTGTCGCGGGCTGCCTGTGTCAGCACCCACAGTCACGGGTTGGCTCCCTCACTTGATGGAATGAGCACCCGTCTCGTCCCTAAGACAGACTCCTCTTCTTGTCCTCCCTGCCCTCCGAGCTCCCGCCTTCTCAAGGACTGTTTATTCTAGTCTCCCACATTCTATTCTGTACCATTGGGTTCTTCTTCTCTCCTCCATCATTTTCATAAGCCGGTAAATCTGCCTTCAGCTACACATGCAAGATAAAATCTCCCAGGCACCCACCTGTCCCCCAGCTACACGCCCTTTGTCCGTAGATGCTCACAGCGACACCTGCTCTGAGAGTTCCCGTGGTCTAGCTACAACTGTCCCTCCTCCCGCATTCACCTGTTGCCGCCTCAGCTGGGCCCCCGGGACCCAGACTGTCCTAGCGGAGTCTCTTAGTCCCCATACTGTCTATTGTTTACTGTACGTTTCCTCTTCAGGGAACTTATAATCTAAACACGGTTCTATTTACTCTCTTCCTCTTGGGTCTGCTTAATATCTCTCAGCCCTCTAGAACATAAACGAATCGAGGGCAGGTCCTCAGGCCATATTCCTGGCCTCGGCCTGCCTCTCGCCCTCTGAACATCACACAGCTTAATGGCCACTCTTTCCAAGCCAACTGCAACCTGCTGGAATCACTACCTAGAAGGGAAATGGGGCTCTTTATATACATACACATATAAAGGAGCATGGGGAGCCTGCAGAAATGCAGTTCTGGCTCAAAAGGGCACTTAACGATTTACATAACAAAGCAGGGCACTTAACTTCTGAGTCGAACACACCTGCATTGTCAGATTTGCCTGGGAATACTGGGGAGGGTATTTGCTCAATATTCCTCACCACCTAGGGGATTGCTTCTAAGCCCGAGAAACCCCCTCCACCGGAAGCCACCTCCTCCAGTCTCCAGCTGCCTGTGGCTTTGAAAAGAGATCACTTTTTTGCTCTGTCTTTGTATCCCTGCGGTTGGTTTGGGTTTTGTTTTTGGCTGCCCCTACCGCATCCAGTTTGCAAAAAATAAATAAACAAATAAAAGCAGAGAGGGAACACAAAAATTCATCCTGGGTCTAGGCATGGTAACCTAAAGCTAAATATTCCACACGTTTCTGCTGTTTCCTTGGGATAATATTCCAGATGCAGGGCTGCAGCGTCCAAGGGCATGCACACTTTTAGAGGTTTTGGTTAGGAGCGCCAAATTGCCCTCCAGAAAGGCAGGGACCCAGATGCCTAGCACCCCATGGCCTCGCCGGCGGGGCCCATTACTCTTCTCGCGTTTTCCCGGTTTGCTCACCAGGGCGCTCTGCCCGCCGCAGGGGAGGGGCAGAGCTGGCTCCTGCGGGCTCCCCCATTTCCACAGGTGTTAAAACCCTTCCTCACACCCCGATCTCGCCACTGGCGTGCATCGGGAGGAAGGCGGCCCAAATCGTCTGTCGCCCTGCCCCGCCCGGGCTCTGGGTGCCTCGCGACGCCAACCCGAGCGCCCTTCTTGGAACGGAAGAGGTTGGAAGGCGCGCTCTGCGCCCGGGGGGTCCCCGATCCGCCACCCTCCCCGCTCGTCACACCGCGTCCCCCCAGCCGCCCCCGCAATAATGGACACATTCTCAGCTTTCTCGGGTCGGGCAACCTACCAAAGAGAACTCGAGGGTCTCATGCCGAGCTGCAAGTGAATCTTGGCGGCTTACCGCAAAATGCATCATGCAGGGACTTGTGTTCCATTTTCATGGATTATGGCCTCTGTCAGACCCTGGGAAACGAAGCTGCTATCCAGTGCATATGCCGGGCTCTGCCGAGCTGTGGATACTTTCCGTGGCAAACGTTTTCTTGATTTCCCTCCCAATTTTATGTCTATTTTGAAGAAGTCGATGGAATACACAGTGCGTCGGGGCCAGCATTTCCCGGGCTAAGTAATGTGGCCCCATTAGCTGTCGGGGGAAGAGAAGGTTGAGCCATGATGTTGATGTGGATGGGACTGACCGCGTTGCCATCAGGGGGTTAGGGGGCACTGGCTCCGTGCCCAGGCGTGCACCTGTGGGGCACAGGGCACACCAGACCCTCGGCTGGGGCTGCTCCAGGCATCGGTGGGTAGAACCCTCGGAGGCATCGTTAAACACACATCGGCACCCACACTGCAGATGGAGACACGGAGACCCAAAAGAGAAGACCCAGGCGGGTCTAAATCCGTGCCCTTCACGGTGGAATCCAAGGGTCACCAGCTGGGGAGTTTGTGGGGACCGCAGAGCCCCGGTCCGAGAATCAGAATCCAGCTTGGAGGTGGGATCCCGGGGCGGGGGGTTCATGAGCACAGTGAGAGTTTGCAGAACAATATTCAGCCACACAGCTACGCAGGCAGGCACCTCGAATTCGGACCCCGGTGGTAGGAATGCGCAGAGCCCGGCTTTCTTTCTATCACAGGGGGCTGTGTTTCCTGTCGTCGAGAAACAGAGAAAGTTTCTCTAGCTTCTAGCAGGGAGCTGTTACTGTATGACTGTGTGACCGCTGTCTCGCTGGCGTGTGTGCATGTGTGTGAATTGTTTATTCCCTGTCTTTCGGTGTACGAATTCAGCTACCGACGTAGCGAGATCTCTGCTGTAATGGGGCACAAAAATAAAGGTGTTTTCACGAACAGAGAATGCCCGTCCCATGCTCATCTGTGACACTAAAGGATTATTTACCTATCATCAAGATAGGAACGGTTTATCTGGTACTGTTTTGCATGTAGCAGAAGTTGTATTAACCGTGCAGATTATTGCCCCGGCCAACCACCGAGCTGCGTTCCGATCTTATGTAATAGAAGACAAAGGATGAAAAAACCACATCCAAGGCGATTTGTCACGCAACCTCCTAACCTCACTCCCCTGTGCTTTACTCAGTTTTGGTGGAAGGAGCTGAATCCAGAAAGCCGTGTACCGCTTGGGTCTCGTTCAGGGCCTGTGGCCAGCTCATGTGGTTATTGTAGCACAAGGTTAGGGGGACTGTTCGGAAAACCTTTATTGTTTATAAAAAAAAACAATTTTCTGTGTAATGGCATGCTCACCCGTGTTTTCTGCAAGGCATCCTGGACACTGAGTCATTTCGCCTCTCCCTGGATAATCGCGTCCTTCACCTTCCAAACATCTCCCAGCCCCCGTCTTTCTTCTGCATGGCCACGCTCCCGTTTTGCAAGGTTTAACAGAGATATTTCCACTATGAATTCTGCCCTGTCTTTTTGTCTGCCTGTTTTATTTATTTTCGACTTTTAATGCATTAGTGTTCACTTACAGAAACACCAGAAAGCAATCTCTCTTCTTTAATAATGAATACACTCAGCAAGACAATGGGGGAACCTTATTCTCCATATATTCTACTAACTAAAAAAGAAGGCAGGGGATAAATTCCCTTTTATTGAACACTTACTAGGTACCTTAGTATACACACCTCACACACATACACATGAACATGCACATATGCACACATATACACACATTAGAGACACACACATAGAGACAAACACCTCACACACACGCTCATATAGTATCACCGTGCCCAGAAACAACACTGTGATGCGGGTATTAAGAGACTCATGCTGGGGGCGCCTGGGTGGCTCAGTCAGGTAAGCGTCTGACTCTTGGTTTCAGCTCAAGTCATGATCTGGCAGTTTCATGAGTTCGAGCCCCACATCGGGCTCTGCGCTGACAGCACGGGAGCCTGCTTGGGATTCTCTCTCTCCCTCTCTCTCTATCCCTCCCCAGCTTGTGCTATCTCTGTCTCTCTCCAAATAAGTAAACTTAAAAGAAAAGAGACATGTTGCAGTTAAGAAACTGATGCTTACATTTTACTAGTAAACCACAAGTTAAAATCTTCTGGTATGATTTCTTTTATGTTTCCATCAATAGCCCTAAGGAAATTTGTATTCCTCTCCCAGTACCGAGAGGGAATAAATGTTCCTTACCGAAGCCAATCCTCATGTGTATTTATTTATTTGTTTGTTTGTTTTGGCCAGCCTCACTCCCGTGGCGGTTGAATTTTTTTTTTCATGAGGATTTCTATCCTTTACGAATACAAATGGTCTCTTCGAGACTTTTCAGATGCTCATATTAAAAAAAAAAAAAACGAAAAAAAAAAAAAACATAGAAGGTGGGGGTGTGCAGTTACATCCAGAGCATACCATTTTGAATTTGACGTATTGTAATGGTCCTCTCGCCGGTACAATTTCTTATTGATTATGAAATTATCGAGTGCTGTTGGCTACTAGAGAGTTTTAAGCAGGCAGGAATGATGAGAAGCACTTGAACAGACAAACTCTCCCTGCGAGCAGGTGGAGACAAGTGTTTACATGATGAACTCTTGGGATATGAAGAACAGGGTTTTCATCCTACGCCAGGAGGAAAATCGATGGGCGATTAACAGCAGGAGGCAGGCCATGTGCAGCTACCTACTTGAAGGAAGGAAATGTCACTCGTGGACCAGAATTTCTAAGAATCCTAGCTGGTGCAACATTGGGAACAACGGTGTGGTAGGAAACGTTTAGCGACTCAGGCTCTCAGGGAAAGAAACAGTCTTGATTTGTAGAGTGTGCTCATTTCTGTAGTGTAAATGCTTCCGCCGTGGCCAACGTCACGCCATCGGTGGGATGCCACCGATGCAGTTTTGGGATGAGGCGTGCCCAAGGGACCCCCACGAGTGGCTGTCTGGCCCTCACCACTGGTTTGGGGCGTCTTTCCTGCACTTTGCTGGGTAACACCTTGTGTTAGTTTGAGAGTCTCCCGGGAAGCAGATCCCGACCCTGAGTCTGAAGTGGAAGAGATTGAACAGGGGACATGGCTGTGAATGACAAAGATGGGGAGGAGCAGGACTGGGAGAGCGGGTCCTTCAGACTGAGAGGTGGGTCGGGCACCTGTCCGCGGAGACAGGGAAGGAAGGAGGGGGGGGTTTGGAAAAGCCTCAGACTGTAGACAGTCTTTTTTAAGCACACGCCAACAACCGGTTTGGTAGTCAGACCTTGTCTTATAAACCTGGAAGGAGAAGTTACTTTGTTAAATGTTTATTTATTTATTTTGAGAGAGAGAGAGAGAGCGCGCGCACAGGGGAGGAGCAGAGAGAGAGGGGGAGAGAGACCCCCAAACAGGCTCCACGCCGTCAGCGCAGAGCCCGATGCTGGGCTCGAACTCTCGAAACTGCAAGTTCATGACCTGAGCCGGAACCGAGAGTCGCTTCACCGACTGAGCCACCCAGGTGCCCCAGGGGAAGTTACTCTACGTCCCTGATTTCCATTTCTTCACGGACAAAGTGGCTGTAATAGCAAAGTGATGACTGGGATTTGGGTTTTGATTCTAACAATTCTGATTCTTCTGACAATAACTAGATGACGGGGGTAGTTGTGTGCTAGTCAGTCACGGTCTGCGACCACAAAATCATGCCATGTAATCTTCTGTTCTCTGGAGGCACTCAGTTCGTCCGGATTAAGCAAAGGATCCCTAAAACCCACCTGTTTTTCCTGGACCTTCTTGGCTTAAGACCTCACAATTGCACCAAGAATAAAACAGACATAAAGTTCAGAAGGATTGGCTGCGAAGTTCATACAGATATAGTGGAAAGGTCAGGTTCCTTGAAGCCAGACTCAGCCAGCTACTGAAACTTCCTGAGGCTTAGTGCTCCCCTCTGTCAAATTGCCACACTGCCTCTGAACGGGTTCCTTGGGAGGAATGAGAAGAAATCACGGTGTAGGAAGACAAGGGTGTCTTTTGCATGTGCTAATCCCACTGCTCAGGTTCTCTGCCGAGGACACAATGCAGACAGAACGCAGGCATGCTTTATAGCAAGATGTTCTTTGCAGGATTATGTGTTATTGGTGGGGGGAAAAAGCACCTGGGGAGACGTAAGCTGTTTAATAATAAAAGGAGCGTAATTAATTTATCAATGGTTTCTCAATACTGGTCGCCTGTCAGAGTCCCGAAGGAACTTAAAAATTACCAAGGACCTCGGGTCGCCTGGGTGGCTCAGTCGGTTAAGCGCCAGACTTCGGCTCAGGTCAGGATCTCACGGTTCGTGGGTTCGAGCTCTGCGTCGGGCTCTGTGCTGACAGCTGGGAGCCTGGAGCCTGCTTCGGATTCTGTGTCTCCCTCTCTCTCTGCCCCTCCCCCGCTCGCACTCTGTCTCTCTCTCAAAAAATATAAATAAACATTAAAAAATAAAAAAATAAAATAAAATCATAAAAAGAAGGTTGCTGAGCATTTAAAATAACCTAACATATGAAACACTTATATGTAGTGAAGACGGTTAAGGAACACCAATAATGCGAAAATGTATGCATAGGTAAAAAGATATTTTGTTGTTTCTGAGTGGCAAGGTTGTTTTTTTCTTTTTTCTCTTTCCACAAGAAAAGTTAGTTTTATTTAAATTGTTTTATTTGAATATGGTTGACACATTCTTTTTCCACACGTTTTCTTGAGTCAACTCTCCCCTCAACGTGGGGCTCGAACTCACGACCCTGAGATCAAGGGTCTCATGCTCTACTAACTCAGCCCGCCGGGTGCCCCTCATTGACACATGCTTGATGTTTTCTTTTTCTACTTATTGTTTCAGAACTTTGAAAACTTCCTCCCACGGGCATGCATGACCCTAACAATGATTATAAAGGGAAAAGTGTGTCCAGAGTATATGCTCTGCTGTAGACAGACAACCCCACTCCATACTAAAATGATCTGGCCACTAGCCACTTGCCCGCATCTGACGGACTCCAGAATGGAGACCCTGCCTTTTCTTTTCTTTTCTCTCCTTTTCTTTTCGTTTCTTTTCTCTTCTCTTCTCTCTTTTCTTATCTCTTCTTTTCTTTTCCTTTCTTTTCTCTTCCTTTCTTTTCCTTTCTTTTATCTTCTCTTCTTTTCTCTTCTCTTCCTTTCTTATCTCTTCTTTTCTTTTCTTTTCCTTTCTTTTCCTTTCTCTTCTCTTCTCTTCTCTTCTTTTCTCTTTTCTTTTCTCTTTTTTTCCTTTCTTTTTTCTTCTTTTCTTTTCCTTTCTTTTCTCTTCTCTTCGTTTCCTTTTTCTTTTCTCTTCTTTTCCTTTCTTTTCTTTTCTTTTCTCTTCTCTTCTTTTCATTTCTTTTCTTTTCTCTTCTTTTTCTTCTTTTCCTTTCTTTTCTTTCTTTCTTTCTTTCTTTCTTTCTTTCTTGGTCATTAAATCCCCCACTCCTAGTACAGAGTGTGGCACCTTAAAACTGTTTGTTACATGAACAAAACAATCCTTGCCTGGCACTTAGATAGTATTTAAGCTGGCGTGCCATCATTTCATAACTGAGAGATAGCAAACACTCCAGACCTTACTTTGCGGGGCTGAGGGCTCGTAGCGGCGGGATTCTGATACGCGGTGCCTGCTTCCTCATTCTATTGGTTCGAGCGTGATTTTCAATGTGTCCATAAAGAGAGGGTTTCAAGTTCAATTGCAGCATCATCTCCTTCACACACACCCTTATGTCTGACTGCACTCGCCTCCTGGTGGCACAGCCGGGTTTTTATGACCCTTCCACACATAATAAAGCATCCAAACAACTTTTTCACATCATCTTCAATGAATTCAGAGAATGCAACAGTTTGCACCGTCTTCTGTGCACAGTTTATGGCTTCTGCTCTCACTCTACAAGGCTGGAGCGAGTCAGGCGATAAATATGTGTCCTGTGATGCTGAGTGTGATAAACTGGCTCCTTCCAAGACCCACTCGCCCCTCATAACTTACTCGGCCCGGAGAGAGAGCACTCCAGCACGTCTCGGTTTTATCTTTCTCCTTAATTCTACCAAACTCCCCAAAACCGAGATCTCCTCCTGTCACCCCACCGCGTCCACACCTTGTGTGGTTAAAACTTCCAGCAAGAGCCCACACACCTCTTGCCGTAGAACGATTGTCGAAAATGGCTGCATACCCTGATTAATCCCCGCTTGAAGGAAGGCGAGGGGATTAAAACAGGTGGAACGGAATATAGACTTAACCCAAATGGAGAGGCGTCCTTAAAGAAGATGCGGGATCCGGTTCCTAAAGCTAAGAGTGCCGCTCAAAAGGTTGTGCCTCCAAGTCTCAGAACTTTCCCGTATTTGATAGTTTCATCTCGTCTCCTGTCCCCAGAGGGAAGCGTCTAGATAGATGTTTTCACCTTCAGCTTTAAGTCACTCTTCGAGCCACGAATGGCACAGGGCCAGCCACTTTATTTGCTCGCTATTTAGCCAGAGTGCATCAGGTGTACCCCAGGCAGTGGACACTGAGGTAGCATCACCCCAAGACCCAGACCCAGGGGGCTCAGCGTCAGGCCTTGTGCTTGAGGGGGTCCTCCTGAGCCTTCCTGCGGCCTCAACCATCCCTTCACGATGAGGGCTGCCTCGGGTCCAAGAGAGGAGTCCAGCCAGAGCCCACTTGCCTCCTCCCCAACAGAGGCCCCGGGACTTCGTGCCTAAAGCCCCAGGCCTACTTCGGGCCCAAGCAGGCCTCTTCTGTGACTGCAGCCTCCTGGGAAGATGGCGCCTCCCCTGGGCAAGGATCAGCCCTCTACTGTGTGCTCTCCAGTCATGCAACAGGCTCACGTGCAAGGGAGAGTCAGGGCGAGCTTTGTTTCCCGTTGCACTCCGCTTCTGCCCCCCTGTACATCAGCGTGGCCCCGACTGAGGGGGCAGTGTTCTTGAGACAAAGTCCCCCCCTGCCCTAATGAGCTACACGTTCCCACAGGAAAGGGACAGCATTATTGACTATATAGATTAAAACACACCACACGAGGCTGGCTAATGACAAGTGTAAAAGAGTTGATTTAGGTCACATAAAGGAGTTGGAATGACTGTACTGTCACTAAATTTTCCTTTATACACACACACACTCACACACACACACACACACGTGCACATGCTTCATTATTAAGGCGTTTTTCCTGAGTTAAAGAAAAGCATGTCCCTCAGGGCCAATCCCAAAGAGCTGGGAAGACAAAAATTGAAGAGACATCATCCCATCACTCAGATGTATCCACTCTTGGCACACGTACTTTGATTATGCTGACTTTTTTAAAGCTTATTTATTTATTTTGAGAAAGATGGAGACAGCGGGAGCAGGGGAAGGCCTTGGCAGACAGACAGGGAGAGACAGAAAATCCCAGGCGGGCTCCACACTGTCAGTGCAGAGCCCGCCACGGGGCTCAAACTCACCAAAACCGTGAGATCATGACCTGAGCTGAAACCAAGAGTCAGACGCTCAATTGATAGAGCCACGCAGGCACCCCGGCTACGATGCCATTTTTTTTTTTTTTTTTTTACCATTTACCAACTCTCAGCGCACGTGACCACACGGGGTGCAACGCGTATTTCCACATTCTCAGGCAGGACTCTTAGCCCCATTCTGCAGGTGAGCTGGCTGAGGCTCAGGGAGGGCACTTAGGCTGCCTGAGCTCACTCACCTGCTCGGTGGCAGAACTGGGACCTAAACCCACATCTTTGGAATCCGGCTATGGGTTTACCCGCCGGACGGATTTTCAGGACTGACCTCACCTCCGCATGAAATAGCTGTTTATGGGCATACGTGTCGATATAGATACGGATGTGGGTACGATACAGACGGAACTGGCTTCTCACGACACCAAGTAAATGGAGGAAACTATTACCGAGCAGATTCCGCGGCATTTCTCCAAATCCAGATTTACCCGGGACAGGTGGTGCTATGGCTGTATCCAGATAAAGGTACCTTCAAATAAATCCGTAACATACGGGCATGGACAGGTAAAAACAGCTTCCCACCCCTTTCCTTTTCTCTCCTGGGGGGGGTGGGCTTCCTGCAGGCGGGGAAGGGTTTGTGATTCACATTCTGGAGTCTCAGGACACGGTGGGCTAGAGACGCGCTGGTTCGGCAGGGGCCTCGACTTCACGACAGCACCCCAAGCTGGTGAAGCTGGATGGGACGCCGGCCCCTCCGTGGGCTCCTTCCTGGGGCAGCCAGACGTCGCCTAATGGGGGACCGCATCGCCACCGTCTGCTTCTCCCCTTTTGTATGCAACGCTTCGAAGGAAAGGAGGAGAGTTCAGTAGAACTCGCAAATGGGAAGACCATCCAGCGTCAACAACACAGGGCGGCAGAGCTCGAGAGGGCAGAGTTGTGTGCTGTGTGCGTGTTGTGGTTGTCGTGGTTGCGGCAGACACGGAACCTAATGTCTCTGCTGTGCTGGAGAAGTGGGAAAGCAGGTGCCGAGGTCTCTGCCAGGGCCTTGACTTCCCGGTTCTGGCGGCCTCGTTGGAAGTGCCGGGCGGCGTTAACCTTTTGTGTTACCGAGGTGCCACATCGGCCCTCGTACACAATCTGGCGTTCATCCCACAGATCGCCTCCCTGAACGAGGGTGGCACCTTTCCGCACGCCTTCCATGTTCACGGAAGGAAATTAAAGTCACTAAGCACCAGTTGCCAACCGGCATTTACAATTCCCAACGCTCTCAATTGCCACCCACCCGGAAGGCGGTTCAAAGGTGGTTCAAAGACAATTGAATAAAATATTGATCGACGTGTATTTATATGTCTACTTATGTAACACTTTCATGGATCAGAAACCAACTGGAGTGTTTCAAAAAGCACTCCGATTAAGGTCTTACTTTGCATATCGTGTGCAAGACAGGGAGAAACGGCTCTTAACAACCCTTCTTTCCTTTTGGGGGGTGGGCTCCCTGCAGACAGGGAGGGGTCCTTCATTCCTACCTTAGCGTTCAAGAACAAGGCAGGCACTGCTTCTAAACATGGGTATCTGTATGGAAGAAGGAAACGGCGTCCTGTTTCCAGAAGCTATGTCTCTCCTCCGGTCTACATCCACTCGTGCATGGAGTCCGTCACCACTGAGGTCTGAAGCTCTCTCCCCTAAGCGAGCTTATCGTCTACACTAGCATGATTCACGCTTCTGTCGCCTTGGTTAACACTACTTCACTGGGCCAGAAAGTCTTCTGCAGGCAAATGGCTTGATGTCTGACTGTTCGCTGCAGAGGTCCCTGAAATAACCACCGACTTTTCTGCAAGGTCAAACGGCCACAGACAGTGTGTGTCCTAACGTTATTCTAATTTCTTGGTTCGGAAATTCTCATTTCGCTTTTTCCATCCCTTCGGGACCGTTGTCTTGTGATGCGTGCCCTAACCCCCACCAAACCCCCTCCACACCGGAACACCTGTTTAACCCGAATTGCCCATCCTGAATAAATTGCAACCTTGCCTCTTCCCCCCATCCCACCCCCTCCCCCCGGAGACACTGTTAAAGTTCTTCCCAGGTTCCCCAGTGCTTTAGTAAGCAATACTCTTAGCGTGTTCTTCTAACAGGTCGTGTTGGTGATATTTGGGGACCAGCATTCAATAGGATAAAGGTCCTAAATTATAGAGTTGATGTGCATGTGGCAGTGGATGTGCGAGACATTTCAGGCTTTAGCACAGGTGGCTCCATCGGTTAAGTGTCTGACTTTGGCTCAGGTCGTGATCTCGCAGTTCGTGAGTTCGAGCCCCGTGTCGGGCTCTGTGCTGACAGCTCAGTGCCTGGAACCTGCTTCGGAACCTGTGTCTCCCTCTGTCTCTGCCCCTCCCCAACTTGGGCTGTCTCTCTCTTTCTCAAGCTCGCTCAAAAATAAATAAACATTAAAAAAAAAGATCTTTCAAGCTTTCAACACAGAGAAACATTGTCGTTGTTCTCTGGAGCATGGTCTCAGAGGAGTGGGATGGTGGTAGAAAGGGAGGTGGTCCTTTATTTGTAGCTTCTTTATTTAAATATTGATCTAAAATCTATGCATTTCATGTCGGAAATTAATATGGATCTAAGTTGCAAGCAAGTTACACGAACGGTTCACATCTCTTCTATTTTGGTTAATTTACTTTGTTGTAAAATCAAAACGAATGTGCCTCCCTTCCCAAGAGACGTTTCCATTTAGAAAGTTGCTTCTCTTAGCCCTAGGTCCTTGAACCATTGTATGTAATAAACTCTTAATTTTACAATTTAGGTTTACAAATTACAGAAGCTACAGAGATTTATGTTTTATAGTTTAACATGAATTTTTAGAAAAAAAAAAAACAAACAAAAACAGAAGTCATGGAGTAAGCCACAGGAGAATTGAGCTCTTTAGTGGAAATGATCATTTATGTATGAAAAATCATCGAATCATAGCTTTAGGAAATGATGATTTATTTACTCATGTTCATTCACATAATTTTTCTAAACATCTATCTTGTGCCAAGGCCTTTTCTCAGAGCCTGGGAAACACGAAAAACAGAGACACCTGGGTGGCTCCGTGAGTTGAGCGTCTGACTTTGGCTCAGGTCATGATCGCACGGTTCGTGGGTTCGAGCCCCGCGTGGGGCTCTATGCTGAGAGCTCAGAGTCTGGAGCCTGCTGCGGATTTGGTGTCTCCCTCTCTCTCTGCCCCTCCCCTGTTCGTGCTCTGTCTCTCTCTCTCTTAAAAATGAATAAACATTAAAAAGATTAGAAAATTGGAAAAAAAAAAAAAAAGAACCAGGGACAATAAAGTGTAGGAAAACGGCCATGGACAGGGCAATAGGAGAGGAGTTTCCTGAGAGTTTTAGGTTTAAAACCAAGGACATTCAAAGCTGAAGGAGGTCATTCTTAACTCCCTTTTGTGGGAAGAAGGTGAGGGAACAAGAGGGAGGCATTCTATTCAACAAGACTTCCTGGAGAAGGTGGCATTTCTCTTGGTCCTTGAAGTATTGGCCCAACGGAATCATGCAGACTTGGACGTAGAAGGACGTCGCGGGGGCTTGAGGCCCTGCGTGAACAGAGGCAAGGAGGAGGGAAGCGAGACCTGGCTGGATGTGTGTGGGCAGAGCAGGAGGTACCAGCAGGGCAAGAGACGGATGAAGCTGGAAAGAGAAGGGTGCTGTCCCCCACGTAGACCTTGAAGTCAGGTCAGTGGGGTATCAAGGCACCACGTTCCACGCACTCATTTTACCAACATATCTCGGTGCTCCCTGTGGGTCAGTCCTGTTCAAAGTGTGGGGGTTCGGGGCGCCTGGGGGGCTCAGCCGGTTGAGTGTTCCATTCTCACTTTTGGCTCAGGTCATGATCTCACAGTTTGCGAGTTCGAGCCCCACGTCAGGCTCTGCGCTGACGACATTCAGCCTGCTTGGGATTCTCACTCTCTCCTTCTCTCTCTGCCCCTCCCTTGCTCTCTCTCTCTTTCTTTCTCTCTCTCTCTCAAAATAAACAAACTTAAACAAAAATTTAAAAAAGCAGAGTGTGGAGGTTCAAGTGGCATAAGAGATAAACATAATCCTTACTCTTGGGAAGCTCCCAGTCTAACTGGGGAAACCTCCTCTAAACAAATAAGTGTGCAAGTAATTGGTTAGGGTTTTTAAAGTGAAGGGCACAGTGAGAGGGCATAAGAGAGGTTCAAGGGAGACAGAGTATCTTGAGCAAGCGGTGTGGTCCAATGGAACATTCCGCGAAGATAGAAATCTTCTGTCTGCGGGGTGCGATACAATAACCACCAGCTCTATGGCTATTGGGCTCTTGAAATGTAGCCAGGAAGACTGAGCATCTGTATTTTTAATTTTATTTCATTTTAACTAATTTGAATTTAAGTAGCCATGTGTAACTCCTGGCTATCGTATTTTCCACTAATTCCATGCGCGTGGAATAAATGCCAAGCCCACTGACAGCAGAAATTCTTTGCAGTCCTTAGCCAGGCCTCCACTAGGCACCAATCATGCAGACGTGAGTGCCTTACACAAATATTCTTGTACGGTTTGGGGTGACAAGTGCCCTGGGCGGGGCTGAAAGCGGACTACGGGTGAGTTACAGCCAGTGGGGAGACCACGAGCGCACAGTCAATGTTCCCGGAGTGAATGAACAGAGGGGAGACTGCACTAGGTTCCCGACAGGATAGAGGGTCACACTGAGTGGAGGAAGCAGGGTGGGCGTCGAGGTGGGAGAACGGGGTGGGCAGGGATGAGGCGGTTGCTGAGGATGCTGAGGTAGGGGAGGTGGAGGCGGCCTCCAGGGAGCCGTCCACAGGCTTCTCCGCGGCCCCACTGGAGCTTCTCAGAGTCTTGCGTCAGAGGGAACTTCAGCAGACCCCCACCCAACCTCCAGATAATGGAGAACAAGGTGGGTCTCCATTCTCGAGTCTCAAAGCAAAGCTGAGTCGTCATTTCCCTGCCACCCCCAGGGTAACTTGCCCCAACTCTAGAAGGAGAGCGGGGTCACTTGGAAACAAATCGCTATTTACAGGTCACGATTGAGAGTCAAGTGCTTTGTTAACTCTGTCACAATAGGCCTCCCGACAGCACTGGGAAGCAAATATCCTCTTTGAACGGATCGGGAAAGTCTCCAGCCGTTTATGAGACTGGCCCAAGGGTCCCCGACTGGTGAACTGGAACTTGGCGCTCGCTTTCAGCAGTGCCTGACCCCAGACCTCACGCCTGCCCTACGACACGCTGCCGTCCGTCCAGCCTGCTATGTCTCGGGTGTATGCCAGCCGATGGATAGCAGCTGAGGTTGCTTATCAGCTGTCAAAACGACGACAGCTTATGGATGGGGAAACTGAGGCTGAAGAAGGGGCGACAAAGCTGAGATTCCGGTTTGGTTTTGGCCGGCCCCAGAGCCTACGGCGCCTTCGACCTTCAGGCTCTGCCTCGCACAGCAGCAGGGGCCTCGGAAGCCCGTCTTCTTTTACCAAACCTGGTATGGCTTGAGACTGGTGCTCACATATTCTGGACTTGGAGAAAAATGGGTAGGGATTCCAGCTCTAAGGCAAACTCAGTACATGGCAATCATAGTAATAATAACATATATAATATAATATAATATAATATAATATAATATAATATGTATCGCATTTGCCATTGAATATTGTATCATATTATTTTTATATATAATTATGTAATACTATATAATATTACATTATTATATGCACGTTATGTACAATATATGTGTCCACATTTATTAGTATGTATGATGTAATATAAAATAGTTATGGTATATTAGTATATGATAGAGCATAACATAACATAGCAAAATAATATAGTTACATCATATGAATCAAGATATAGCATAGGATGATGTAGTTCTACTGTATTAAATTATGTAATATCATTATAATGACACATAATACACAGGTAAGGACATATGACATAATATGTTATATTGTGTTAGCGTTATACTATATTTGTATATTAATGTATGATATAATATAATCTGATGATAATGATGAACACTGGTAAATGAGCTCCCAGAAGCCCAGGCACATTGCCTAGCATCGGTTCTTGAGGAGGGTCAGGGTCGGTATCAGAACCATTCTCGGCGCTCAGTCCCAGCACCCCCAGATGGCCCCGGTGCTGTGAGCCCTGCCCCTCCCCAGCCACGGCCCCCCATGTAATCACATGGGGAGTTCAGTCGAGATCACACTGGCCACTTGTGCCCCCCACGTTGCTGGTGCTCACCAATGTTCCCAAGTGGCAGTCATCCCTGAGTGCTGTGGCTGTTGAGGGGGGAGGGGTGCCCTCAGACTCCTGCTCTGTATGAGGACAAGGGATGTTTCCCTGCCAGGAGACCTCCCGTCCCCTTCCAGGGCTGGGCAGGCCTGGAAGTCTCCGGTGAGACAGATGGGGTTTCAGAAAACAAAAATAGAACTAAGGCTCAAAAAAGCGACCTGAGGGTTTGGATCCAGTTTCTGCACAAATGGTGATTAACTACATGCTTTCGATGGAATGTGGGCTTGGCAAGAGGTGAAAGACACATGAATGAATTTGTCTGCATACTTGGGAAGTGCTTTTAACTCTCATTTTCGCTTAATTTTTTTTTCTAGCCACTTCCGCGTATTTGCTCCCCTCTCTCTATTCATCCTGGTTGACAGGGAGATCGGGTGAGAGGGACAGGGTCAGACTGTCACTTAGTGCTCTTAGGTAAGCTACTTTAACTCCCTGAAGCTTGGTTTCTAATCCAGTAGGTCTGGGCGGGGCACAAGACCTTGGGTGTCCCCCAAATTCCAGGGTGAGGCCCATGCTCTGGCTCTGTGATCACACTGTGAATGCATCTGGACAGGGAGAGAGAAATGATTTCCTTGAAGCCCCACAGCAAGCTAAGATGGGGCAGAGATGAAACCCAAGAGAGGTAAATAAAATTATTATTTGCAATTCTTCGCGATCTTCAGGTACTTGAATTATACTTTCATGTCTTTGGCTGTGTGACGTTTCAAAACCACCTAGCAAGTGCTATCTCCCTGCCCCACTGAAATTTAGCTTGCCCCTGTGATTTGCTGGGGCCAGTGGAGTATGGTGGAAGGCGAGTGAGCCGGTTTTGAGCCAGGACTGCCAGAGACATCACCTGCTTTTGTTGACATTCTTGAATTCCTGCCATTACTGACGAGCACGGTATGCCCAACGTGGCTCCAGCCCAAAAAGAAGGAAGAAACACATGCTGTAAGTCGACTCTGGCTCTCAGTCCAGCTGACCCGTGTCCAGAATTAGAGCCATGCAGTCCAGACCAGCCTAGTCCAGCCAAACTGCAGAGGACCTGTGGCCCCATCAGTCAGATGTTTGTTGTCAGCCACTGAACTTGGGGGTCTTTTGTTACACAGCATTGACGCAGCATTTGCTGACTAATGCACGTGTATGTGTCAGCATTATGTTGGGATCATCTTTCAGTCCGGAAAGGTAAAGAAATGTATCATGCAGTAAGCGTCTATCACGGACCAGGAGTGTGTTTGTAACCTCGTGTCTAGGAATGGCTTTGCTTCTGCTATTTTACTGTGTGTCTCTCTAAACTCAGCACCCTTTAAAAAACCGGTTCCAGTAACTGGAGCTTTTGTTCCTATAGGCGCCACTCTTTACGGACTTCCACCGATCTTCTCCTTGACGTGTCTTGGAAAGCTCCCTGGGGTCTGTCTGGCATGTGTCTCTGCTGTTAAGTTTAATTATTCTGGCTCAGGGGTCACCAAACGCTCTGCATACAGTCTCTCTAACTACTTGGTATCATCCATCATGGCACTGCTTCAGCCCCACACATACTTGAAAAAAAAAAAAAACAGAGAGAAAAAAGAAAACATAAACTCTGAACTTTAGGATGTGGGAGATAGGCAACTTGTTTTGTCATGTCTCATTTTAGGCAGGAGGCAAGGGGGTGTCTTTTCTTCTTATGAATAGGCTGGATTGACATAAAAAAGTACTTTGAGAGCTGAACTCTCCCACTGAACACAAATGCAGAGAAATTCTGTATATCTTTAAATGTTTTATATGTCCCAGTCATATATAATTTATTATGTTGTGAAGCTGAGTCCTTCTTTGAATGAAAATTTTACCGTCAGAGCCTGGGGTACTTTAGTTTGATGATTTAAAACTCCCAATGCACTCGTAGCAAATAGCACGTTTTTATGACAGTGTGTTTGTCCAAGAGGTCAGCTTTCAGCACAGCGGGAAATTTCCCCCAGTAAAATTATTTCAAAGAGAAATATGTCTCCCAGCCTAATTCTTCTTGCAGAAAATGCAGGTGCAATCCAGATAGCACTGGATGTCCATCTTTCAAGAAGGCACCGGGCAGTGGGGCTGTTCATCCATCTTATGATTTGGGGCCGGGGCTGCAGAGATGTTTGAATCTTGTCTTTGCCCTTGGTTGGCTGAACTTCACGGTTTGCAGCCATAATATGAGGTTAATGATATCAACTTTCAGAGGTTTATTTTTGAGGATGAAATGAGATGGTAGTTTGTCACAATGGCCAGTCCACAATTATTGTTATACTACATTATTCCGCAGACCCCGTTGTGAAACGAGAGCAGCCCCGCAATGAGATTTGACAACACACGCTACAAAGAATGGGTCCGGCCAGCTATTAGGCAAAGAGTTACGAAAACCCAGCCAGTACTGTCAGGATTCAGCAGCCTGTGGCATGGACAGCAAGGGGACAAGTCAGGAGATTTTAGTTATGAAGCCTTGATGAGGGGAGAAGTATGCATTGAGAAAGTACACTCTTGTGCCTTAACCCCAACCCTTTCCCTATCTTCTGCACTGCTGAAAGCTCCAGACAAGGAAAAGTAATAGGTTTTCATCTCCCCATTCATCCAGCCAGCCAGCTATCCACTTAACTAGCCACCCATCAGTCCATCCAGCCATCTGTCCATCCATCCATCCATTTGCCCATCCAGGCGGTTATCTATCAACTTAATCTTTCCATTAGTCAATTTACAATCATGGGAAGAAATTCAAGACAGATACTAAGCTAAGTTCTGCATACACCAAGCTGTAAGTCTGAATTGTGCCCTCCCGGTATTTAGAGATGAGCAGAGAGGAAAATAAGGTAAAACCGTATTTTCTAGGCAGTGAACTTCATGTTGCAAGAGAGGAGACATGAGCTGCTAAGTAAGCCGTGAGCAGGGACACCCTTCCAAGCGAGGCGAGTCCAGGAGGGCGTCCCAGGCAGCTGAGCTGAGGATCGTTTGATCACCAAGTGGGTGCCATGAGGAAGATATTCCTAGGAGAGCACAAGAGACATGAAGGCTCAGAGCACAAGCATCCTTCAGCGAATAGCACCTTCGTCAGCCTGGCCTGCTGGTGACAGAGTGTCACAGGCTGGGGCGTTTAAACAAAATACACTGACTCCCTCACAGTTCTGGAGGGTAGAAGCCCAAGGTGCCAGCAGCGCTGGTTCCTGGTGACAGCTCTCTTCCTGGATCGGAGACAGTCCCCTTCTCTCTGTGTCCTCAGGTGGCGTTTTCTCTGTAGCCTTGCAGAGAGAGGGTTCTGGTATGTCTTTCTCTACTTAGAAGGACACCTGTTCTCCTACGGATTTTGGAGGGGCACAATTCAGCCCGGAACAAATGGTGACTGGGGGAGGTGTGTGGGCAGAAGAGGGAGAGGGAAGGCTGGACAGAGAAGCAAGGACGCGCTGTGCTCAGATGGGCCCGGGGTCCCCAGTGCACACAGGTGCAGGTGGGTGCCCACCTCTGGCCGAAGAAAATCAGTGAGACGACTGCAACCGCTCTGGCATCGATCTTCCGTTCAGACCCCACCCCCCACCCCGAGGGAGCGCAACTGAGGGTCTCGAAGCCCCGCGTGGGAAGGTTTCAAAGTTTTGCCTCCCATGGCTTTCTCCCCGAACTGGAGCCTCGCGACTTCAGAAGCCTGTGGATTTGACTGGGGGGGGGGGGGTGGGAACCATCTCAAAATCCAGATGTACCCGGATGGGTTTTGATTTAGGATTCCATTCCCTTGGAGATGATCCTTTGGAAGATCTGCGGAAACGGATGAAAACCGTGTGCCTGATCCCTGCGAAATTTGCAAGAAGGGGCACCGAGTCCCCCAGTTATACGTCTGTGTGATCAGCGTCCCCTGCCTCCCAAGGATGTAGAGCAGGTGCCCTTTTGCCACCGGAACCGCCCCCCCCCCCGCGACCAGCGGCTCTTAACTCTCTGCTGAACTTATTAAGTTGGTACCAAGTCAACGTGTCCCTTCTTGATAGTACACAATTTCCCCGAGTGCTGCAGAATTCCGCGTCTGTCCTCTTACCTGTCACTTCAGCCGCCTTTTAGTGATGTTAAAAGAAATCTTTACTGTCACTCATATCAGCCTTTCACTTTGTTCCCCGGCAGTGACACTCTTGTCGTGTGCCTCCCGCAGCCACCACCGACTCCTGTGAATTAGCATTCGCCAGATTTATACGTGCTCATTAGTCTGAATAAATTTAAAAGCTGCTGTTCCTGAGTCTTAAAAATGTAACCGGGCTTTTCCTTGGATATAATTGAGGCATCTTTAGAAAAGTAAATTACTGTCTGACTCCCAAGTAGACGTTTTATGAGTTGAGAGTCAAGCGGTCTCTTTGGGGCATTATTTGAGCTATAAATATCTGGGGGGCTGGGAGGGATAAACTAATAACACCCCCTCCCCAACCAATTCCGCCTCCCCTTCTCTCTCACACGTGGAAAATATCACAGTGGGCGACCCGCATCGAGTGCAGACCCCGGTTGTACTCTTTCCAGCTCTTTCCACAGAGGAGCAGCAGGGAGGAGTCTGGGTTTCTTCAACGCGCATCCATGAGCCAAACGCACTAGAACCATTGCGGGGTGCTTGTGTGAAAATATGCTTTCTTGTGCCTCCCCTCAGCCCTCCAGCATCAGAAGCTTACGGCCGGGGCCTGGGAGTCTCCATGCATGGCAAGCATCACATCAGATTCTGATGGTTAATAAATTTGAGGGACCCCTGAGCGTCCGGCTCTTGATTTCGGCTCAGGTCAGGATCTCAGGGTCTTGGGATCAAGCCCCGTGTCGGGGTCTGTGCTGAGCCTGGGGCCTGCTGGGGATTCTCTCTCTCTCCCTCTCTCTGCCCTCCTCCTCCCTTCAAACTAAATGAATAGACATGGCAGAATAAATCTGAAGCTTCCTTCGAAATGCACGCAACACAGGCTTTGGGGCCATTTTAGCCGAGGAGATGATTCAAACTCTACTATGCTGTCCCACGACGATGCGAGGCAAGCTGTCGGCCCCCTTGGAAGGGGACAATACTTACCATGGAGTGCTTTGGATGTGAAGAGATAGTTAAGTATATGTATTTTTAGGTATCGCCACGCTAGGAAGCATGGCCGCTATACTAATAACTGAGTCAGGTCAGTGTTCTGTTCGCCAGAGTCCATCGGGTCATTAGTTATTGAAATCTCCTGCATGTGTGGGCTCCTTGCCGAGAACACTTGCCAGCCGGCGGTCTTCCTGCAAGGGCTCCTGTTTCACTGCCTCCTAGGTGAAAGCCAGAGTTGGAGATGCCGGGAATGTGGTACCGGAGGCCCTCTGATACGTACATCAGTTAATCAACTAAGTCATCTAACAAAAATACACGACGAAACGACAATACTTTGCCTTTTGGATGGTGATAGTCCTTGGGAGAACAATAAAACCAGGCAGAGAGTGCCAGGTGGGGGACTGGGGTTTCTCAGGGGGGCTTCGTTGAGAGGGGGCACTGTGCAAAGACCCGAAGGAGGAGAGGGCACCAGTCAGAACTATCAAGAAGGAGCACATGTTCCTCCCCATGGCAGGGGAGGGCCGGAAGGCACGAGCGGTGGGTCAGAAAGCTGCTTCTCCAGCAGGAAGACCCAAGGGGGCAGAGGCCCAGAAACATGTGCCTGAGTTCCCCGTGCCCCCAAATAAGCTCACTGGGCAACCAGAATGTGGGATCTGTTTCTGGAATTGCAGCACAAAGTGGGATGTGGACCAGGCTTCATAGACGTGGTCCCTTCATCAGGATAAGGATGGGCCAGAATCAAGGAGCATTTATTTTTTTTTTAATTTTTTTTTATGTTTTATTTACTTTTGAGAGAGAGAGAGAGCCAGCTGGGGAGGGGCAGAGAGAGAGAGACACAGAATCTGAAGAAGGCTCTAGGCTCTGAGCTGTCAGCACAGAGCCCGATGCGGGGCTCAGACTCAGGAACTGCAAGATCATGACCTGAGCTGAAGTCGGATGCTTAACCAACCGAGCCACCCAGGCACCCCTCAAGGAGCATTTAATACTTTAAAGCCGAAGAATGTTTGAAGCCTCCAAGAAGAAAGTCCATTGGAGACGAAGAATGAGGGGCATAGTTACATCCCCATCAGGGAGACGTCTGCATGATAATAATAATAACAACCGGTATTTATCAAACACCTACTGTGCTGTGTGGAACATACGAGGCGTATCACACGTGCTAATCCTTGTGAAATAGGTACCTTACATTACGAAGGAGAAAGCAAGGGCAGAGGTGCAGAGAGAAGCATACGTTCGCAAGCTAGGAAGGGTAGGGGCGGTTTCCAGGCTCCATCTGTTGACTCCAGAAACCACCCCTCCAGCCCCTAGCAGGCCCCCCTGTGCCCCCGACTCAGACAGTGTTTGCAAAACAGAGGCTACCGAACGCCACAGGATACCATGCTATTAAAAAGAAAAAGCTCACAACCATCCAGAGTGAATTTTCCTTCCGGGACCGAGACAAGTTTAACGCAGATGCATCTATGCGTCCCAGGCCCCCCGAAGGCCCAAGCACCTTCGTTTGGACATCCCCGCAGCCATGAAGGCATCGTTGGACAGTAGGGTCCAGTGGGGGAAGAGCCCTGGAGCTTCCGTCTGGATGCCTGGCACTGAATCTGGCTGGGCCACGGGGAGATCAGGAGCGAGGTGTTCATCTCTCTGTGCCTCAGTTTTCCCATCTGGAAAATGGGGACAGTAATGGTCACAACTTGCTAAGAATGTCCCGGGGGGATTTTCCATGCATCATGTTCAGCACAACGCCTGGCGCTTGACACACACACATGCACACACACACACACACACACACACACACACACATGCTCACTCCTGTTCTGATGCCCACGGGGACAGGCTGGCCCATGTTCCTTCTCCGTTCCATGCCCCACCCCGCTTTGCACTATGGCAAGGACAGCTCTTACTTGCTGTCTGGTGCAGAGGGCATATGGCAGGCTTCCTTCCAGGTGGGCTTCCTTCAACATCTGGCTCAGCGAAGTGTCCCTTCGCCCTTTGTGCTTAACTCCGGCCCCTCCACCAGGTCGCCCCGCGGCACTTTCTGAACTCCGGCACAACTCCACCTTTCTCCCGCGTCTTCACTCCGAGACTCAGAATTCCTTGAGACGCTATTTTATTAAAATTCGCTCCGCAGAGCTTAGGACAGCACCACGGATATCGCTGGCCCTTGGCAAATGCTCCTTGGATGAAGTCATTGATTTCAAAGTCGGACTTGACTCAGGAGAGGCTTGTCCCAAGTGAACCCAAGACCTCCTAAAACCCCATCATCCTAAGGAGGAGGATTTTAAAACTGGAAAGTCCCTGGAGTAATAGGCGTTGTGGATTGCATCGAGACCACCCCTTTTCACCCTGCTACTGCCCCCTTCATCACCTTCATCCTTGTCACAGCATCACCACCTCCGATGTCTATGTGCCAACGAGCACGTCACAGTTTCTTTTTGACCAGGCCTTCCAAAGTGGTGTAGGTTTTACTGATTCGGGGGGATCATTACTTTTATCCGGTCCACTGGGATGCAGAACTTCTGTCCTGTGGGTGAATTGAATAATCCCTCTTCTATTTATTAATTGTAGCATAAAAGGAGCTGGAGGTTGCCTTTGAGTTTTGTGTGTTTAGGCCTTTGTCCTGTGCAGGAAAGACTTCAGAGACCTCTCACCCCTATGTCTGCACCTGCCTGATTTCCCCCCAGAATCTATCCCCTGTCCTGAGACTCTTGCCACATTAATTTTTATGGTGGTTTAAATTCTGGGCAGACAGAGTCAGGTCAGTGCTCCCCACATGGAGCTCAAGCCCCTCTGTGCATTGCAGTTTTGGGGTCATGAGTAGCCATAGCTTGTGCTTTGGGTCCTCTGGGGACTGTTCTCCGTATAAAGACCATCAAAGTCCCTGGGAAATAATGCTGTGCTCTCAATAACCAGCAAAATCCCCTCAGTAGAAAGTAACTCTGAGCCCAAATAAATTGTAAGATACCTGCCTGAGAGATGAGGAAGTCAGCCTTGGGGATGACTTTGACAGAATTCCTTTATTCTGTTAACACATCAGAAAGATCTGGTCACTGCGATCCACTTCAATGAAATGCATAGATCTTATAGATCCGTAGTTATATATGCATTTTCTACACAGATTTTTTAAGTGTGTGAAAATACATTTTTAATGCTTAGGAAACATGCCTCCTTGCAAGCATCTTCGTTAAAACGTACCATTTTAAATTGAAAAAACTGAGACCTTGTCGAAAGTATCAGTTTCGCTAAAACCAAAGGGATCTTGGGGCATATTAGTTTCCTGTCACTGCTGTAACAAATTACCACCAACTGGAGGCTTATGCCAACTGGAATTTATTTTCTCAGGATTCCGGAGGCCAGACGTCTGAAATCAGAGTGTCAGCAGGACCGCGCTGTCTCCAGAGGCGCCAGGGCAAGATCCATGCCTGGCCTCAACCAGCTTCTGTGGCTCCAGACTTTCCTTGGCTTGTGGCCACATCCCTCCGATCTCTGCCCCCTTGGTCACATGGTCTCCCCCTCTTCTGTCCCCAAACCCCCTCTGCCTCTCTTGTATAAGGATATATGTGATGGCATTTAGGGCCCACCTGGGTAATCCAGGAAAATCTCCTTCTTTCAAGAGCCTACCTTTGCCAGATAAGCTAATATTCATGGGTTCTGGGTATTGGGTTATAGTCATACCTTTATGGGGGTCACCATTCAGCCCACAGCATCGGGTAAATAGGTACTTGGTGCCAAGATACAAGAAGATTCAAATCAGCTCACACCTGTCAGAATGGCTAAAATCAACGACAAGTGTTGTAAGGATGGGGAGAGACGGGAACCCTTGTGCACGGTGGGCGGGAATGCAGACTGGTGCAGCCACTGTGGAAAACAGGATGGAGGTTCCTCAAAAAATAACGAACATATGATCCAGTAATTCCAGTAAGGGGTATTTACCCAAAGGGTACAAAAACACTAAATTGAAGGGGTATGTATGCGCCCCGATGTTTATCGCAGCATAATTTACAACAGCCAAATTATGGAAGCCGCCCAAGTGTCCATCGACGGATGCATGGATAAAAAACATGTGGTATAGATATATACAATGGAATGTTACTCAGCCAGAAAAAAGGGTGAATCTTGCCATTTGCAACGACATGGATGGATGTAGACAGTAGGAGGCTAAGAGAAATAAGTCAGGAAAAGGCAGATACCGTATGATTTCTCTCATGTGTAGAATTTAAGAATCAAAACAAATGAACAGAGGGGGAGAGAGAGAGAGAGAGAGAGAGAGCAAACCAAACCCAAACAAACAAACAAACAAAAAAAACCAGACTCTTAACGATAGAGAACAAACAGATGGTTTCCAGAGGGGAGGTGGGGTGGGGGGAAAGGGGAAAAGCATCACAGGGATGACGAGGACACTCGTCGTGATGAGCACTGAGTAATACAGGGAATCGTTGAATCGCTGTATTGTGCACCTGAAATTCAAGTAACACTGTATGTCAGCTATTGCAGAACTAAAGTAAAGTTTACAGAAGAGTAGTTCTTACTAGCTATATGGTCAAAGGCATGTTACTCTGGTTTCCTGAGTCCTGGTTTTATTTTTTTTTTTTTATTTATTTTTTTTATTTATTTTGGGGACAGAGAGAGACAGAGCATGAACGGGGGAGGGGCAGAGAGAGAGGGAGACACAGAATCGGACACAGGCTCCAGGCTCCGAGCCATCAGCCCAGAGCCCGACGCGGGGCTCGAACTCACGGACCGCGAGATCGTGACCTGGCTGAAGTCGGACGCTTAACCGACTGCGCCACCCAGGCGCCCCGTCCTGGTTTTATTTTCTGTTAAGTGGGGTTAGTAACTTTATTGCATAAGTTGTTTTTTCTTTCTTTTTTTTTTTCCCCAGGAGGATTCAGTGTTTGAAACCTACTTTCAAGTGTAAATTCAGAGCTCAGTGTAAGGGGAGATTTTAATATGGGTGAGTGTTGATAGTGAATTCACATTCGGAGCATTTTTCCTTCCTCTCTTCCTCCATGTCAATTTCAGATTCTTTTCCAGCTGTGCGTGGTGCACATGCTGTGACCTCCTCGCCACAACCATCCATCCATACGTTGGTTACTTATCTGCTCCTGGGTGGTCAGGGGCAGAGAATCTGTTCGCTCTGGGCTACAGGGGCACATCCGCACCTACGAACCGATTTCCCCAGGGCTGCTCTGTGCTGCTAAGTTGGATTACACTGAAATTGAAAGCCTGTGAAGAAAGCAGAGCAGACAGGAGAGTGAAAGTCTCAAGAATACTCCCTTTCAGAAGATAACTGCGCACAGTCATGGCCTGTGGAAAGGCTGGCTCTGAATCCGGGGTTTACCCAGTACTTTTCAGGGGGTGGGGTTCTTCAGAGCTCTGGAGTAGATGGCCTGAGTTCTAATCCCAACTCTGTGCTTGCTTATGACCTTGGTCATATCACATGATCTCAAAGTCTTCATTTCTCCTCTGTATTAGTACTTACCTGCAGAGATGTGAGGATAGCACAGATAAGGTATATGAAATGCTTAGCATTTTGTTTAATATAGAGTATACAGCCATCCATCGATCTGCCCCTCTATCCAGCCAGCCAGTTAGCTATCCATCCGTCCTTCCGTCCATCCATCCATCCATCCATCCATCTATCCAGCCAGCCAGCACACATTTGTCGAACTAGGCGATGTTTGAAAAAAAATGCAGGCAATTTAGAAAGCAAACAAATAAAAACCAGATCATTTCACAAAATGACAAGTGCTAAGATAAAACACAAATAAACACAGACACAGGATAATGTGCAATTGAGCCTTGAGGCCCTGAAAAAAAAAAAGAGATCGGGAGAAATTTATTCAGGAGCCATAGGTGACCTTTGCTTATGAATAAGGAGTAGGGGCATTTGCTGCTTTATCGTGTTTGTGTTAAATATGAAGAAAGTCACCCCAAACTCATTCTCTGTACCCTTGGAGGAGACACTTTGCCTTGCTGGTCCCGCTACTCTCAATTGCAGAATAAAAGTGCTGTTCTCGAATGCCTGCACAGTGTGCTAACAGTCCCCGCCCCCCCAACCCAGTCACCTCCCTCTGCAGTGGGTTCCAGGCCTGCCCTGTCTGGAGATTCGGCTCCACATGGATGTCTGGCATCATGTGATCCTTACAGTGCATGGTCAGTTGAAAAAGGACCCCTGAAATATCTAGGTGTTAATACCCAAGACCCGTGGATATGTTACCTTACGTGGCATAAGGGACTAAAGATCTTGAGACGGGGGCTTATCCTGCTTTATCCAGATGAGTCCAATTAATCACAAGGCTCCTTATAGGAGGAAGGCAAAGAGGGTCAGGATCAGAGTAGGAGGCGTGAAAGACAAACCAGGAAGAGAGATTTTAAGTCGTTAAATGCCTGGCTTTAAAGATGGAGGAAGAGGCCCCGAGCCAAGGATATGGGCACCTCTGGAAGCTGGAGGGGGTGAGGGAACAGACTGTCCCCTCGAGCCCCCAGAAGGAAGCCAACATCCCAGTTTCAGCTCAGTAAGACACCTACAGACACATACTGGATTTTTGAAGTCCACGATTTTAGGATAATAATTTTGTGTTGTTTTATGACACTAAGTTTGCAGTGATTTGTTACAGAAGCCACAAGGAATTAATGCAGAGAAGGTTTCAGAAGAATTCATACATGTTCTTAGAATCAGAACCCACTGCCCTCAAGGTCCATGTTGTTGCAGATGACAGGATTTCCTTCTTTCTTGTGACTAATATTCCATTGTATATATACACCTCATCTTCTTTATCCGTTCAACCACGGACAGACAGCTAGTTTGTTCCCATATCTTGGCTATCGCGGATAACGGTGCAATGAACATGGGAATGCAGATATCTTTTCAGTACACTGATTTCATTTAGGAAACATACCCAGAGTTGGGATTGCTGGTCATCTGACAGTTAGATTTTTAATTCTTAATTTTTTTTCGATGTTGATTTACTTTTAAGAGAGACAGGGACAGAGAGACAGACACAGAGGGCAAGTGGGGGAGGGGCAGAGAGAGAGGGACACACACAGAATCCGAAGCAGGCTCCGGGCTCTGAGTTGTCAGCACAGAGCCCGACGCGACTCAAACTCGTGAGCCGCGAGATCATGACCTGAGCCGAAGTCGGACGCTCAACTGACTGAGCCACCCGGGCGCCCCTATATTTTCACTTTTTTAAGGAAACACCATGCTGCTTTCCATAGTTGCTGCATCAACTTACGTCCTCATCAACAGTGTACCAGGGATCCCTTTTTCTCCACATCCTTGCCAACACATCTCTTAACCTTTGTGATGATGGCCATTCCAAAAGGTGTGAGGTGATACCCATTAGGTTTTGATTTGCATTTCCTTGATGATTAATGATGCTGGGCACCTTTTCATGGGCCCATTGAGTATGTCTTCTTTGCAAAAATGTCTATGTAGTTCTCTGCCCATTTTTAATCAGATTAGGTTTTTGCTATTGAGTGGTCTGTGTTCTTTATATATTTTAAATATTAGCCCCTTATCAGATACATAATTTGCAAGTATTTTCTCCCATTCCATAAGTTGCCTTTTAATTTTGCTGGTTGTTTCTTTTGCGGTACAAAGATTTTTAGCTGGGCTAAGTGAAGCAAGCCATAGAGAGGAAGATAAATAGTATAAAATATCACTTATACATGAAATCTAAAAATGTCAAACTCCTAGAGACAGAGTAAAATGGCGGTTACCCGGGGACAGAGGGGTAGACAGGAAAAGGTTGGTCAAAGGGCACAAACTTCCTGTTAGTCACAAGACTAATCAGTTCTGAAGATCCAACGTGTCACATGGTGATTATAGTTAAAAATACTGTATTTTACACTTGAACATTTCTTTTTTTCAACGTTTGTTATTTATTTTTCGGACAGAGAGAGACAGAGCATGAACGGGGGAGGGGCAGAGAGAGAGGGAGACACAGAATCGGAAACAGGCTCCAGGCTCTGAGCCATCAGCCCAGAGCCTGACGCGGGGCTCGAACTCACGGACCGCGAAATCGTGACCTGGCTGAAGTCGGATGCTTAACCGACTGCGCCACCCAGGCGCCCCTACACTTGAACATTTCTAAGAGAGTAGATCTTAAATGTTCTCACCACAAACAAAGAAAAATAATTACGTGATGTGATGGAGGTGTTCTCTCGTGATATTGTAGGAATCATTTTGCAATATATAGATATATCAAGTCAACCCGTTGTACACCTAAATTTACATGGTGTTGTGAGCCAATTATGTCTCAGGAAGGCTGGACAAAAATAAAATATTAAAAATGACCTGTTGTACGGCAAGCGCTATGCTGGGCAGTTTCGTGTATTGTGCGTGTGCGTTTGTGATTATTTAAAACACTTCCCTGAGATAACTGCTGTTGTCCTCATTTTAGGGATGAAACATCTGATGCTCAGAGAAGTTAAGTGCTCAGCAAAGGTCACACAGCAAGTGCGTGGAGGGGAGATATTGGGCTTCTGGAGTGATGTACTCTTAACTCAAAGATCTCCCCCCACCCCACACTGCCTGTCTGCCCAGTTCAGGGTTGTGACTGCCCAGCTGTCAGTCCTCATCTGTCCTTGCCACCCTGTCTCCTTCCCAGGACTTGAAAGCCCACATCCCTGCTTTGTTTACCAGTATTTCGAGACCTGACCCACCGCTCAGGTGACAGAATTATGAGCCTGGCTGCCAGTCCGCCTTATTAGTGAGACTCTAGGTTCTCCATTCCCCACCACATTCCACAGAGTCTCTGACTCCCAGTGGTGTCTATTATGGAGTCTTGGGCTCAGCATTGATTGTCCCCTAGTAGGGCCTCCCTCCTCCCTTCCTGCTGGTCTGGACTTCCTCCCTGCAGAGCCAGCCTCTACTGGGGTTGTTGAGTTTTGGGATGGCAGGTCCTCAGTGGCCCCAGGGTGGTCGCCAGTGTGGCTCGTAGTGCATGAGAGGTATAACCAACGTGGTTAGGAGCTGGGGCTTGCAAGATGGAGAAACCAAGGTCTAATGCTTCATCGTACCTGCGACAGCCTGGCCCTTCTGAACAGAATACACAATCATTATATGTGTTAGCTTCTCCGTTTGTAAAATAATAGCTGTACCCACCTCACCAAGTTCTTATGAAAATTAAAGAGATAATGCCCTGAAAGGCACGCAGCCTGGTTTCTAGCAGCTAAGGAAGATCCCATCATTTTTGAGATACAACTTTCTCTTCTGCCATAAAGTTTCTGAGTGCCTGAAAATGCTATGATCTTTGGATGTGGAAGTCATGTTTGGAGTATCTGGGTATATCATTAAAATAGTCAATGGAGAATAGAATTATGAAGACATTATAACTGCCCTTCTAGGATTTGCAAGCTGCTGTGACTGTGTCAGCTTGCTAATTGGAAATTTTAAGCACAAAATAAGTAATTCTTGAACACGCCTGTCAAAATGACCCGTGTGCTCTTGAACAAGTGACTTGATGTCGGTTTCCCAGCGTCCTCAAATGCACAACCAAAGTGTCGAACAAGCCAATTATGTAGGTATCCCTCTAGCTCGGGATTCCAGCTTCCAAGGAAGAGTGGACCTCCGTTAGCCCGAATTATCCAATGTCCCCTCTGAATTTGGGGAGTTGCGGCATTTATATCCATGCAAAACAAGAAATCCTAAAAGGCAAATCGCTTTTAATAAAATGGTATTTTTACAGAACTTTAGTTGACATGTCGGAATGGAAATATTATGCCTGGGAAAGTATCTTGCAGAGAAGAGACGCTAAGTTACTTGGCTGGGACATATGCTGTAGGGAAACAAGAGGGCCTTTCCAGAGGAGGGGCGCATTTTCATGGGGGCCAGGCGGACTGCGGGGGAGGCAAATTAAGAGATATTTGTCATCAGACATGAGGGAAACCCTGGCGGATTCCGGGGCCCCTCGGGTCAGTACCTCGACCCTCTCAGAGGCACTTGGAGCCCTAGGAACGAATAGAAGGACCTTTAGGAAATGCTGAATTCTAAAGAGAATGGGCTATAGGTTTTCTCTAAGTGGAAGAATAAAGGTGGAGAAAAGGAGATGAAAAAGAGCTTTTTATTATTTTATGGTTATGATTATTTTTCCCCTGGAGACTCGGGGAAGAGCACGAGACCAGTACTTGTTTCAACAATATAGGAAGCACCAGGGGGGAAAGAAACGTTCCGGACCGATGAGGTCGTCCTTCCTGCCTCTCCCCCTTGCTGGCTATGATGGTTAATTTTATGTGCCAGCCCGACTGGAACACGGGGTGCCCAGTTTAAACATCATTTCTGGGCGTGCCTGTGATTGTGTTTCCAGAAGAGATTAGCATTTGAATCGGCGGGCTGAGTAAAGCAGATTATTCTCCCCAAGGAGGGTGGGCACCATCCAATACACTGAGGGCCTAGGAGAACAAAAGGCAGAGGAATGGGCATTTGCTCTCAGCCTGACAGCTTGAGCTGGGACATCAGTCTCCTGTCCTCAACTGGGACTTACGTCACTGGCCTGCTGGTTCTCAGAACAAAACCTTTGGCTTCCATCATCACGTGTTAGCCAATTCCATACAATAAATCATATATATATTATATTATATTATATTATATATATTATATAATATATGTATTATATATGTGACATATATTCACATATATATAATATGTCACATATATAATATATATTATATATGATTTATTATATATCATATATGTCACATATATAATATTTTATATATGATTTATTATATATCATATATGTCACATGTATAATATATATGATTTATTATATATCATATATGTCACATATATAATATATGATTTATTATATGGAATTATTTATTTTTAAATAATATTTATTATTTATTTATTTATTATAATTTATTATTTAAATAAATAATATTTATTATTATATGGATTTATTATATGGAATTATATATTATTATATGGAATTATATATGTCATGTATAATATATATACATTAATAATATATCTTATATATACACATATATATACATTATATATATGTATAATATATACATTATATATATACACACACACACACACACACACACACATATATATAATGTATATATATGTCATATTGGTTCTGTTTCTCTGGAGAACCCTCACTATGACAGGTCCCATGCCATTGACAAGCCACAGAGCCTCAGGACTTCTGTTTTCTCAACTCTAAGTGTATAGAACCAAAAAGACCCAGAAATAATTGTTTTAAGAAAAGAACAAATGGAAGGAAATCCTTTCACAAGGTCTCTGATGTGAATCAGATGGCATTTGCTGCCCTTATTTTTTGTTGTCACCCGGTATACCAGAAGAGGATCCAGCCTCTGTAAGTAAGGCTAACATAGTACATGACGAGGACATTTGAGCTGCTAGAATCTTTTATGTGCTCTGAAAACAAAAACTGAGCAAGTTAAGCTTTTTGCATGAAGCAGTCGTGAATCTGCCCTACTCTGCTTTCATTTCTTTAATTATCTATTCACTTTTGAAATGGTTGCAATAAGACGTCATATGGCAAATACATATAAAATACACATACAAGTAGAATGTAATGATTAGAGAGGGGAATGCAAAGAAGGATGTCTACCTAAACGGACGAGGTCGAATTTCCAGCTTGTTCCAGAGCCCTCCAGGGTCCCAGGTAAAGTGGAAGCGTGACCATTCATGCAGGGTTCACTGTTGGAAAGAGGGGCCAGGCCTGTGTCTTGAGGCAAATTAATATACTTTGTAGCTGTGAATTCTAAAAGCAGTTTTCCATGAAAATTATATAATTGTATATTTTTCAAACTGATACATACCATGGTGTGGTGTTAAGTGTGCAGAATAGTATACCAATTCCTTTTAACCCCAGGTCCACTACCAACTAGTTTTTTTTTTTTTAATAATTTTTTTTTTTACATTTTTATTTTATTTTTGAGAGATAGTACACAAGTGGGGGAAGAGCAGAGATTTTTTTTTGAGCTTTTATTTATTTTTTTGAGACAGAGAGAGACAGAGCATGAATGGGGAAGGGTCAGAGAGAGGGAGACACAGAATCAGAAGCAGGCTCCAGGCTCTGAGCTGTCAGCACAGAGCCCGATGCGGGGCTCGAACTCACAAACTGTGAGATCATGACCTGAGCCGAAGTCGGGTGGTTAACCGACTGAGCGACCCAGGCGCCCCACCAACTAGGGTTTTAATAAGTAAACATCATTCACATTTACTCTCCGGAACGCGGGTTTTTCACCATGTTGAGAAGACGTTATTTATAAATGGTTAGCATGGTCTCTGGTGCCATGAAAATTTCCTAGTATACAGTTCTTGTTATTATAGCTATTTTTTTATTATCACTATTTGGAAGTCCAAGGATACTGAATGATCAATTAGACAATATCCCCCAAACATAATTCCAGAAATGAGTTTCTGGTTGTATGGCAGGCAAAGTCTTCAGAACAAAATCTTGGCTGAAATATGACCAGATCTTGGGTTGATCAGAAATTCACAACACAAATATAAACGAAAATAGTTTTAATTTTTTTATGGTTTGATAGAATATAAAGGAAATCTCTAAGAACTAAAAATAAGCAGACAAAAAAATGACCGAGCTGAAACCAGAACAGGAGGCATGAGCAATCAGCAGGTGTATGTTAAAGAGGTTGAGTTTAGGGGAGCCCAGGTGACTCTGTTGGTTACGTCTCAGACTTGATTTGGGCTCTGGTCATTATCTGATGGTTTGTAAGATTGAGCCCTGCATCAGGCTCATGTTGGCACTGCAGAGCTTGCTTGAGGTTTTCTCTCTCTCTCCCCCACCCACCCCCTCTCTCAAAATAATTATAAACAAACTTAAAAAAAAAGAAGCTAAGTTTAGACCCTGGAACAATACAGGTCTTCACCCTGAGACCTGGACTTTAGACTCTGAAATGGGGATCCAAAAATAATGCCATATGTGTGGGTCATTTGGCCCTCAAAAAAAGGAAAAGAAAATTCTCCCAAAGATCATATGCAAAATGTAGGTCCTACACACACACACACACACACACACACACACACACACACACAGAGTTATACATACAATGCAGAATACAAAATAAGTGTATTTGAAATATTTCAAGAAATAAAACAAAATTAGAAGAGAACAAAAATCAATCGTGTTCGTGCACACGATTGATTTTTGTTCTCTTCTAATTTTTGTTCTCTTCTAATTTGAAATAAAAGAACTAGATAGTCCTTTTAGAAATAAAATTATTAAATTTCAAAATGCAATGAATGGGTTAAGCGTTAATTAAGATTAAAATGAACTAAAAATTGGGGATCATGAAGAAATACCTAATCAGAAGAAATACTCAGAGGGGCGCCTGGGTGGCTCAATCGGTGAAGCATCTGACTCTTGGTTTCAGCTCAGGTCATGATCTCGCGGTCTGTGAGTTCGAGCCCCGCATCGGGCTCAGTGCTGGCAGCACAGAGCCTGCTTGGGATTCTCTCTCTCCCTCTCTAGCTGCCTTTCCCCCACTTGTGCTGTCTCTGTCTCTCTCAAAATAAGTAAATAAACTTAAAAAAAATTTAGAAGAAATACTCAGAATGTTTGAAAGAGAAACAAGGAAGTAGAAAATCGTTACAGAACACTAAAATATAGAACATAGAAAATAGAGTACAGTGTATATGAAGCCAAATTAAACCAAACAAAACAAGGAATTTCACACTTAGACACATTGTTGTAAAACTGCAGAACTTCAAAGAAGATTCCAAAAGTAGCCAGAGAGAAAAAGATCAACAAGCTAACAGATTTTCAGCTGAAATAGCAGAACAAGAAGACCGAGTAACATCTTCCACATTTTGAGAGGCTGTAACTTTCAAGGAAGAAATATATAACCTGTGAAACTATCATTAAAAGTAAAAGTAACTAAAGATCTTTTCTGATAGCTCAAAACTGAGAAAACTGTAATCAATAGACTAACGCTAAAGGAATTTTTAAAAAGGTATTCTTCAGATAGATAAAAACTATTTTAGAAGGAGGAAAAAATCCAGGACACCTGGCTGGTTCAGTTAGAAGAGCATGGCACAGGGCGCCTGGGTGGTTCAGTCGGCTGAGCGTCCGACTTCCGCTCAGGTCATGATCTCGCGGTCTGTGAGTTCGAGCCCTGCGTCAGGCTCTGTGCTGACAGCTCGGAGCCTGGAGCCTGCTTTGGATTCTGTATCTCCCTCTCTCTCTGCCCCTCCCCTGCTCCCACTCTGTTCTTCTGTCTCTCAAAAGTGAATAAACTTAAAAAAAAAAAACTTTTTTTAAAAAGAAGAGCATGTGACTATTAATCTCAGGGCTGTGAGTTCGAGCCCCACATTGAGTGTAGAGATTACTTAAATAAATAAAAATTGTAGAAGGAAAAACATATCTGAGATTCTCCTATTTCTTTTATGGGGAGAAGTTTTAAAAAAATTATTAGCCTTAAACTCTATTAAATATACAAGATAAAAATTTCAAGTGTGACCATTGAAAATAAAGAAGTGATATGTATACATATCAAAACAATAGAGAAAAAAAAACAATGGCATTAACACCAAAGTTCCACAATCAACTCCCCTCCATGCTCCATTTCCCTCCAAAATTAAAATTCCAAACAAGTGAATAGTCATAGAAATAACATTGTTATTAAAGGCATTAAGTAAGAGACACAGAGTAACATGCTAGGAGGAAACTCAATGGTATGAATAATAAATCATAATCACAATAAATATAAATGGACTAAGTATAGTTGTTAGTCAGAAGTCATTAAATGTAAGACTGAGTTCAAAAATGTCAGGTATATGGTGTTTACAAGGTTGTATTTAGCACATGACAAAATGCAAAGGTGGAAACAAGGGGTAGACAAAGATACAGCAAATTCTAACCCTACTGAAATTAGACAAGTAGAATTTAAGACAAAAAAAATATTATGTATAGAGACTGCCCACATAATGACGATAATTGCCAATTCATCTAGAAGATACATCTATTCTCAATGTGGTGTCAACATCGAGCATATTTTCAAAATACCACAGCAAAAATGGTAGAAATACAAGGAAGAACTGATAAGTTCATCTTTGCGGTGAGATATTTCAAAATTATTTTGGCAGAGTAAGAGACACACACAATGATTTGGCAAATATTTCTCAAACACCCACGTCCTAAATGTGTATGATCATTTTTGTTAGCCCTAAGACTAACGCCGATGGGTGGCGCCCGGGTGGCTTAGTCGGTTGAGAGTCTGACTCTTGATTTCAGCTCAGGTCGTGATCTCAGGGTTTGGGTTTGTGAGTTCGAGCTCTGCTCTGACAGAGTGCAGCCTGCTTGGGATTTTCTCTTTTCTTCTGTCTCTCTGCCCCTCCCCTGCACTCTCACTCTCTCTCTCTCTCTGTCTCAAAATAAAATACACATTAAAAAAAAGACTAAAGCTGATGACATGAAATTAAAACCATGTCAAATGTAGGGAGCACTGGGACATGTGGGTCACCTTGCAGGCTTTCAAGGCTACCTGGGCTTTAAGGAGTGTGTCAGAGATAGCAGAGTTAGGGACACACGACACGTTCCTTCAAAGAGTTTTCATAAATCTTGGGCAGGCTTTTGATGGGAACGGAGACGCAAGACAGTCTGACGGTGCTTTCCCTGAATTCCCAGAGAGGGTCCTAGATTCTGAATTAGAGAAAGAACATTCAGGTTTGAAAATCCACTGAGCAGCAAGACGTGGCCTTTTGTTGAGGAGCTCGAGGGTCCGGAGTGGAGCTCTGCTGTGGACAGAAGGTCCTTACACCCTTCAGAGAGCAGGCGTGGTCCCAGCATTCCCAAGCCATCCTTAAAGGTACAGACCCTGGCTGGTCAGCAATCAAGCCATGATTTTCAGACGAGGAATAAAGTGTCCATGCGTGGCATGGCTTCTAAAAGAGAATTTGATTTTGAGACCGATGGCCTGAGTTCTAGTTCTGACTCCACGCTTCAGAAGCTTTGAGCGTGTCTTGCCTTAAGCAAGGAGATACGTCATAAGTTATGATCCCTACCTATATCCCCAGTTTGCTTGCCTACGTCCCAAACATCAAATGGGATAATGAATGCATAATCACATGGTAAATTCCAAAAGCCGGATACACATGGAAAGAGTCGTCGTCCTCCTAAGCAAGGAAGATACGCACGCAGATGATCCTGACTCATCTGTGAAATAAATCCTAAGGAAACAGTGAAAAGCAAGGTTGATAGATAAAACTCTCAGCGGAGGAAGGACTTCTCTGAATGGCAACGGCATAGTTTAGTTTTGATTTGCGAGGAAGAACGAAGCCTTTTGCTGGAGGGATTCGCCAACGAGCAGGATGCCAGAATCTCCTTGGCATCAGGAACGCACGGAACTGGGCTTTCAATAATTTGTCAACTCAGAATAGACTATCCTTCTGAGATAGGCTCTTTCAAACTGCGGTGTCCTGTTGACGTTCCCCAAAGAGTGTATTGTAATGCGAAGTGTTCAGGTGATAGAAGCCAAGCCAGTCAGAATCCTTCCCTGGAATTTTATTCTGATCTGAAAGAACAACAAAATGGCAACGTGAGTCCCAAGTGTTCAAGGACCAGGACACCTGCTCTCTCTGGTCCCCTCATCGCCTTGCTGTGGTTTCTGTTAGGCAAGAATGGGACTGACAGGACCTCTCCCCAGCGCTGTGTCTTTTATGAGACTCCGACCCCAAGTCGTGAACAGGAACCCTCCGCCCTGCATTGTGCCAGCTGTTTCTTGCACATCACCCGGCTCATTCTTCACCACAGACGCGCGAGGCAGACACCATTGTTGCAACTTACAGGTGAGAGTTGGCGAATAGACCAACATAGACCAACTATGTCACAGCACCTTAAACACCATGAATGGGGGCAACACACACGCACACACACACACACACACACACACACACAGTTTGGGGGTCCTGAAGCCATTCTCTCATTCTTACAATTACAGGTGCTTTGCAATCCTCAGTTTTTCTTTGGCACTTAGGCATTCAGGGAAAAGGCTTTCCAGATTCCGTGGAATGTGTGCTGACCAAGAAACGGATGTCATCTGCAAGGCAAGGCACTGGACAGCAGACAGACAGCAAACAAAGGACTAAATAATGAACTAGAATGAACTAGAAAAGGCACAGGAAGTGCCTTTTAAAGCCTGTTTCTCGATGCGGCTTTCGGGCCAGCCTCGTTCCTCCAGCCGCTGCTATAAAATACATTTCTGCCCCTGATCTGTCACTCTCGCAGTTGAAGCTCCAAACGTGATCGGATGCGGACATTTCTCTATAGCAGCCTTTTTAAGGCCCTCGGAATTTTCAGTTTGATTAACACATTGATAAGACGCACGTTTTACTTAAAACAAGCCTGCCTGTGGGATTTGGGGGGAAAAATTCCAAAAATGAGGCCACACTGGAAATATTAAATACAGATACAGTAGTAAAACATTCAGCTAAAATAGCAATAAAATGGACCTTCGATGGGCCTCTTGAGGAATTAAAACAGCAGCTTCATTCCGTGGGTGTGTTCAGACAGAAATAAATCAACGCCGTACCGCCAGGAAGAAATAGGACCCCGGCATATCTTTATTTAAGATATGTAGGATGCCAAGTCAGAGACTGTGGAGGAGAAATACATATTGTTTTTGAAACTGAAACATGAATATGGTTGTAATTTTAACGCCTCTTGCTGGAAAAAGGTCATCTTCGGCGAGGTCGGGGTTTTCTTAAGGTCATTTCACATAGAGATATCTGCCTTCCTCTGACATTTCATCTGGCGGAGACCCAGCTCCTTTGACACACGAAATGGGTTCTTAGCACACCCCATGGCTATTTCTATCAACATCGGTGATTCTCACACGGAGCGGAATGTGTATAGATTGGAGACCAAGATCCACGGTGTCTCGGAGGCTGGAGGTTGAGTTGTGAGGACAGAGTGAAAGTTTTTGTTATTATTTAAAGGGATCGTAATCCTATTTCTAAAATAAAAGTACAGCTCCAAGTACCTGTGTGGGGGGAACAGAATCAGATATGCCGGGGGGGGGGGGGGAGTATTGTTTGCTGCTGTCCTTCTCCAAAGCAGCTCTCCTGGGAAAGAAGATACATTTAATTCATTTCAGAATACTCTCATGCCACCCTTTCTTTCAAGGCAGCCCATGTTTGGAAGTTCATAGAGATTTTTTTTTTTTTATTGTTTATTTATTGTGAGAGAGAAAGAGAGAGAGCACGAGCCAGGGAGAGACAGAGAGAAGGAGACAGAGGATCCGAAGCAGGGTCCACACTGTCAGCGAGGAGAGCCCAATGTGGGGCTCGAACTCACGAACCGTGAGATCATGACCACAGCTGAAGTCAGACGCCTAACCGACTGAGCCGCTCAGGTGTCCCCAAATGTTAATTTTGGTTAAATCTACTGGGGTTATTTTCCAGTAAAATAGATGATGAGCATAGGACCACGGTGGCCTTTCTTCCCACGTCGGAGCTGGGATGGTCCCCTGCGGACACACAGTGGTGACATCTCATCCTGTACCGAGCCTGTGAAGGGTCAGTAAGATGGCCTGAAGCAGAAGGAATCATCGTTACCATTACCTTTCATAAAGACGATTACGATGTTGATTTTTAATAGCTGCGTATGACGTATCTAGCTTTCCTGAATCAGTTGGCCCACGTGGAGCTTCATCTAAAGAAAAAAAAGGCAAGGAAAGAAAGTTACCTTAAAAGGTGAATACAACCATCAGTTGATGTACATTTAGGCTCTTTCCGTAATTTGGCTGTTGTTGAAAGTGCTGCTATAAACACTGGGGTCCAAGTGCCCCTATGCATCAGCACTCCTGCCTGTATCCCTCCGGTAAATTCCTAGCAGTGCTATTGCTGGGTCATGGGGTAGATCTATTTTTAATTTTTTGAGGAACCTCCACACTGTTTTCCAGAGCAGCTGCCCCGGTTTGCATTCCCACCCAACAGTGGAAGAGGGTTCCCGTTTCTCCACATCCTCTCCAGCATCTATCGTCTCCTGATCTGTTCATTTTAGGCACTCTGGCTGGCGTGAGGTGATATCTATGTGGTTTTGATTTGTATTTCCCTGATGAGGAGAGACGTTGAGCATTTTTTTAAGTGCCTGTTGGCCATCTGGGTGTCTTCTTTGGAAAAGTGTCTATTTATGTCTTCTGCCCGTTTCTTCACTGGATTATTTGTTTTTCCGGTGTGGGGTCTGGTGAGTTCTTTATCGATTTTAGATACTAGCCCTTTGTCCTATATGTCATATGCAAATATCTTTTGCCATTCCATTGGATAAAGAAATTGTGGTTTATATACACAATGGAATACTACGTAGCAACGAGAAAGAATGAAATCTGGCCTTTTGTAGCAACTGGAATGTGTTATGCTAAGTGAATTAAGTCCTACAGAGAAAGACAGATACCATATGTTTTCACTCTTATGTGGATCCTGAGAAACTTAACAGAAGACTATGGGGGAAGGGAAGGAAAAAAAAAAGTTAGAGAGAGAGAGAGCCAAACCATAAGAGACTCTTAAAAACTGAGAATAAACTGAGGGTTGATGGGGGGTGGGGGATGGGCATTGAGGAGGGCACCCGTTGGGAGGAGCGCTGGGTGTTGCATGGAAACCAATCTGACAATAAATTTCATATTAAAAAAAAAGGGGAATACAAATCATGACTGGGTTGGTAGGGAGTCGGTTCACAAATACATGCATTCGTATGTGGGAGCACGCACACCGTACCCACACGTATCTGTATGCCCGTGTGGACATGTAAGTAAGTACCCAAAGTAAAGCCAAGTCCTTTCCCTACTATCTTTCGATATGATGCTTTTGGACTTGGTAAGCGATCGACTCAGAGTAGAAAAAGGTCGCTGTTATTTTTTCGGTATTTGTAGTGTGAACATTTCACGACACAAACCATCCAGCCCCCTCCTGCTGGAACTTGGAAGCCTGGGTCACTCCCGTGTGATGAACAGCAGCCTCAGGAAGGAAAATCGTCTTCGCAAGCAGCATGGGGAGATTGTGACGCACGGGGTGGGGACGGTGGCCCACCTCGCCGGAAGCCCACCCCCAACCGCCCTCACTGGCCCCCACCTCGGACGTGGGCTTCGTGCGCTCACGGTGCCGGCCGCTCTGCCCAGCATTTCAGCAGGCAGCCAAGGTCCGTGGCAGCCATCCAGGCCGTGGGGCACCCAGGTGTTCCCCTTCTGGAAAGCATCCAGGTGCCCCCGGGGCTCAAAGGAGGTGAATAGCCAGGTGTAGCTGCAAACTTCTGTTCCTTGTTGCTCCCGGCCTGTGCCCTCCTGCCTACACCTGAATGGTCCCCAGCAAGCACTGCAAACATACATTCGTGTGCCGCCATGTGCGGGGGCCAGAGGCTGCCAGCGGAGGCTGTAAAGTGTTTTGTTCCTTCATTTAGGATGATTAAGGAAACAGGGCAAGTGAGTTCTTCTCACACATCTCTCCTGGAGGACCTCCAGCACAGCTCTCCGAAGACAGGCCTTGCCTTATCTGCCAGAATGTTCTTCCTTTCACAGAGAGGGAGCGAACTGTGGTCAAAGAGCCCTGTGCACATAGTGAGAGAGGCCATGCACCAGTTCTCTCTCCTTCCCGTGTCATTTCCTCACTCAGTCTAGGGTCTTTGTCTTTGGGGAGTTCATGATGTCATGGCAGGGAGCCAGTCATCAATCAGCAACCTGAGGGTAAAATGGCATCAGCATTGAGTGACACAAAGAAACGGATGAGGGAAGCAGGGATGGAGAGGGAGTGGGGTCAAGCTTGTGGTCTTAGGGAGAGCTCCCTGGGGAATCCCAGAAGGATCTGGCATCTGCAGGATGGGTGGGACTAACCAGGGGAAGGAAAGGGTGGAGGGTGGTCCAGGCCCAGACTGGGGGGGGGGTGTCAGGGGCACTCTCAAGGAATGGCAGAAAAAGAGGACAACACTTTTCAAACATGGTCCCCAAATTATTTGACACTCCCTTCATCAAAGGGCCGGGTCTATGTCCTGTGGAATGGGGAGAAATTTGTGAGTGCCTGGGTGAACAGAGTGTGACAGAAAGGATGCTCTGTGACTTCAGAGGCTAGTCGGTGCAAGGCCATGGCTCCTGGCTGGTCGTCTGGGGATGCTAGCTCTGGAGCACTATGCGTGCTCTCTTTCAGATACCAGCCATGGATCCCCAGCAGATGCCATGGGCTGGTGTTGGGGTCGACAATGCCAGCTGAGGCTGTACTCAACCATCCTGGCTCACTCCGAGACTGGGGAGGAAGGTGCCATCTTGGAATTGGAGCCTGCAGTCCCAGCTTATCTTGGCCCCAGTCCCTGGTCTCAGCATCTCTCACTGGACTCTTTCTGCACTCCCCACCCTTAGGATTCCTTATCCATAAAAATGGTGGCTCTTAGCTCTTCTAGCTGTGGAGTCATTTCTTTCACAGCAAAAGACAACAGGGACGGGTAGTGTGGGCAGAGGACAGTCGATGGGGCCAGGCATGCCACGAAAGGAGGTGTCTAGACCGTGTCTGGCCCTGGAAGCCTATTAAAGACTGTGATCACTATCCCTAGATCAATGAGGACGTACTGGGAAGTTTTAATCTGGAAGAAACAAAACCAGATTTGTGCATTGAAAGAGCACCAGACCTTCAGGGCTGGTTTGAAAGGAGCCTGGCCTGGGTTTGGAATCAGAGGTCACTGCCATGTCCGGGTGAGAGATGATGGCCTCCTGGACTAACACAGTGGTGACAGGCATTGCTAGAAGCGAACAGAGCAGACAGATCTTGAGAGGGTAAACTTATGTTGGCCATGGCTTTGTTATGAGGATGAAGCTGTGATAGAACTCCCATTGGCCCCAAAGGGACCAGGTTGTACTAATGACATTAATGCTATCTATTAAGACAGAGGAGGGGTGAAGATCCAGAATCTGGTCCTGGACATTTTGAGTTTAATGCAATTTTCAGCATTCAAAGTAGAGGTGATGAGGACATACGACTCAGAGCCAGAAGCTTTGTTCTATCCATCAGTTTGGGAGTCTTTAGCCTGCAAATGACTAGTGAAGCCACAAATTTTGTTGATCTGGTCTTGGGAAGAAGCTTGGAAGAAGAGTAAGGGATTGAGGATGAATGACCTCCAATAATTAAAGGTAGTAGTGGTTAAGAAGAAGGAACCCAGAGATGGAGGAAGAAAACCCTGGAAATCCTTTGCCCTGGGAGTGTAGGAACGACCATGTATAGGACTGAGTACCCCATGATCTAAGCAAGGAAGAACTCATCTAGAGATTATCAGCGGACAGACAGAGGTAAGGGAAGAAGTGAGTGTCTGGCATCATAGGAGGAAAGAGGCTCTTTTTATAAGGTGTCTGCAAAAAGGAGAAGTAAGATAAGGTGTTAATCAGAGGAACACTGAGAGCAAAAAGTGTTTGTTTTTTTTTTTCTCTAAAAATGGGAAGATCATGATTAAGTGAACAAATATCGATGTGAAGGATCTAGAGAAATGTGCTGGAGACAGACAAGGGATGATGAGATTTTAAGATTCTCAAGAACAGGGAAGGCTGTCTCAGAACAAAGGATGGAAAGGAGCTCAAATGGAAGGGGGTGTCTCCTCAAAGGTACCAGAATAGAAGGATAGGACACAGTAAGTGGAAGGTTCAGCATTCAGAGGAAGTTGAGGGAGTTCTTATCCCACTACTTCCATTTTATCTGAGAACTTGGAGGTTTTGTTCTCTTCTGTGGGTTGTGAGGGTAGTTACAGCAGAGATTTGAGAGGTAGTAAGGGTTTGAAATATTTGCTGTGACAACAGGATCTTAATGGGCCAAGGAAATACAAGAGGACTTCCTGGCGGGGGTGATCCCGCTTTTGAAGACGAACATCTATGCACTCCGCCTTCCTGGGCGATCTCCAGCAGCACATGCTTCTTGAGTGAAGACAAGTGAACCACTGAGTTCAGCTGGGGCTTGGGTTTTACTCAGATGGATGTGAAAAGCAGAGAGTAAGGGATTTGGGGGTGTTGACAAAAGTATTCCTAAAATAATTTAGGCTGAGCAAGGAGGAAGGTGAAGACATGAGAAGGTTGATGCATTGGGAGGAATCCCAGGTGATTATTTCACCAGAGATTTCTAACACTTACTTCCATGGAATCCTGGGAATGTTGCTTAAAGATACCAGCATTCACCAAGAATCTAGAATCTAGAACCTATGCAGCCTTGTATATGTTTCCAAAGAGTGAGGCAGTGCTGTGTAGGGACTATGGCTTCAAGCTCACGCATTGAGCTGCCTACCTGCAAGATGGAGCATACGGTCATCATTGAACCTTGCTGTATAAGCTTGGTGTGTCACAAGCTGGCTGTACATCAGTCAATATGCACAAAACCCTTTGGTAATTCAGGCACAGGTGAACACTATGTATTAGACAGCGTCGCCCCAGATGTTCAACAAATAGCTTGAAGCAACTATTGTCACCTCCAATTCGTATTTGAGGAAATGGATGCTCTGACAAGCTAAGTAGTTTGCCTAAGATATCAGATAATTAGGGGTAAGACCAGCGTAACCATAATAATTCTTAAGGCTTACATATCGTTAAGGCTGTTTAACATTCATTGCCTTAACTTGTGACTGAAACATTTGAAATACAAACAAAGACCTGGTTGGACTCCCAAGTCAGGGCACCTGTCGTTATTCCAAGAAGTCTTCTGGACAGTTCCTCAGACTGTTTCTTCACCTGGACTAAGTTACTATACTTGCTATATCTACCTCATAGATGGATTATAAATATGAAATGGGATGTGAGAAAGGATGTCTCAACTGTTGAGCAGTTTCTCTTCTCTGACTTTCTCCTCACCCTGCTTTTTGACTCTCATCTCTCCCCATCTCCGAGGGTACACTTGACCAGAGAGTGTTTCATTAGCCCATGAGTTCATCTGTGAGATTCCAGCAAAAAGGAGTCCATCTGTTGACAATATCCTGGGTCCCTTAAAACAAGTCCTCAAACACAGATAGTGGATCATCTACCTCACTGTCATCAAGCCAAAGCCAACTAAGGGTACGGAAGCACAAAATAATAGGTGAATGTCTTCATCACGACCATCTGGATTGAATCCAGTCTTTGCCACATAGCCATAGCAGCACCCTTTCTCTTATGGATTTAGAAGCCAGTGTCAATTGCCTTACAAAGAAGGTAGAGAAAAGAACAAATCAGGGTGGACACAGAAAAGCTTAAGCTTCCTTCAAAGATGGATTTACCATTTCTTCCTTCCTCAGGTCAGTGCCATGCCTGCTGTCACATGGCAGAATTACTTATCCATCATGTCACATCTCCTCTCCATGGTGCCTTCCCTCCATCCATCAGCAGTTTTGAGGCCTCACCAGTTGGGGGGTGGGGGGGGTGCTTGCCCAGTGTCTTTTCATTCCTTGTGACCCCATGCCTGGCGCAGAGCTGACTTGTCTGGGGAATGCATCTTTCCCCAGGTTCGTGAGTCAACCTGTTTCCAGAGATTCCCAGTTGCTTGCAGAAAGGTGTCCAACCCTTTAGCGTGATATTTTCCATGGATTTAAGGCAATAAATAACACCCGAAAAGAGAAATCAAGAAAGCACAGCAAGGAGGTATTTTTTAAAAATATAATAAAGAACTAAATATGTATATGAGATGTAAGTTGTGGGTCTGAAGAGGGCGATTTGGAGATGGATGTGACTGGGACCAGGGACTATACACTATTTGATTCATTAAACTGTAACCATAGATTGCTTCGATCAACATTAAAAATTTTTTAAAAAGTCACATTTATGACTCTTTCACTCTGTCTGTGGGGGTAGGAGGGAAGATAGCCATGACTTTTGATACCTATTATCCTTTAAGAAAAGCTGAAACGCAGTTTTTCATCAATGCTTCGGTGCAGTCTGTGTGAATCGGTTATTACTTATCTTTTTTTTAAAATTTCACCAGAAATATAATTGAAAAGATAATAAGCGGGAGAGAGATGACAATCTAACATACAGAGGAAAAAGTTATTTATAAAACCATTAGAGAGCTATGGTCCCAGATCAGCCTAACTCTAACGGCCACTTAAAGTTTGCACGTTACTCAAAGTTGTTTAACATTTATTATTTTCAGTTTGCAGGGGATCGGAAGTGACTCTTCTTCGTTTGAGCTATAAGGATGTTGAGGCTGCAGAAGCCGCCTTATCTCTGTGAATCCATAGTCACAGAGAGGTGGAGTCCAATTCGGAAAACGGTCCTTTCTCTTTTCTTCACTCCTTTGGAGGTGCTCTGTCCAGGTCCTAAAGCCAAGTTATGCTGCAGTAACAAATAGCCCTTGCCACTCAATGAACTGAGGAGCAAAGAAGCCGGCCACCCTGTGTGCCAGGGACTCCTCCTTGTTGGAATGGTTCTCCCTACCAATCTAGAGGGACTCAGCGGCCACCACGTGGAGTGCTGCCAGGCCCCAGCGCAGAGAGAGAGGAGCAGGCAGAAGACATCTCTCCGGATGATCACGCCCACCCACCTGGAAGCGGTGCCCGAAACCTCTGCCCAAACTCACTGGTGGAGAGAAATTATGGGACTGCGATTTATATTGTCTCTCCATCAGCGTATTTTTAGATTACAGTTATTTTTAATGCCAAACAGGGAAGGTATGGAATATTTGGAGAAAACTTCTGGTATCTATCTTGCTTCCATGCTCACGGGCGACCCAGAAGACTCCCCCTTAATAGCGAGGCTATTTTCATCACGGTTAGCTGTGACAAATTTTATTTTAATGCTCTTCTCACAGCGTGTGCTTCCTCTATCTCCAGTAGCAACAAACACTGGGGCAGCAGTGGGACAGGGGCTGGGAAGGGTGAGGAGAAATAATGCAGGTACAGGGCGTCCAAGGACACCATAAGCCCAGGGGTCTTCTAATCACTTGGTACTGGCTGCACCAAGGTGTGAAAAAGAGTTTTCCTCCAGCGATCGGAGACCCAGCTCCATACTCTCAAGAACACAGATCATCACGGTAAATAATGACCATAACGGTGATAAACTTGACGGGAGGCTTTATCTGCTTTCCTTCAAAGAGAATAGCTGGGGAGATGGAGAAACTTCTTTCATGTAAACAAAAATGAGGGAAGATGAGTTGAGGATGGTTAGGGCAGGAAAGCAGGAGAGCGAAGAAAGACACTCAGGCCGTAGTCATCTCTCCTTTGATGGAAGACGAGTCTCCTGGGGGAAGAGGGAGGGTTATCCTGCTTCCTCGTGGCAGGGATGAAAGAGGGATAAAAATATATATCCATTACGAGGAGAGGCAACTAGAATGCTGTAATGAAGAAAAGGTGATTGCCTGAGAAGAATAATGCTCTCCTTATGCATTTATTTATTTTCTACTAAAATAGTGTGGGTTTTGATCATCTCGGAAGGCACAGAGTAGGCAGAACCATATGTAAAATCAGTGTGCTCTTGGGAACTTGATGAATGGATCCATAAGTCTTGGGAAACAAAACCACAAAATCTTGAGGTGTTGAGAAGAGACGTTCCGAGTCAGGGCACATCGTGGTGTCTCTCTCTCCCCTTCCTTTGCATCTCTGATTAGTGGATGCTTTTGAAGCACAAAGAAGGCAGTGCATGAGAGATACTTCACACATTTTCTGGCCACCCAAAGTCAAAACACATCACTGAAGACTCCTTCTTTGGTCTCCTAAAGGAACGAGGTACGAATCCCACGTTTAAGGAAAATTCCTACCCTATGCTGACTTTGTTCAAGACAAGCCCTTATCAGCAAATTGAAACTCCAGTGAGATGGAGAATATACGTCCTGAGTTCCTAGGGGAATAAGTTATTTCTCCTGCATACATGTTTTAGTTTCCCAGGTCTGCCCTAACAAATGACCACAAACTGGATGGTTTAGAGCAACAGAAATTCATTTTCTGAAGGTTTTGGGGACAGTGTGTCCAAAATTGAGGTAAGCGGTGACACACTCACTCTGAGGGCTCTAGGGCAGAATGCTTCCTGGTCTCTTCCACATTCTGATGTCTTACGCAGTCCTTGGCTTGGGGCAACATCACTCCAATCTATGGTTTCTCTCTGTGTGTCTGTCTCAAACGCCCCCCTCTGTTTTTCTCTTATAAAGGACACCCACTGTTTGATTTAGGACCCACCCTAAGTCCAGGATGACCACCTATGTGGAACTGAAGAAAGAAAACAAGCAAGGAAAAAGAAAGAGACAAACAAAAAACCAGACTCAACTTTAGGGAACAAACTGATGCTTGTCAGAGGTGAGATGGGCAGGGGAATGGGTGAAATAGGTAAAGGAGATTAATGAATGCACTTGTGATGAGGACTGAGCAAGGCATAGAATTGTTGAATAATTATATTGCACATGTGAGTCTTAAAAAAATTCTTGGGGCTCCTGAGAGGCTCAGTCGGTTAGGTGTCTGACTCTTGATTTTGGCTCAGGTCATGATCTCACTATTTGTGAGATCCAGCCCTGCTGCATTCTCTGCAAGGACAACACAGAACCTACTTGGGATTCTCGGTCTCTGCCTCTCTGTCTCTGCCCCTCCCGTGCACATTCTCCCTCTCTGTCTCTCAAAATAAAGAAACATTAAAAAATTAAAAAAAAAAAGTCTTAATCACAATTCCAGAGAACCTGTTTTCAAATAAGGTCACATTCCAGGTGGATATATCTTTGGTGGGGTGGGGGTACTATTCAACCCACTAGATAGTCCCCACCACGGTACCCAATTAGGAATTGTCAGACTGCATAAATGACTCATCCAGGAGGCATATAAGACGTTTGGCAAAGGGAGACTCCCGTGAGGTCTTCCCCTGGTACCCAATTAGGGTGGCTCGTAGCTGTGAGACCTTCTCAATCCATTTCTAAGAGAGAACTCTGTGGCCTGTAGACCCTGACAGGAAATCACTCTTCCTCATCAGTCAGATCCTCAACTCCCATTTGTTCTATTTATTCACTACAAAAGTCTTTCCTGATCACCTACAATGTTCCAGGCCCTGGGCTGGGCACTGGGTTGCTTAGGGTTGCTTAGGATGGTTCCCCTAGAGTGATGTGTGGGATCAGGTGTGGGTCACCTTCTCCCTTACTATAAGACCCCTTTGGAGACAGGCCTTTTGCAGCTTTCTAGGCAAGAGTGAGTCTAAGCAGCACATGATTTTATCTACCTGATCTCAGCTGCTTGGGTCAGGAATGGACACCTGGCCCAAGAAGTGCCAAACAGATGCTGTCTTCTGGAGACACTGAGGCCGAGCCACAATGACTTGGGACACGAAGCCACTGTTTGCGTGTTTAGCAGTCTTTTTCATGGTGTGCCCGGAGAAAAGTTGCAGAGAGAACAAGGTAGCTGCACAAAGGGATGAGACGTTGTGTACCTCCAAGGACAGACGAGTCTTTCACTCCCTGGGACACTACATGGTATTTCTGGGAACAGAATTCCCCGAGACTGCTCATATTTTTGCCCTCTGCCGTCAGCTGATTTCTGGGTATCGTATCAGTGAGGGGAGGAGGACAGATGCCAACACAGACTCATTATGTTGCACACGGCTCAATGAACGGATGAACGGGAGGGAGTAGGGTGGTTAGCTGGCTCTGTAAGCAAAGAAAGTGTCACCAAATGGGTGCAATCCATTTGGAAGGATAAGTAAGAGTTTTTCTGGCTCAATTTTATTAATTAACATGTGAATGGAGTAGTTGCTCAGCCCTAGATGCACATTAGAATCAGTTGGGCAACGCCCGGGCCCACTTCAGACCGTCCATTTGGAAGTTCTGTGTGTGTATATTTTAAACAATTCCCAAAGGCGATCCTGATACACCAGGAAGGCCAGATTCACTGACTTCATGAGTTACATGATAAAACAGCATCTTTCCAGAATAGCACATCCTCAATTTTCTTTGGTCTAATAGCCACAGAGTTTTTACCTTGAAGCTGGCCCTTGTGCTACTCAATGCATTCACAGGCCCCGTGCAGCAGGTGCTAAGGAAATATGTTTAGCTTCTACAAATCACACAGTGGCATAGGCTCCTGATATCCATTGGACCACATCATTTCTTTTTGGCAGCATCTTCACTGATGACATCACAGACCTCTAAAAAATTTCGTCCTCTAATTTACGTTTGCATCCTCATTTCTTCTGCCTCCACCCTGGTGTGGGCCTCCCATATGAAATTTTTCTTATAGGTCTCTTCACATCCAGTAAATCACTTTATAATCCTCATGACTCATCACATACCCACACCCCACACTCATACCCACAGACACACATACAGTCCACTTTCTTACCCCCCATCTACCCATCCACTCATCTATCAGTGTATCCACCCATCCATATATCCAACCATATACCCATCTATGTAAGTATCCATCTTTCTATCCATCCATATATATATATATATATATATATATATATATTCATGTTAGTCCAACCATCCATCCATCCATCCATCCACCCATCCATCCATCCAACCATATATACATATATACATCCATCCATCCATACATACATACATACATATGTACATACATTCATCCACCTATCAGTCTATCCATCCACCCATCCATGTAAGTATCCAATCATCCATCCTTCCATCCATCCTTCCATCCATCCATCCATCCATCCATCCACCTACCCATCTATCAATCCATACAACCATCCACCTCCCCATCCATCCATCCATCCATACATGCATACATTAATCTATTAGTTCATCTATCCAACCATCCATCCATCCATCCATCCATCATCCATCCATATATACATACATACATACATACATACATACATACATATGTACATACATTCATCCGTCTATCTATCTATCTATCTATCTATCTATTCATCCATCCACCCATCCACCCATCCAACCATATATACATACATATATACATACATATGTACATACATTCATCCATCAGTCTATCTATCTATCTATCTATCTATCTATATATCTATTCATCCATCCATCCACCCATCCATGTAAGTATCCAATCACCCATCCATTCATCCATCCATCCACCCATCCATGTGAGTATCCATCCATACATACATATATATTCATTCATCTGTCACTCACCTTTCACTTGTTAAGGTGACGGTTAGATTTAGGGTTAGGAGTGAGTAAGGTAAGGTAAGATTTATGGTCAGAGTTTGGAAAGGTGAGGCCTAAGGGTGGGGAGGGTGAGACCAGGTTTAGTTTTATGGGTAGCTTGGATAAAGTTGAGTTTAGGGTTAAAGAAGAAGTAAGGTTAGGTTTAGGATTGGGGACGAGTAGATGGATGGTTCAGGTCATGGTTTGGATGGGGATGGCTAGGCATAAGGATGCCTCAGGAGTCCTCTGTGAGAGCTGATATGTGAGCTGACTCAGAAATGGTCAGCACAGATGTGTCCACCTACAGAAGGATTCAGAACAACTCCAGGCATTGGAAATATACTGGAGGAGGTGTAGCAGAGCGATACACACAAGGAACTTGCCAGAGGAGCCCTGCAGGCCAAGGGTGTTAGGAAGCGAGGAGAGACATGGCGCTGAGGGTCAGGAAGGAAGCCCTGGAAACCTTCAGAAAATGTCCAATTCATCCTGGAGATTATGGAGAAAACAGGTGGATTTTAAGCAGGCGTACCGTCAAATACATACTTCCAACCATTAAAAATTCACGTTGTTTCTTTTCATTTTCTGTGGGTTGTTCTTCAGCTGCCTCTGAATAGACCTGCAAAGCACCAAATTAGGGAATATTAGAAAATGCCCTCCCAGTAAATAAAAGACTCTGAAGGCATGAGTGTAGTCATTGCAGAAAGACTCCATCCACGATCATGCCTCCTGCCAAACAACTGGCTTCCGGTGTTTCCCGCTAAATTCAGAAGGACTTTAGCAAGACTTCCCGATACACAGTAAACACTTGGGCGTTCTTCCTTCGCTCCTTTCTCCTCCCCTTTCTCTCATCTTTCAGGGAAGGACCTAATATTCTTCCTGGTTGCTGATTAGACAAGGACACTGATGAAACTAACAGCTTATCTATCATCTTTCACTAGGAGCAGGCAGCATGTGCAAAGGCCCAGAGGCATGAGGGAGTCTGGCCCTTTGAGATTTCAAATGTAGCTTCTAGATAGCTGATGGCAGACTAAGCAGGAGAAAATGAGGTAGGAGAGGCCATGAGAGGCCCAAGTACACACTAGAGTTTCATGTTTATTCTGAAGAGGAAGAAGACAGAAGGCAAGGACAATCAATTCCTTTAAACTTAAAAGGGAGATCGTTAATGTCCGTGTTTAAGTCTGTGGTCATAACTATAAAAAATTACTAGCGATAGGAAAGGTGTGTGGCTATAGGTGCATATATGTGTGTATAAAGGATAGATAGATGATAGATTGGTAAAATCTTGGATTGGATCAAGTCTTCCAAAGAAGATACAAGAAGTAGAAGCCAGAAAAAAAAAGATTGGCATATTTGAATATATAAAATTATGAACCTTTCATTTGTCAGAAGATGCTATATGAAAAGTTAAGAGGCAACAGATTGAAAGAATGTATTTGTCTTATACACACTAAGTATTAATTACCTAGCAATTCAATAGGAAAATTAGCAAATTAACAGAAAGATGAAGTATCGGGTCACAAGAGGAGAGATCTCAATGGCCACCAGTGCTCCGGAAAATGCAAATCAGAGCGGTAAGACAGCATTGTTCAACCATCATGTTTTCCTTTAAAAAAAATGACAATAATCCCAACCTGAGGAGACCCTGTAGCTACTGAGACTGTTTAAAAAATTGTTTCCACTTTTTGGGGGTACCGTTTGGCAGTTACCTTTCAAAACATGTAAAGTGGTCCAATGATATGTATGTTGCGGGATGTGTTTTTTGCATCGTTACATGGAAGGGCAACAGATAGCAAAATTAATCCTGAAGTCCATCCACACCCGAGCCAAAGGATTCTCAATTCCCAAACTCTGGAATACCGCAGAGCCATTGAGGGTAAGTTAGGGCAGCTACATGAACTGACCCGGAATTCTCTCACTGCCGGGGGAAAATCATAAGCCAGGGAAATCGAGGGGAAAATAATAAGCCAGGGAAATCGATGAATCGTCGTATTCACGAAAACACACCAACAAAAAATGATGGGCAGATAATAAGTATCTCTCCGTGCCTAGAAGATGGTGCAGGACATTGGCAAGAGCAGAACCATTTAAGGGTGTTCTATTTGTTTGGGGGTGAAGGGGAACTCATAAAATCTGCTATGTGTTGTTTATTTTAGACATTTTACAACAAGCCAACAGGCATTGACCTATGATTTGTGTGTTTTTAAAGAAAAACAAATGTAGCTTCAAGAAAAAAAAAATTCTGGCAGCAATGGCCAAGATGGACACAAGAGACCCAGGAGAGAAGGCAGGAGGGACACTGCAGGGACACGGGAGAGAAGGCAGGCAGCCTGGTGAGAAGTCAGCAGAAGCCCACCAGGAGGACAGGTGTGCAGGGAACCGCACACGCAGGTGGCTGAGTTTGGAAAACAGGAGCTAATGCCAGGAGACACTGTCAAGACAGAATCCAGATGACTGGGTCATCGCACAGGGCGGGGGCTGGTCCACAAAGACGCTCAGAGCTTCTCTTGTAAGTGGCAGAGTGGTGGCGGTGCCGTTCATGACGGTCATAGAGGAGGTGGGAAAGCGACTGAATTCTGAGCCAGTGTGTTCGGCGTGATTTTAGACAGGCGTGGGCCACCGAGGTCAAGGCGGTAGGAGACGTGTGAACAAGGGGACTCGTGTCGTGTGGATCCTACCTCAGGTGCCAAGCCGCCGCCCCCAACGGCCACGCGTCAGAGCTGAAACAGAACAAAATTTGGTTCGGCCTCTGACCTGCGGACCTCGAACTTCTTTCTACAGCTGCCCAAAGATGCAATTCTTGACAGATTCCCGGTGCTCCCCAAAGCCAAAAAGAACCCTCATATTTGCCTCGGATGAAGCTGCGCTCCTCACCTACAGAGTCCTTCGCTTTGCTTTTGCCTAGAATTATTCCCTTGTTACTGCTTACCTTATCTTCTTAGTTAGTAAGATGGGATGACCAAGAAACAGACAAGCATTCGTGGAAAACAACGGTCTACGAAGAACGTGCTTCCTCCTGGACCCCCACAGGGTTGGGTAACAGCCGATACCTCAGCGCTAGACTTCAGCTTTGCTCTGACCCAGGCTGGCCGGGCAACCTTTTGGGGGGCCTCGGTTTCCTCCTTTGTAAAACGGGTTCTTTTAAGTTCATTTCTGCTTCCACATTATACTATATGATCAGCTTCCATCTTGCCCTGACCCTGCGCCCTGACCCCGCCTTTCAGCAGATAATCCACCCCCCCCACCCACGCCGGAAGGCTTATTCACTGATGGTGGAAAGAAGGATATTGGAAAAAAATAATAAATTGAGTTTATGCAAGTCGGCGGGGGGGGGGGGGGGATCACCTCATTAACAGAATAATTGAGCTGTTGGTTAATTTTACTTGTTATCCACAGAAAAGGGCAAAAAACTTCTAAGCGATGATTCCTCTCCTTCCAAATGATTAAAAGAACAACAAAAAGGTTTGTATCTTGGATGTATCTAGCAATTACGTGCCTGACACTTTTTTTTTCTTTTTAAATATCATACGAGGCAGATGTATTTTTAAAATCCTGGCAATTTACACAACACTATGAAAGTGTCAGTTCTTCCTAATCAGAAATTTTCTGCATTCCCCCCAACCTTATTAGCAGTAATTCCTGCTAATTGATAATTATTACCTCTTTCTTAGTCAAATCTAGTTGTTGGTGTCACAACACTTCCTGCTTTGCTAAGATCAATATATTTAACTATCACTGTAAATAATGCATAAAATTAATAATAATACCAGGCTTGCTCAATAGAATGCAAACTTCCTCTATTTTCATATCAGCTCCTTAATTCACAATCGTTTTATTTATTTGTTTGTTTGTTTAGTTGTTTATTTATTTATTTATTTATTTATTTTTGGCCAGAGACTGGAAATAATAAGCAGTTCTGGAGCCGAAATCGTGAAATCCTTAGCATGTAAACGCCGTCAGGATGGGCGAAAGCCCCTTCACACAACTGGGCCAGCCCTGCTCCCAGAGAGCCCCCAGGGGAGAATAAATCTCACCGCTTGTTCAAATCAACGGCAATAAATCTTAATTGATTTGTGTGAGAGAATTGTTCTTCACCTACGTGAACTGGACTGGACTCCTCAGCCCTGGATAATCACTTGTGGGCTTGTGCAGACTCATTTCCTGGAAATGGATGATGCCTTTACGGCAGCAAAGGGCACGGCCAGCAGGCATCTGGGTCTGAGCCCAAAATGACTCCTAATAAAGGAGCCCTGGCAAATGGCCTTGGAAAAGCTTCAGAGAAGGTAACGTAACCGTCACATTATTCTGGCGTCTGTCCCCCACCCCTAACCTACCTCCTCCTCCACATTCTTAATTAAATCAGAAACACTTGGCTATCTGAAAGACAAAGACGGTGACTTTTACAAAATATGATCCAGGAATCTAAAAATACGGAGGGAGCAGGTCGACGGAAAAGATGCTCTGACAGGGCCAGGACTTTTCTCCCGATCTCGAAGCTGGGATATTCCCCGAGAAACACTTCCCATGGAGAGGAAAGGGAACTCTAGCTTTGTGTCCCCTCCCCGCGAGCGATGACACTCGCCGGGGCCGTCCTGGACTGAGCAGGGGGACGAACCATTGTGCATTAGCCTTTTGACCAAGCGAGACCTGCTCTGGCGGGCCTCAGTTTCCTCATCCGTAAAATGGAGAAATTCACAGCGTAACAATTCTCTAAGTCTCTTTCTACTCTTGTATGCCACGTGAAGTCAGTGCCCTTTGAGCCCAGTCGTGTTTTTAATGGTGAAGACAAGTACAGCCAAGAGACTAACTGTGCACAATTCAAGAGGGAAATGAAGTCACGAAAGAAAATGCGTGGAGCATGACGGCAAACCCACACGTGACATCTGTCCACCAACGTCGATTCTCTCGCTTATTAAGCGGTAGTAAAACATCAAGACAAAGAAAAGGCCATCCTCTGAAAGGGAAGGAACACCCATATCAGAGGATCCTGAAGAGTGACAGGTTCCCCTCACAGGACTGGAAGGCAGAAGATATAAAACCAAATAAAAGGAGGGGCATCTAGGTGACTCAGTCCGATAAGTATCTGCCTCTTGATTTCGGCTCAGGTCATGACCTCAGGGTTGTGAGTTCGAGCCCCATGTTGGGCTCTGCGTTGACAGTGTGGAACCTGCTTGGGATTCTCTCTCTTTCTCGCTGTCTGCCCCTCCTCCACTTTGTCTTGCCCTCTAAATTAATTAATTAATACTTTTTATAAAAAAGTAAATAAAAGGAAAGCCACACCTAAGAGGAGTACCGAGGTGAGGTGGACAGGGGGAGGGGAGAGGGCCCCCAGGAAGTGACTCGAAGCATGAGGACAGAGACCAGGCTTACAGTAAAGCCACAAAAACGCTGTGGAAATGGAAAGGCAGGTTTGATATTTTGGAAAAGTGAACCGGTGCTGAGGAACAGAAACCCTAGGTGGCATCTCAGAATGAGAGTGAAGGAAATGGCATGAGAGGCCATAGTCACAAGGTAAAGATATGCTATAATCTATCACCCATTCAGTGATTATTAACTATTCAATTACTATACCCCAAGGATTCTTCTGGTGCCAAATGGACAATACGGGTGAAAATCTGTGAATTCTTAGACCTTATAATCTGAGCGACATGGGCAAACTTTATCAGGGAGAAGTAATCAAGAAGACCAATATTTTTATCTACCAAGCTTCTATTCTTTATATGGAAGGATCAGCCTCCTTGTTGTGAAGTCATGTTTACATACACACGCTACAGGGAGCCTTATGCCCGATAAAGCACACTAAGTCTCCATAAGTGACCCACAGCGAAAAGAGAAGAGGTCAACCCTGACTCGTCACCCTTCAGCCCATCCACTGTTTATGAGTTCACTGTCTCGTCTTCGACTGGACTTTAAGCTCCGCGGGGACCAGAATCTTGCGTCAGCCATCACTATGCAGGAAATTTCCCTGAACAACGTGGGGGGGGGGGAATAATTACTTGTGGTTGTCAGTGAATGAAATCGGAGGTTATCCCACCACACAGTTCACAATTGAAGAAGAAGTCCTCAAGTTTATAGAAGACCAGAATATAGAGATGAAAGTTCAGTCCAGGATCAGGGAAACCCGCTGAGGATAAATTCAGACCTGCCGATGTCCTGGCAACACCATGAAAAGGACGCAAATAAAGGCAGTATGTATCTGGCTAATTCTCTCTCTCTTTCTATCCAAACACCAAGTTAGACTCAGCAAAATAATCGTCTCATTTTATTGCCAGAGAATTTGCAGAATAACTTTCTGCTTCTCTACATTTTACACTGAATCACTGAACGACTTGAGTTAGTTTGAATGACTCATCAACTATCTCGTGACAGATATTACTGCTTTAATAAAATCTAATTCATTATCGATCATAAGAAGTATCATTGTGTTATATACCACTAAGAAAAAAAGGATGCCAATTAAACTATGATCTGCCATTAATTATAAGATGCATCCCATTCAGAGATGCTACAGTGTGAAAAATATGTCTTCGAATCAATGAAATATGGTATCTGTTATTATATTCCTTTATATCCAATCATGTTTCAGATAAGCCTTATGAATCTTCTCGTACTAATCATAGCTTAAAATCAGCTTATATACAGTATGATATCAACAATGTAAAAATCGAAAGGTGATTCAGCATTAAAACACTCTAGAATATTCACAGTGATTGTTGCCTCTGGAAATTAACTACCTGAATTTCAGTTTCTTTGTTATACTTTTCTATACTTGTCTATTTTTACAAAACTAGTGTTAATTGCACAATCTTAAATATTGTTTGTATTTTAAAATAGTTACGCATGATGTTGTATATGTCACATGATCTTTAAAAAACCAAAAAAATGTAATAGCAAAGACATCAAACATTAATGGTGTTTACATTAGGTCATGGATTATGGATGCTATTTTACCTTCTTCTCTCTACTTGTTTTCCCTTTTCTGAAAGTTTTAGAAATAAGAAACTTTTTTTCTTAGAAAAGCAGGTTACATCCTTCAAAAAGGATTTGCATGCACTAGTTGTAAGTAAAAAGTCAATGCATATTTGCCTATCAGAGACCCATTCTCTCCTTGTTTCTCAAAATAATCCCATATTCATTTAGGGGGTAAAGGGTTGAGCTGAAGATGATTTTCCTGTCAATCTCAATCTCCCTCTCCCAAGTGTGACCATGTGAATAAGTTCCCACAAATGAGATGTAAGTGAAAGTGTTCACTGGGACATCCATTAAAGCTTCTAAAAGTATTACACAGTCACATACACACATGCACACACACACACACACAGATATCTATCTATCTATCTATCTATCTATCTATCTAAATTTTCTGCCTTACTTTTCTCCATGAAATACTGTCATAATGGCTAGAACTTCAACAGCCATTTTGGGCCTTGGGATGGCTTGATGATGGGAGCCATTGCAAGGGATCCTGAAAGAGAATGACAGAAGAGCAAGGGTATTTGGTGATATTGAAACTACCAGACCATTCCCAGACTGTTTACCTTTAGACCTCTTATACACAGAAGAGAAATAAACATCTAGCCAGCTTATTTAAGTCTATGTTATTCACAGCTGGTGGAAATCCCTTATTCATGCAGATAATGTAAATGCAGGCATAATTCAGAAGCCCTCTTGTGCCTTTGAATTCTGTATGTGATCATGAATGGGGACAAAAAAGAAAGTGCAATGTATTCCCTGATGATCTGAAATAAACAGTTCTGAGTTGTCAGAGGTTAGCTTCAACTCAGCCATGTTCCACATCAGTGTCTAGGACAGGAGGAAATTCTGAGATCTCCTTGCCATCAAAGGGACTTAGCTACATGGATGGCATAGTTTCCATTACAAATAAGCCTCATTTTTTTCTTTTATCCATTTCTTCTATTCCCCACATGAGTCAGGGTCTCTGACCTCTTGTTTATTTCTTCCCAAGTTGCCCTTTCCCTGGGGCACTTGGCTAATTTTGTGCTCCAGTGCCCAAGATGGGCATTTGTCACTTTCTTCAGAAAGGAATGAAAGCAGGTGAACTTGACATTTCTAGCCACACTTAACTGGATTTTGGCTGAGCAACAGCCCACCGAGAGCACTTTGCTTGGGTATATATGCGTCTAGAACTTGGAGATTGTCCACAAAATGCATGTGTCTGCTTCCTGCCATACTTTAATGGCAATAATCTAAGAGTCCAGTGAATCCGGCCAAAAGAAAAGAAAAAGAAAGATGGTCTTAAAGCACTTTAAGAATGCTTCCAAGAAAGAATCCCTATCTGAGAGATTTGTCTTATTTAGAAATTCTATAGACACATTTTGGTAAGATCAGATAAATAGTTCATTTAATCAGTATGCCCACATAATGAATTTGCATGAGCAGATTTCTAATACAAACAGATCAACCTAAAATTTCCTTGTTGAATTGTGTAAAAAGAATCCTCTAATCTCTCATTCACCTTGAAAATCACGTGGGTTTCATGACTAATTGAAGCATGTGATTTAGTCATCCAAAGACCACAGCTATGGTCTGTGGAAACCATGGGCCTCTATTGATGTCACTAGCTGAAATTCATGCCCAAGGGCAGCTCTCTGTTGTCTTCTGGATGCTAGGTGAGGCCATCCATGGTCAGGGCTGAGATCATCCCCACCCGCCCCCACTCTCTGCCTCATAAAATTCATACTTATTAAGCTGGTATTAAACTCAATGGGTGCCCCCTGCCTTAGATATCACATTCCTAGTAGTCCTGATATCTTTGTATATATTCCTCTTTGTCTGGAATGTTATCTGTCTCTACCTGTTCTGTTCTCTTAGGAAGCTCTGATCCAGTCTTCAAGATCCAGCCTCTTTATCCCAATTTATGAGGAAGAAAATGGAGGGCCAGAGAAACAGAATTATTTGCCTAAGACCATGTAAGTTCTGCTAGGGCCAGGATTTGACGGTATGGGTCCACATTGTGTGTTGGTATCTGTAAGGATGGAAAAAAGTATACTGTCTACCTCATTCAGATTGAGATATTATTCGTATATGATGTATGCTTATTTTAAATTGGGTTTAATTTTGTTTTTCCCACTTTTAAGGTGGAAGCTGCATTCACTGATTTGAGACATTTCTCTTTTTTTCTTAATATAGACATCTTAGTACCATAAATTTTCCTCTAAGTAGTGCTTTAGCTGCAAACTACAAGTTTTGATACATTGTATTCTAATTTCCATTCAGTTCTAATACCTTCTAATTTCTAATTCTGTTTTTGATTCCTTCTAATTGATCTTTTTGATTCCTTTTTCTTGGAATTCATTGAGATTCTTGGATCTGTAGAATTTTTAAAGATTTACTTGTTATTTTTCCAACTATTTTTCTGTTCTCTCCTTCCAGGACCCCAATTGTATGTATTTTAGGCAATTTATTGTTCCATGGGTCACTGATACTCTAATTCCTTTTTTTCAGCCTGCTTTCTTTCTGTGTTTGATTTTAGAAAGTTCCTATTATTATATCTTCACATTCACCAGTCTTTTCTTCTGAAGTGTCTAATCTGCCGTTAATCTCATGCAACATACTTTTCATCCCAGGCATTATAGTTTTCATCTCCAGAAGTTTTATTTTGCTCCTTTTCTTTTTCATAAAAGAAAATATAATATCTCAACATGCTCCTCCATTGCTCTAGACCACTAAACATATGGAGTCAGTGAAAAAGAGTTATAATAATCGTTTTAATGTCCTGTCTACTAATTCTATCAGCTATGTCATTTCTAAGTCCGTTTCAATCAATTGATTTTTCTCCTCATTAAGACTCACATTTTCCTTCTCCTTTGAATGCTAGTAATTTTTATTAGATGCCAGAGACTATGAATTGTACCTTGTTGAGTGATGGATATTTTATATTCCCATAAATATTAAGCGTTATTGGGAGATGTAGCTAAGTTACATCTTGGAAACAAGTCTGATTCTTTTGGATCTTGCTTTTAAGCCTTATTGAGGCAAGACTAGAGCAACATTTAGCCTACGTCTGATTTTTGTCCTATTGCTAAGGGAAAACTTCTGATGACTCTACCTGATGTCCTATGAGTTATGAGGTTCTCCAGCCAATGGAAACAGACATTTTTCTTAGCCCTGTGAGTTCTAGGGATTATTTCCTCTGATCCTTTCTGGTGGTTCTTTCCCTCTGTTGTGTAGATTCTTAACAGGAATGTGCTCAACAGTCCTCAGTTGAAGATGTGAGGGGACCCCGTATGGGTTTCTGAAATCTTTCTCTGTATGGCTCTCTGCTCTGTTACGCTGCCCTGTGAAGTCTCTGCACCTTGGCCTCCCACCAATATTCCTTCAAGTCAGGGAGACTGCCAAGATCTGGCATGTTCCTTCTCCCTCTGCAGTGGCCTGGAAACACTCAGCAATAAACTGGGATAAATTTGGGCTACATCTCACTTACTCTGCATATCTCAGTGTTCCCTGTCTGTCATGGTCTCACATTCAGTGCTTGAACACTGTTGCTGTATATATTTTATTTTATTTTTATTCACTTTATTTGTGATGTTACATCTGGTATCTGTTACTTCCACTTGTCAGGAATCAAAGTTGGGTTTCATTTTCTATTGTAAAAATGACTCACGTTTAGGATCTTTGAGGAGAGCCTGGAAAGATGCTTTGTGCTTATAAATAACCTTGATATTCTTATAAAACTGTGGTCAATTATTTTCTTAGCTTAGGAGGTATGTCTTCTCCCCTTCCTCAGTCCAACAGAGTAGTTTCACACCTCAGATTGCTTCTTGTAAGCTACCTGATCTCAGACTAATTACCTGAACTTCTTTACCTAAATAGTTTTAATTATTTAAAGTTTATTTATTTATTTTGAGAGACAGAAAGAGAGAGAGCATGTGCATAAGTGGGGGACAAATAGAGAGAAAGGGAGAGAGAGAGAATCCCAAGCAGGCCACACTGTCAGTGCAGAGCCTGATGTGGGTCTTAAACTCACAAACTGTGAGATCATGACCTGAGCCAAAATCAAGAGCCAGACACTTAATTGACTGAGCCACCCAAGTGCCCCCTTCAATATTTTTTAAATACATAAAATGAGAATACTATTCTCTACCTAATGGAATTGTAATTGTTAAATATCATACAAAAATGTATTTCCAATAGGAAATGTCTGGAAAACAGTTGTCAGATTAAAGGCAAATAAAAGTCATATACTCTAAAACGTTAGAGTCCAACCGTTGTCTCAAAGTTAATTTATCAGTATATATATTCATCTATTTTAATTTACATCAAGAAGTATCTGTGAAATGTCCTCCTTGGCCAAGGGAACTCAAACTTAAACTTTTTCATTTTATTTCTCTAATAAAAACGATGCCTTAAAATATGCAGAAAGGAAATATTTATTTGAAATTTGGTATTTGTAACATTATGTTTCACACATAAATGGGATTGAAGTTCCTTTTATAGGAAAGAGAAAAGTTCTCAATTAATTCATCCAAGTATGAGGACATTTTCATATTGGAACCTGATGAAAATGGGCAGAAGGCTCATCATTGGCAAAGCCGGCAGTCCCCATACCTTTGCCAGCGTTCCACTGGGCTGTGGGTACAGACCTACCCAAGCACCACAGTCAGAAGACCCTTGTCATTTATTTTGCCAGAGAGAAAGCATTAAAGATGCATCCAGGTGCAATATTCTCAGATTCTGTCACAGCAGACTTTGTGTGAAGGACACTTTCCCTGTAGTGGCATTGGTGTTTAAGCTTCTAGAAGTTTCCAGTAGCTTCCAGATGATGCTTTTAGTATGCTCACCCAGACAGTCCATTTCCTTCCACAGTCCTACGTGTCCATTCTGTAATGACTTGCAACAGAAACCAGGATTGTTTCTTCATGTATCTGGAATTCTGAACAAAAGGGCAGGGAGAGAAAATTCCATGTTTTTCCCATCTGTTTTGTTTAGAATAAAAATAAACTCCTTCTGAAACTCCCACTGTAGTAGGCATACTTTGTGGTGTCTGTTCAATTCGCAGTGTCCCCTTAACAGCCTTCTTCATGAGCAGAGCGTGTACCTCAGCATCCATATTTATAAATGGCCCCAGTGGATTGGGCCAGGTGTGGACAGCTGACACAAGCTGGGCCAATCCAATTTCGAACTGATATTCATCGGTATATCTCACACAAGACGAATCCCCAACAACAACAAAGATAGCTTTAAGTATCCAGAGCTGTGATTTGGATATCTTCCATCAGGTGGAAGTAGGAAAGTATATCTGCAGATATAAAAGAAGAAGCTGGATTTCATAAAGAGAAGAGGAGATACGACACAAAAGGACCATTCGCTAGGCTTTGCAGATGCTGTTCTGTGCCTTATTCCGGGACTGGATCTCCAAGGCTATATTCCTACCGTGAGGTTCAGGGAGATATGACTCTACCCTTACACTAAATACCCCAATCTCATTTCAGCATGTGTTGGTCTCTTCTGCTTGGAAACCAAATGACCCAACTAATAGAGCATGACGGAGTGATACTGAGCAAAGAACAGTTGATCTACACCTAAGGAGAGAGGAAGGACACCCAGAGATCACGTAGGACTCGACATGGGCCAACAACTTTGCTACAGACACCTTCATCAAGTCCTAAAAGCAACCTGTACGAGGTAGATTTTGTGGGTCCATTTTACAGAAGAATAAGTGGAGGCTCATTAAATTCGACCGGCTTGTCCAAGAGTGTAAAGTTAGTAGTTGAAGTCAGAACTAAAGTCTGAAAACAAGTAAGCTGATTAAGAAAGTTCTGGCTGGGGCACCTGGGTGGCTCAATGGGTTAAGTGTCTGACTTCATCTCAGGTCATGATCTTGCAGTTCGTGAGTTCAAGCCCTGCATCAGGCTCTGTGTTGACAGCTCGGACCCTGGAGCCTGCTTCATATTCCAGATCTCCATCACTCTCTCTGCCCCTCCCCACTTGTTCTGTCTTTCTCCCTCTCTCTGCCTCTCTCTCTCTCTCTCTCTCTCTCTCTCTCTCTCAAAAATAAAACAAGTGAACTTTAAAACAATGAAAAAGTAGAGTCCTGGCTGGCCCGTGAGGATGCTACACCATGCCTTCAAGAATGACAATGGTGATAAGTGATAGATGCTTTTTGAAGTCCTTGACCACACGTTGGGTTTGGCCTATAGACAGATCATGGTTGCTTCCTTACAAATTAACTTAAACTGGGCTTCAAGTGTCACTCAAAAGGAGTCAGATAGGGATAGGGACCAGCAGAGAAAACCTGTTTCCTCCATGTATGATAAGCAATTAGGTGAATTTCTTGTGAATTCAATCAGAGAAGCAGAGATAATATTGCAACTCTTTGGATTAAGGTCTGAAATCAAAAAAAATTTTTTTTTACAAGGTTGACCTTTGTCAGTTTCATGTAAGAGGAACTGATGATGAGCCACTGAACTAGCAAATTAGCTTTGCAGAGCTGTTGACAGGGTCAGTAAGAAATGAAACCCATTTTAACAAAGATGAGCTGGTTTCTAAGGTGTATGACTCAGTTTTGGAAGCTTCCACCATAAAGGTGTTCGGAGGCACTTTGAAAGCAGACTCTAAAAAAGTGCAATTTTTTTTTTTTACCTGGAGACATTTAACTCTTTCTTTATCCTTCTAGAACCAGTGGAAACGACTATGACGTTTGTTTGCCAAACCTTCAGGAACTCAGAGCTCATTTTCAATTTCTTAAAACCAGAAAGACACGTTGGGCACCTAGTGTGCAGCAGGGAGTTGGGCCATCTTGTATTAGCTCTTTTTATCAGAGGTAGGAGACTTGTTTCCAGCTGACAAGACAAGAACCTAAGATACAGAAAGACCGTGTACCTTGCTGTAGTCTCTTCCTCCCTTAGCTACGTTAAAATTCAATCTCACTGTGGAGGATGCGGGAATAAGGCAAAGACTAGTTCAACAGATCAACGATCCCGTTCTTTGCACCTTCTGGGCACAAAGTTAGTTATATCTCCCAGACCTGCCTGAGGTAGGTATTCTCATGTGACTGCATGCTAGCCAATGGGTTGTAAGCACAAGGGACACGTCGGGGTTCCTTCCCGCTGCATAAAATAACCCCACAACGACTTGCCTTGCTCTTCCTGCTTCCGATAGCTTGATGCAGACAACCACAGCAGTTTTGGAAGCTGTACGTTAAAGGTGGGAAGGCCACAAGATGGGAGGTGTCTGGGTCCCTGAATCACCAGTTGGAAGAGAGCCACGAACCAACGGGGAACATTTATTTTGGACTTCACCCGGCTAAAAATAAGTTGTAGCATGCTCGAATCATCAAGGCATGTGGGAATTTGTCATCACAACTAGTGGCAGCTAATATGAGACGCGAAGGACACTGAGGGTGATGTGAGCTTTAGTGGAAGGACTTTTACACTGAGACGTAGTCCTTAAACGCTATGGTGAATTTCGCGTGTCAGCTCGGCTAGACTGTGGTGCCCAGTCGTTGGTCAAATGCTAGCTAATGTGGACGTTGCTATAAAGACTGTTTTCAGATATGATGAACATTTACAATCGGTCGGTTTTAAGTAAAGCAGATTACTCTCCAAAATATGGGTGGGCCTCATCCAATCAGTTTAAAACCTTAACAGCAAAGACCAAGGTTTCCCCAAGAAGGAGGAATTCTGCCTCCAGGCTGCAACAAAGAAATTCTGCCTGATTTTCCAGCCCTTGGACTGAAGACTGGAACATCAATTTACTCGATCTCCAGCTTGCCGGCTTGCCCTAGTTATTTCAGATTTGTCATCCACCATAATCACATGAGCTAACTTCCCAAAATAAATTCCTCTCTGTCTCTCTGTATATTCATCCATCTAGAGATATAGATATTACCTATTATTATATTTACTACACACACACACACACACACACACACACACACATATATATATATAATATGTTACATATTACATTTATATATTTAAAACCTATTGATTCCGGGGCGCCTGGGCGACTCACTTGGTTGAGCGTCCATCTTCAGCTCAGGTCATGATCTCACGGTTCACAAGTTTGAGCCCCGTGTCAGGCTCTGTGCTGACAGCTGGGAGCCTGGAGCCTGCTTCGGATTCTGTGTCTCCCTCTCTCTCTGCCCCTCCCTTTCTCACACTCTGTCTCTCTCTGTCTCTCAAAAATGAATAAACATAAAAAAAAAAAATTAAAACCTTTTGGTTCTGTTTCTCTGGAGAAACCTGAGTAATACAGATTTAAACAACAGAAACAACCAGGTATGTATTTATAATATGCAATACACAGTATAGGTTCTATAGGACTTTACAGCGGATGAAGGAGTGAAAAGCTACTATTGACTGACATTCTCTCATTCTGGAGTATTGCAGGAAAGAGCAGTGAGGGGGGATCATGTGGCTACAGAGTGTTTGGAGGGTTTCTAGCCCAATCCTAGGGTGTTGGGACATGGGTCAGGAGGCCTGTGCCACGGCCGGCAGCAGATAGTGCTGTAGGACTCACGTACTCACTGTCCCTCCCTAGGGAGACCTGTGGTCTCCTGCCCCATCTGACCTGCTACCACCAGTGACATATGGTCAGAAGGGGCACTCCATGCCTACACAGAAGTTTTAAGAGTCAACGTGGGATCTGGGTGCCTGAGTGGCTCCGTCGGTTAAATGTACGACTTCGGTTCAGGTCGTGATCTCACAGTTCGTAGGTCCGAGCCCCACGTCGGGCTCTGTGCTGACAGTTCGAAGCCTGAAGCCTGCTTCAGATTCTGAGTCTCCCTCTCTCTCTTCCCCTACCCCGTTCACACTCTGCCTCTATCTCCCAAATATAAGTAAACATTTACAAAAAGGGGTCAACATGGGATTTTCTCTCTGCTGCCCGGCTGGCAATACATAGAACTACATCGTTGTCCTGGGTCCCAGAAACAAAGCTCCTGCAGTAGAGTTATGGCCCACCCTCTCTGGGCATATAACAGCACAAGCACAAATTCTTACCTATGAAATAACTGCTCTGTATTAATAGTCACTCAAAATCATGAGTGATTTATTACTGCAGGATATGCTTATCTCTCCTGACATCTTTATCTATAAATACAGCTTCAACCAGTTCAGATTTGAACCACTTTGAATCCTGGTTCCCACCATGTCCTAGCTACATGTTTTAGGAAGACCCCTCTGTTGCTCAATTGTCTCCACGTAACGTGGGGGGACACTTTATCGAGAAGAGCTGCGAGAATTTAGTTGGTTAACACACGCAAACCTCTTATATCTCACAGGTACGCATAAGGCAATTAATGAATGTTACTTATGATTATACCACGTTTTGAAACCCTTCTCACAGTGACCAGGAAGCCTTACCATTAGGAAGGGCAATGCCAGACTCGTAAGCGGTTCATAAACATTACTCTAAAAAGCATCATCCAACCCAAGGGGGGATGTAGGAAACTTGGATTAGGTCCAGACAATACATGGCATAGGTTTTACAGTATTCAGTTGGTCTCTGTTCCATAGTCTTCTGTCTCTCTCCATCTCTGTCTCTACCTCTTTATCTTTATAGACCTTTAAAGACATGAAAACAATTCTTAACTGGAGGGACACTCAAAGACGGGATGGGCCAGATTTGGCTGTTGGGCATATTTAGTCAACTGCTGGTCTAGTCAGCCATACGGCGTCTCATTCTTTTGATTTTTCTTGCATGAGAATTTGATTTAGTCTCTATTTTGGAAAGAGCTTGAGGTCACCCTTTACCCGGGTAAGCATTCACTCCCGTGAGCACTTTATGAATGCATTCATATATTCAGGACAGTTTCCTGACTGCTGACCGTGAGTCATTGGCTCCGCCCTTAGCTGGTTTCATTTTAATAACATGGAAAATGATATAACTACTCCACTCACTCCTCAGCAGTGAGGTGGCCTTGTTCATTACCAGACACTTTAAGTCCAGATGATGGAACTGGTTCTTGAAGGGAGAACAAAATTCTTTGCTTCTATGAACAAATATTGATGAGCCACACTGCGAAATAACAGAGGACTTCTGGCGTGGGTGTTTGCCTTGGCTTGTTTGATAGGAATATCTCATTGTTGGCATGGGCTCTGATCTGTCCCTGTGATGGTCACGAGTGGTGCACAGAGGTCATGAACGCCCCCGATAAGGGCTGGCCTGAGCATTTGGATGAAACAGATATTTAAGATCCCTTGTGGAAAATCCCCCTGCAGGTTAATCTTCGAGGCTGGTCCCTCTTTCCAATACTTACGGCAGGAATCCTTCTGAGTTCTGTTGCAAGACAGTAAATATAATAAGCAGGCACATACATTTTTATGAGAGACTTCACATGACTCCCGAGTCACTTCTCTGTAGGTATGGTCCTACGGTGGTGCACATTGGCTGAATCTGACTATTTTCTAATAATGTTGTCCAACTCAGCCACCACTACTTCTAGTCCTTGGCTTTTGTTTTGTAATCCTCTTTGTCCATCTGTTCTCTGTCCTTCTGGCATTGTTGCCTGCCTATTTTTATATTTGTCTGGCTTTTTGTTTTTCATTTTTCTTCTGGTAATTTTGCAACACCAGTCTCCTGCTCGATTTTCTATCTTGCTCCCCATCTGAAGCATGCTGTGAGGAATTCTAGAAGCAGAGGGAAACGCTGGGTCTTACCTCTCCCAGAGCTTGTGTCTGAGACTGAAAACACCCAAGGTACACAGCTCCAGGCTTATGAAGGCACAACGTCTGTCTTGTGTGTTTTCCCAGATCAAGTTTACGTGACAAGGAGATGAAACTCTTCTACTTTAATATATATGGATCTATTGGAGAAAAGTTGAACATTTTTGTGATTTTTTTAAGTAAATATAAGAACGAATTGCTGAATGCCTCTTTGGGTTCTGTCTCAAATTCTGTCTTCCCTGATGCTAGAGGACATTGGTGGAAAAGATCTGAGAAACACGGAATCAACAATAGAGTGTTGGGGGAGGGAAGAGGGGCACTCCCTTCCCGGTCTCTTGTACCAGATGCTTCTCTGGATCCTTCTGGTTCATCATCTCACCCAATCCTCTTAATACATGAGGCCACAGGGATATTTACTCCTTTAACCAAATCAAGGTTGAAAGAGCCCAACTCAGGTTAAGAGTGACAATTTTATTACCATTATATTAAGGAATTTTGTTAAAGCCACACTTTAGAAAAGGACAAAACGTTGAGTGCTCTTGCCTCCCTTGGAAGGTGACATTTTTGCATAATGTTAAGGCTGAATTGTGTCTTCCCCAGAATTCATAGCTGGGCAGGATGACTCCCAAGTCCCTCAGAATGTGCCTGTATTCAAAGACAGGTCTTAAAAGAGGCAATTAAGTTAAAATGAAGTCATGAGGGGGATCCAATATGACCGGTGTCCTTACAAGAAGAAAAAACACACAGAAGAAGACTGCTAAAGAAAGAGGGGGAGGATCTGCACACCAAGGGGAGACGCCTACACAGAACCAAACTTGCTGATGCCCTAATCTGAGGCTTTCAGCTCCAGAACTGTGAGAAAATAAATTTCTGTTCTTTAAGCCACCAAGGCTGTAGAAATCTGTTACAGAAACCCTAGAAATACAAATCTTTCTATGTAAGTATGTGTTTATCTATCATCTATCTATCTATCTATCTATCTATCTATCTGTCTATCCATCATCTACCTATCTATCCATCATCCATCATCTATTAATCTATCTATCTATCCACCCATCATCTATCTATCTATCCACCCAACATCCATCTATCATCTGTCTATCCATCCATCCATCCACCTATCTATGTATCTATCCATCCATCTATCATCCATCTATCAATTATCTATCATTTATCTATCTATCTATCTATCTACCCATCATCCATCTATCATCTATCTATCTATCCATCCATCCATCCACCTGTCTATATATCTATCCATCCATCCATCACCCATCTATCAATTATCTATTTATCTATCTATCATCCATTTACTTACCTACCTATCTATATAGTCAATATAGACGAACATCTAATCCAAATAGAAAAGTCTGAAGAAGATATTTTTATTCGTCCCTATTTCCACTGTCCTCACACAGCATCTATGTTAATGATAACACAGTTTCTCAACTTCATCCGTGTATGTTTGTCATGTTTCTATATGGTTGTAACAATAGCATACATACACAAGAATGTTCTAAGATTTCCCCTGATCATTAGCTCTTAAATATTTATCAAAACATTACAAAATGTAATCAATCCTGCTAAATTACGTTATATTTCATTGGAGCTGTGTATTGAAATGTTATATGCATTTAATTATTATTTTTATATATTCATGGCATAAATACAGAATTCTTTTAGAAAATGTACACAGATTAGGAATATAATCTACAAGAAGAATTTGAAAGTCACTCATAATTTCATCATCCAGACATATCTGATGAGGATATTTTGCTCTTTGTGTTTTTCTTCTACATTTGCATGAATATGCACATGGACACACAGACACTTACAAATATTGAATATACTTTTCTGTGCTCTTTACACAGGAAAGATACCAAATCTTTAGCTCTGAGGCGAATATTTTCAGAGATTTGGGTTGCTGTTTTCGCCTAAAGAAGTTTTACTTTTGCACATTCCAATCTATTGCATTAGAATTTTTCTCCATCATTTTGGTGCTCCAAAACTACATTTCTGTCCTAAAATCGTGGAAGTGCTTACTTAAATGATACAGGGCTTCGCTTTTTCCCAAGTATTTAGTCTATCTGGAATTTCTTTCGCTACTGAGTATGTTACGGAAATCCACACTTGGATTTCCCAAGACGCTGATAAACTCTCCTGATAATATTTGCTGAATTGTCTGCCCTTCCTCACTGCAGTAGCTCCTGATTTTTGGGGTTATAAGTTTCCCAAATGCAGCGACTTCAGACAGCACCCGGTCATTAGCTCGAAGTTCTGTAGGTCAGAAGTCCAGGCACAGTGCGTCTTTGTGCCCTGCTGAGAGGACACGGCTGCAATCAAGGCAGCAATGGCTGAGTTCTCATCCCCAGGCTTTCAGGGGAACTCGTGCTTCCAGCTCCTTCAGACTGTTGGCAAAACCCATTTCCCTAACGTGAGACTGAGATCGCTCTTTTCTTGCTCACTGTTGGCTGGCTGGGGACTCTCAGCTACTACAGACTGCCCTCGCATCCTTGCCACATGATCCCCTCTATAATCCCTTTCACACTTTGACCCTTCAGGTAAGACTTAGTCACTTCGAAGGTCACCTCTGATTAGGTCAGGCCCACCTGGAAAAATCCCCCTCCTTATTAACTCAGTCAAATGATTAGGGATTTTTTTTTTTTTGTAAATAGTTATTCTTATATTTTAGGGATGTTATCTGAATGTGTCGCCATTCACTGTACAGAAAGCACAATTATTTCCCTTGTGGTAACATTTTTCCAAATACTTAGAGCGAATACAAAGAGCAGCCTTTTTTTTTAAAGTTGGATATCTACAAGGAAACTAACCTTGTAATATACTCTTATGCCACTCCATAAATGCCCAACCAATACAAATATACCACTCTTTTTTTTAATATGAAATTTATTGTCAAATTGGTTTCCTTTTTTTTTTTTTATTTCAAATACTTTTTTTTATTTTAAAAAAATTTTTTTTGATTAGGGATTTCAACTGTATTTGTAAAATTCCTTCATGTTTGTCCTCTAAGGGAACCTAACCAGGGGGGTGAAATTCATCATATTCACCAATCTGGCCCACTCTCAAGGGGAGGGAAACAAGGAAGGCATGTATATCAGGGCTATGAGTCCTCAGAGCCATTCGAGAATTCTGCCTACCACACCAAGTCCTGACACAATATTTACCGTATGTTACTCTTCTTCATGGTTGTTCTCCAGTTCATAACCTGCTAATGAGCTCCGCTGGTTCAGTGCTTACCTGTCCTTGAGCCCGTGTTATGTTTCCCTCACCAACACAGCATTGTGTAGTTTCGTAATAGAGCCAGCCTACATACCTGTCCCCGACTCATAGTTTTTTCCCTTTATTTTAGTGATTCATCTCTTACATGTAACACCCAGCGCACATCCCAACACGCATCGCCCTTAATGGCCATCGCCCGTTTAGCCCATCCCCACCCAACACCCCACCGGCAACCCTCAGTTTGTTCTCCATAAGAGTCTTTTACGGGTTGCCTCCCTCTCTCTTTTTTATCTTACTTGTCCTTCCCTTCCCCTATATGCATCTCTTTTGTTTCTTAAATTCCATTCACTGACTTATTTCACTTAGCACAATACACTCTAGTTCCATCCATGTCATTGTAAATGGCAGGATTTCATTCTTCTTGATCACTGAGTAATATTCCACTGTATATGTGTGTGTTTACATATACACATATGTGTGTGTATATATGTACATATATATGTATACATATATGTATGTATGTATATATATGTGTATATATATGTATACATATATGTATGTATATGTATATGTGTGTGTATATATATATATATATATGTACACACACACACACACACACACACACACCCTTCATCTTCTTTATCCATTTATCAGTCGATGGAAATTTGTGCTCTTTCCATAATTTGGCCATTGTCGATAGTGCTGCTGTAAACATTGGGGTGCATGTGCCCTTTTGAGTCAGCATTTTTGCATCCTTTGGATAAATACCTAGTAATGCGTTGCTGGGTCATAGGGTAATCTGCTGAAAATAGTTGTTTGCATTCCCTTATATCATTTGTTTATTCTTTCAACTGACCTCTAGCATCATTGACTGTGTCTCCAGCCCCCCCCATCTAGAGACTGACCTATTCAAAATTTCATTTTGATCAATGAAAAGTACTCACTGATTGGGAGAGAATTTACCCCCTCTCCAAAATTTATTCTTTCTAAATAATCCATAGTGGGGCGCCTGGGTGGCTCAGTCGGTTGAGCGTCCGACTTCGGCTCAGGTCATGATCTCACGGTCTGTGAGTTCGAGCCCCGCGTCGGGCTCTGGGCCGACAGACCCTGTTTCAGATTCTGTGTCTCCCTCTCTCTCTGACCCTCCCCCATTCATGCTCTGTCTCTCTCTGTCTCAAAAACTAAATAAGTATTAAAAAAAAAAAGAAATGTTAAAAATAAATAAATAAATAAATAATCCATAGTATGTATTTCAAGTATAATTAAACACATATATGTTGGGTGTCTACCCTGCATGAGACAGAGATGAACAGAAAGAATCACGTTCCACGGAGCTGACATTGAGGTGTGGGAGGCAGACGATAACTCAAGTGGGTGTGACGACGTGAGGTGATGCTAAGTGCCGTGAAGAACAGGGCAAAGTCACAGCAAATGACTGGCAGTGAGAACAGACAGCTTTGGATGAGGAAGAGAAACCTCTTTGAGATTACAGGCAATCTGAGACACGAAGAAACTGCCAGTCATGAAAAAGCTTCAGAGGGAAAAGCATTTTTGGCAAAGAAACCGTATGTGCAAATGCCCCTAGAATCGGACGGGATGTAATCCAACAGGTGGGTGGGAACCAGATATCTCAATCAAGGTATATATATATATATATATATATATATATATATATATATAACATTTATTCATTTTTTAGGGTGACAGAGACAGAGCATGAGTGGGAGGGGCAGAAGGAGAGGGAGACACAGAATCCGAAGCAGGCTCCAGGCTCCGAGCCGTCAGTACAGAGCCCAACGCGGGGCTCGAACTCGCACATTGTGAGATCATGACCTGAGCTGAAGTCAGACACTTAACTGACTGAGCCACCCAGGTGCCCCTTTAATATATATTTTTGATTAATAAATTTGTACACTGTTCTCCATCTAGGCACTGTATACATTAAGGACAGAGTACATATACTTTTTGGCTGTGAGTTCATTCTTCAAGTTTATACATAGGAAATCTATTGATTTTGAGTGTATTTCTCTTGAAATGGTCACATTACTTAATTGTGATTAATTCTGCAAGTTCTTCAGTTCGTGTAAAAGTGCATTTTCTCTTGCATTTCTGAGGTAGGCACTCGTAACAAATCTAGTAATAACCATTTTGCAATAATGGGAATGTTGCATCTTGGTTTTAAAAGGTCATCGCACCTTTGATTTCTCTTTCATGTTTTAACGCTTGTTTTATTTTCGCAAATCTCCGTGAGAAATATTCTCTTTTTCTGAAGTTTATTTACTGATTTTGAGAGAAAGGGAGAGCACAAGCAGGGGAGGGGCCGAGAGAGAGGGAGAGAGAGAATCCCAAGCAGATTCCGCACCTTCAGCACACAGCCCGATGCGGGGCTTGAACTCATGAGCCATGAGATCATGACCTGAGCCGAAACCAAGAGTCAGATGCTCTACTGACTGAGCCACCCAGGTGCCCCTCTTTTGCCTTGTAATAAGTTGCGTTTTGTTTTCAAATGGACGGCACAATTCTTTTTTGATGTTCTTGTGTTGGATATAGGAGCTCTTCCCAATTTGGATCTGTTCTAAATAAAACCACTCTAGAGTGTTTCTTTCTTTCAGAGTTTTTTGTTTTGTTTTGTTTTTCCTCTACATCATTTTCTTTAAATGTATGAAGGAGCGTAAGATTCATCATGAGTTAAAAGGAATCGTTGGGGCCTCTGGGCTCTGGGCGAGGTACTCCAGCTGTTGACTTGCAATGACCTGCCTGAGGGTTTGCTTTATAAATAAAGAATGCGACTATCTTGGAGGAAAGGTGACACTCTGTGGCAAAGGTGGGAAAGAGGGAGGGAAGGGAGAGGCTGACTGACCGACCCAGGCAGCATCTTGAGAACACGGCTAGGAGTCTGGTAGGTGGCTTTTTTGGTAGGTGGCTCCTGACCACGGGGAAATGGCTCTCCCTGTGCAGGCAGAAGCTGGCATTCATAGTGACCTGAATCCGGATTCTGCGGTTGATTGGCTGAGCAACTCTAGTCCAGGAAGTTAACTCCTCTGAGCCTCGTTTTCTTCGTGGAGGCTCTCCCCGGTAGCTTGCAGAGGCTGCTATGAAGATTAAGTATGATCCCACGAAGTGCCAAGCATTGGGGCACCTGGCTGGCTCAGTTGGTTAAGTGTCTGACCCTTGATTTCGGCTCAGGTCATGACCTCGCACTTCATGAGTTCGAGCCCCGCCTCAGCACCGTCAGCCTGGAGCCTGCTTGGGATTCTCTCTCTCCCTCTCTCCCTGCCCTCCACCCTCAAAATAAATACGCTTTACGAAATAATTAAAGTGCTAAGCATCTAACCACGCACGGAACAAGTCCTCAGAAAAGCGATTACCTTTCCGTTGATTCCAAGCCCAAAGGAAACTTCTAGATGCGATATGGTCTACAGACGTTTCTGTTTTGTGTCCCACGCAGGAAACCAGCTCCGGGTAACTGGGAAGCATCATAACTGTGGGGTTTTGGGTTGTCGCTGTTTCTGTCGTCATAAAATCCCCCTCATCATCCTGTCCATGGCGGGGATCACCTGGAGAACGGGACCTTTTCGTCTTCAGTCCAATTACATGTCCTGACACAGTAAAGCATGTAGGCAGTTACGTGCAGAAGAGACACTAAGTCCCTTGCACGCTAGGAGTGAGTGTACTCATGAGCGAACAAACCACACTGCCTGTGCCTTCTCCCTGTGCGGACGCTTCCCTGCCCGCTGCTTGCACCCCCTCTGCCCACCAGCCTGTTCCCACTGACCCGACACTTGTCGTGATAAGTCTGCCTTACCCCTCCTGAGACCAGACTGCTGGCCTCTGCTCCTTTGCCCAGACAAAACACCAAATTTCTCATGTCAGTTGTGTGGATTGGGGTCCAAATTCTGCCACAGTTTTTAACCACCTATGTGGAGACCGTTTCTCTAGAATTTATTCTTTCTTCTTCCACGCCGTTTCCCAAAGAATGGGCTATTTAGGAAGTGAAATGTAAAATTGAAGGAATTATCAGGGAAATGTAAAGCACAAATGCTATTAAAATTCATGTTCCTGCCCCTGGATAGTTTTGTTGAAATGATGCGGGCAGGTCAAACCTTCCTGAGGTACAGTCACTGCGCTGTCTTTTAGGACTTCGTTAATGCTGGCCTGGACACGATCCAGCTGTCAGAGGGCACCATTCGTGGGGGGCTAATTTTTGCCCACATGCATATTAAGTGTCTGCGCTGCAAAAACAAAACAAAACAAAACAAAACAAACAAAAAACTGCTGCGGATCTTTGACATGGACTCAAATAATCACACCGTATTTAGGATCTGACAGACCCCACTTTAAAGCTCATCCCTTATACATAAATAACTCTCCCTGAACTCCATTTTGCATCTGGGAAAATGGAACAGGAACATTTGTCAAATGCGTATTTTTTTAGGGTGTCAGTGGAATAATGCGTATTTTATGCAGATTGGAATTTTGTAAGTTTAGGAAATCGGTTTAACTGCTATTTCTTGGGTCTCCGAAACAGCATCATTGCCATCAGTTGAATGTTTATGGCTTCTGCTTTGAGCTGTGGCTTCAAGGACAGAGCCCTCATCACCGCGTGCAAAGCTCACTTCCTTCTTTAAGACTTAAAAACAATGATCCTTCCAGTGAGGTTTTCTAGGTGAACCAAAATTGACTTCCTTTTGTTAAACCTCGGCTTGGCCCATCCCATCCACACAGCCCTGCCGCTGAGGGCCACCTGTTTTTCTTCTGAGCCCCAAACAACACAGCTTTCTGAAGCAAGCCCGGGACAGACAAGAAGCTTCTTCCGGAGTGTTTAGTAGGGCCTGGAGATTATTCATTTGTCCCCGACTATTGTCTGGGGGTGCATTAGAGCTAGGTTTATGTCCCCACAACCGAGTAAGCACTGGACAGAAGCCTCCAGCCCCAACCCTCTGTGTGGTCATGCTGCTTCACTGTACATCTTAAGGGTGGAGTTCTCAAGGGACAGAGCCTGAGATAGAGATTCACACGCAAGTGACGTATTGAGACAGGAGCACGGAAAAGAAGGTGGAAAACAGGGGGAGGGTATCCGAAGGAGCTGGGCAAGCCTGTGACTGCAGGGGAGTCTAGCTTATACTAGATCCCATGGGGAGCTCTGGAGCATAAATGGTACCACAAGGTTGGTCCCCTCATGACATGGACACCAGCCTTCTGTTGCCACCTCTCAGTCACCTATTAGCTGAAGGTACCCGTGCCGTGTGTGGGTGGAGAACGCGACTTGTACTCTAGGGGCAGGCGTTTTGTGGGAGAAGGCACGGGATACTGACCAGAAGCCCGTTAATCCAAGAACGGGACAGGTGCTGTGGTGGAGGGCGGTCCACGTGTGTATGGAGCCCCAGCCCAAGGAACGCAGAGGCAAGCATCCCGTTACAAGGCGTGGAACATACGTGGAACCTGTCACCCACGTGGAACCCTGGGCTGGGCTGCCGAATGCCCTGCCTCTGGCTCCCGCCTTCCTTCCTCTTACATCTTAAGCAATATCTCCCTCAGCCAAGGAGTCGGGCTTTGGAGCGAGACCAGATGGTTTGAGGCCCTCTTCTTCCATTTATCAAGAGTAGGACTTTGGGCAAATATCTGTCTCATGGGATTTGGCGAAGATCAAGCAGCCGGTAATTTTAAGGCACTGAGTACGATGCGTGATATGTTAGAGACAGGACGTGGTACTTTATCCGTTGTCACCATCAACTCCATCGTCACCTTCGTCATCGTCGCCCCCATATCCCCTCCTTCTCCTCCTGCTCCTCCTCCCCCCTCCTCCTTTTCCTTCCCTTTCATCACAAGATGCCCCAGATTTCTTCATCCCAGATACCTTATGCCTCAAATAAAAGAAATCCCTCACTGGAGTGGTTTAAACAATAATAGGAATTTATTGGCTCGTAAGATTGTAAAATTCACAGCCATCTAGCTTGAGGTGAGGATCGATCCAACAACTCAGACAATATCAGCTCGATCCGTTTCCTCTCTGCCTCTCTGCACTGCCTTTCACAATGTGAGTGTTACCCTCGGACGCGGTGCAATAGTCCTGGCAGTTCTGGTCCCTTCCAGCCGTCGCAGACCTCAAAACTTCACACCGCACCGTCCAGAAAGGGAGAGAAAGTTCCGAGAGACCCTATGGAAGTGAGAGGAGGCATCTCTTACCCAGAATCCCCAGCACGCATCTCACATTTCATTGGCTTTGAGGGGATTGTGTACTCACTCCTGGACCAGTCACAGCGACAAGAGGAGTCGGGACCATAATGGGTGAGACTAGAGAGAGCCCGTTCTTGAAAGTGGGGAGGGGATCTACCACACTGACGTCATATGACTGAGAATGGGGGGGCCCCCCAAACACGCCAAGTGCTATTTCCAGGTGGTGGTTGGCTGGAGGGAAGAGAACAAGTACCCAAATGTCCCTTGAACAAACCTGTTACGTGCCGTTCCCTGTGCCTCAGGCAATTCTCCTACCTTCATTTTCCCATCTCATTCTGGTCCTTCTGTGCCCAGTTTCATGCCTCTCCCGACCTCTCCTTTCTGGACGACCTTGGGTGCTCCTGCTGTGGGTGCCCCTAACACCCCCCCCCCCCTCTAAAAACACCCGTCTCCCCCGGGACTTATATCATTACATCTGAGTCACCTGTTTAATGTCACCAGTCCATTGGATATACGTTTTGGGGAGCAGGAAACTGAGTCAGGCTGTGGTAATTGTGCTAAAAATTATTTGAAAAGTGAATGCAGGAATGGGTGAATGAGTGGCAGAATGAGTGAGTGGGTGGTACGGTGAGTGAGTGAAATGACCTGGGCTTTGATCTCAACCCATTAAGGAAATAACTGTCTCACTTCCTACAGTCCAGGCAAACCAGGGGAGATCATGTTTTCCAACCTCCAGTAAGAATTGATAGAGGCTCCTGATCTGAGAGAACAAACAAACAAACAACAACACTGAGGCTGGGGAAGAAACCAGTTTCACACTGTGAGAAAGAATCAGGGGTACAAGAATAGCAAATGGGTGCAGTTAACTGTGATTTAAATATCGATCATTAAAGGACTGTCTCAGCCTGAATTACTAGAGTGAGTTCCAAAGCAAAGACCCTGTATCATCAGATAAAGATTGACCATTGGCCATGGTGCTGTGCCAGATGACTAAATCGGGTCTCCTCCCCCTTCTCCGGACCGTCCCTCCCTTCGAGTTGACGTTCCAGAGACAGTCACGAATCTGGAGGTACGCTCAAAGGTAAGTCAGCATAGACTTAACCGGAAATGGAGCTCAGGACTGTCTTTGGCAGGCATCTCCCCCTAGCCAGGAAACTGATCATTGATATCTACTGTGGGGCTTACATCAATGCAATCATCCAGGGGTTCGGGTAAAGATAAAACTTCATCTGATATTTAAAAAAAAAGTCTGCATCAACATCACGATATACACAAGGAGGAGCATCGCTGGCCATCAGGCAGTGGAACGTAATCAGGACATGTAGCCTTTATACGGCTCTTGGCATCTCACAGACGACTTGGCATTTATGATCCCCTACCCTGCTCGACCAAATGGGAGGAAGACACTGCTTCTCCCATCTTACAGAAGACAAAACTGAGCCTCAGAATACCAACAGGACTGGTGCAAAGCTGCTAATAATTGCCCATCTACTGATTTGAATTCAGATCCTCAGATCATGTCTTTTTTTTTTTAATTTTCTTTTAAAAATTTTTAAAAATTTTTTATGTATTTATTTATTTAGAGAGAGCACAAGTAGGGGAGGGGCAGAGAGAGAGAGAGAATCCCAAGCAGGCTCCTCCCCAACAGTGCGGAGCCTGATGCGGGGCTCGAACTCACGAGCTGTGAGATCATGACCTGAGCCGAAGTCAGACGTTCAACTGACTGAGCCAGCCAGGCGCCCCTGAACTCACATCTTCTCTTATACACTCAATACAATTACTCACTCTCCTCCTATGTCTAATGTGAGCAGGATTAAAAGAATCGTAACTTTTGATAAAGAGTGGTTTGGTACAGACCGTCGAGCGTGTCGGTCAGAGTATCGCTTGTGTGTGTACGTGTGTGTGCGTGCATGCGTGCATATATGGTATGCGTGTGCACACGAGTGTGCATGTGTGTTTAAATATGCACGTGTGTGCGTTGTGTGTGTGTGATTATGTCACGCGAGCGTGTGTGTGTGCAGATACATCTATGTATGCGCATGCATGCTAAACAAATCAAAATAACAAACAAAATAACACACAAAAAGACGCCCCCTGGAAGTCAAAAAAGAGAATGATTTTCCAGCAGGTTCCTGCAGAGCCCTTCTCTTTATTCCTGAGAGGTTCAATTAACGGATGCAAGTCATAAAACAGTGCATTTTCTCCCTGCTATGATGCATTGTTTTTAATCTCACTGCCTTGTATTATATCACATTCCTATAATTCTTCCAACAGGAAAAGGCTTGTTTCATGAAAATATAGTCCCCAGCATTTGAAATATAAGTTCACATGCAGGCAACATATATATCACCGAGCCGGCAAACTAACTCACTTACTTAATCCACTAAACTTCAGGTGCTTCCTATATTATGTGAAATGGCTTGAAACAGGCAGAAGCTGCCAGGACCCATCACCGCTTCTTTGCTCAAGAGAGACAGGGAGCAGGGAGGAGGCGGGAGTGGAAGTTCCCTCTGTGGACGCCACAATAACATGTCTTTCATTATTACCCAGTGTCAGAACACTGGGTAATGTTCATTGTGCATGCACAATAAATTACTATTTACCTGGCAGTGCCTTTGATAAGCCCGTCTCCTCTCCCTCTTTCTGTCCACGCAGCACGGAGCAGCGAAACCCCTTTGCCTATAATTCTTATTAAGGTGATACCTTTTCTGAATAAGAAAGTACACACTTCCAAAGCCCACACTCTCTGGGGTTTTTGAGGGACATTGTTTTTATTGGTTCCCTTTTATTCCTCCCACCCCGCTGTGTTTTAATGCTATAGTGACTTCTGTGTATACACCTCTCATATTGAAATGTCGGCGGCTGCAGATATATGCAATATTAAAGAGCGCTTATGAATTTTTGACATCTAATTAGTCGCTACCCAGTTAACATGTCAGGACTCAGAGGGATTAGGGAGGCAGCCCTTTCTGAATAAGTTACAGCGAGGCCCCTGTCCTTTTCATGTATTATTCTTTAATGTAGGTGGTGATTATTTGGCTGTGATTAATTGATGAAGCTCATTGGTCTGGCAAGTGGTACCGAATTCACCATCCCTCACTTTTATTTCTCTCCGCGGGGCTCCCCCCGCTTCTGCGGAAGGACTAGCTTCCTTCCAGACAGTCAGGCCTCTCCCTGTGCAGCCGTCGGGGTGGTGGGGCCGCTTGGGGGCCTGGCCTTGACCTCTTGCGGCTCCTTCGCCCCCCGGGTCAGCCGTGGCCTTTGCGTCCCGCCCGCCCCCCTCGCCCGCCCCCCCGTGGAAGCCCCACGCCCTGCGGCCCCAGCCAAGGCTCCTCCGACCCGGCACAGCTCCCCTCAGCTTCAGTTCCTGGTGCTCCCCCTTCTCCCATCCGAGTTTCCAAGCCGCGCTCAGGGTGCCTTGAACACCTGTAGCACCCCGAGGCCTCGCTTGGCTCCCAGGTTCTGCTGCCTGCCCAGACGCCAGGTGACACTCGGGGCTCTCCGAGGCCGCTCCTGCCATTGTCTCCAGCTGCGGGGCCCCCAAGAAACCACAAGGGTGAAGAGGCACACAGCCTCCTGGCACCAGCCGGTCTGCCCCTGGGGCTGAGGGACGCCAGGCCCTAGAAGAGGCAGATACACGAGCGGACGTGGAGGAGAGGATGTGCCGGCTGCCTCCAAGGGCCCTGTTCCCCCCATGCCCGGCACCCCCCCGCCCTGCTCCGAGGGCACTGGTCCCCTGTGCCCAGCGCCCCCCGCAGCCCTGCGCCTCCGCCCCAGGGCGACTGGACAGCCCTCCCTCATTCTGCAGGTCACCCTTCTCAGGCTCCGGGCTCCCTGGGCTCCCCCAGCCGGGGACTGGTGCTCTCTGGGGTTGGCAGATCTCACTGTCTTGGGTTTGAAGATGGTCAGGGATTTGTAATTTTCGAGATAAAGCAAGCAGGGAAGGGGTGTGTGCTCTACAGCCCTGTGTTTAGACAGGGGGCTGCGGAGAAGGTTGGTTTTTCTGCAACTTATGACTCCCTTCAACACACCTGTGCACACGCACGGGCACACATAATGCACACACGGGAGCACACGCATGTAGACACGCACAGGGACACACACACACAGACACAAATGCTTGCACACACACACACACACACGCACAGACACCCACTCTCTCCCCGCTGGCTTTCCAAACAAAGCTTCTGCCCGCAGACTTTTCTACCCTGGCCTCCTGGTTTTACGGACAAATAATTACTTTTTGCAAAGCAGATTCACCCCCGTGACAAACCCCCCGCGTCCAAATCTATAATTGGGGCGGTTAGAGCTGCGGCCCATTTGTCTGTTTAAACGCGCCAACTCTGGACAAACCATCCTAAAAATGTGTAATTATAAATAAACCTTCACCTACCTCAGCTGGCGGGGTTTTTAATGACGGCACTTGATGTCAATCAAGGCCAGGCCTGGGCGTGCGTGTGAGGGGCCATTCCAGAAATTTCGTGGACATAAGCCGTTCTCCTTATTCTGTTATCTGTATTTAAAAGGGGGAGAGGGGAGAGGAAGCCGGGAGGGGAGAAGGGGAGAGGGGCTGGGGATAGAAGGTGGTGGGGAAGGCATTTTAGCCAAAGGGCAGTGTCCCACCAGGGGGAGAGCCGGGCACCCACGCCCTGCCCCTCTCCCCTCTTTGTCTCCCCGGCCCTTCCCCGCGTGGGGGTGAGCAGGGAGCCAGGAGTGGGTGTCTATTCGTGGCTGGAAGGGGTGGGGGTCGCTGGCGCTCCTGTGGGGGCGAGGCAGGGGGGCAGCAGGGAGAGCAAGGCTTGGGGGGGTCTTAAGAGGGAAAATAATCAATGGATGCGTATTCACTTTGTCCTCCGAGGCGGATTCTACCCGAAGGAAACACTGAACTTTGTAGTGTGAGCAGCAGCTGAAATTTAGAATTATTGTTTCCTTCTAACAGAAGACTCATTTTCCACGGCCACATTTGCAGCATAATAAGCTTTTTGTTATTTTTTCAATTAGAGTCAATTGACCTAACAAAATGCTTGGCAATTAAGTGATTTTTGTAATGGTCCGGGGGTAATTTAGCCGAGCTTGTCAGCTGTGTTTCATGAAGCCGAGATGTCTTTTTTTTTTTTTTCCGCGGCTTCTCTCTCTCTCCCTCTCTCTCCTCTCTCTCTCTCTCTCTTGAGCATAATGGCTCATAATTTCGAAATCTTTTCCTTCTGTTTCCCTCACAATAATTCGCAATTACAGGAAGTTGTTGGAGGTGATTTTTTTTTCTACCTTGCCTTTTGAGTCAGTAATTTTAAATAAAATGTACATACTTATAAAAAGGCAGCTATTACTGAAATCACTTTTTGTGTAAACTCAATTATTTTATGAATAGTGACACCAGCTTATATGGGTCCCGCTCCCGAAGGCTGAGGCATTATTATCTTCAGGGTAAAAGGTTTGGAACATTCAGAGCACTCTTTCCAAATCGCACCAGCTTTCAATAAGGTAAACACAACTCGGGGCGAGCGGGAGGCGGCCGGGTTACCTGGGCCTGAAAAAAAGACAGAGGGAGGCATCATCTGCAGCCTCCTGGCCGCCCCCGCCCCTCGGCAAGTCCTGGACTTGAGCTTCTCATTCTCTGATTTATGAGGGGATTTCTCATTTGCCTAATTGATGCATTTTCTTAAGACGACATCTGGAGTTACATTTCCCTTTTAAAAGGCTGCCGTTAGATCTGATGACTGGATCAGATGTTCCTTCATTGGATTACTATCTGTTTATACCTATATGAAAAAAAAAACAGCAACAACAAACAAACATATTCCGTTTGAATCTGCATGGTGCACACTTCTAGAAACAGCCAGGAAACGGTGTGCCCTTGTTCTTTCGAACAGTTTTGGCAAAAGGAGGTAATGCAAGTCCTCGTGGGGCTGCGTGTTATCGAGCTTCATCTGTAACCTTTAGAAGGCGCACGCATGCTTCTGGGTTACTAGACGTGGGTCACGCCAGTCTCTGGTCTCACACCTGAGTTAGAATCCCCTGTTGACTTCTGTTGGTCCCCATTGTGAAAAACAACTTAAAGGCGACTCGCTTGACTCCTTGGCGGGAAACCTTCCAGTAGGGGGCAGTAGGAGAGCAAGCCAGCCAAACTCCATGTTGGCTGGCTAGCCCTTCACCGGGGCAAGACCACCAGCCCTGAGAAACCCATTGCTTCCTGGCGAGACCCAGAGCTAGAGAGTTCCATCAGTGCCTACCACGGGTTTTGAGCTGGCTTCCCCATTCGTCCTGGACAGTGTCTACTCAAATGCTCCTCCCTCTCCACTGAGGGTCTCTGTCTTCCCAAAGGGGCTCATCAGGCTGTGGTTTTTGCCGTGTGGGTGCTAGGAGCTCCGGGCAAATCCCCTCCCAAGGCTGCCAAGGCAGCGCTGGGAATGGGGACTTCTCGGCTGCGGAGGCTCTCGCGAGGCCTAAGGAGACAGATGTCCAGTGCCATTTGACTCATGGTGATTTACTTGACACCCAAATTGAGCCATTATTTCCTTTTCCTGCGTCTCAATTTCCCCAACTCTAAATGGGGGAGGTCGGGCTAGACACCATCTGCAAAACAATGGCACATTCATTCATTCTTTCCTGCCTGCTCTCTGCCGTTCATTACTACACGCATGCATTCATTCATGCTTTACTAAATGCATGTTTATAGGGGAAGACACGTTTTGTGTGTTGACAGGGTCATAGTATTCTTGGATTCGAAGTGATCGCCTCTTAAAACATGGGATCTTAGTTCAACTCCAAGTGGTTTCTTTATGTTACTATTTTATCATCATCAGTTGTAAAAGTTGTCCTCATCAAAGACATAAAGAGACGTTGGAGACGTAAACTTGTTTCTCGGCGTTTAATGAGGTGTGTGCGTTCCACGGTGACTTTCTACTGGTATTTTGAGATATTGGGACGTCTCTCCCTATTTCTCTGGTGGCCAGGGACAGCGCTCGGCGTGGTTTAGTTTAGACTCTAAGTCACAATGGTTTGGCCTGGGCTGGGGCTGGGCCAGGCCCCGCAAGGCTTTGATTAATCCACTGCACCTCTCATTTTCCTGACTATAAAAGGAGATGCTTCAGTTCTGAATAAGCATCTTGCAGAAGAAAGAAGCCAAAGCAGAAAGTATTAAACTTTCATCCAACACCATAGGAGAGATGTAGTTATTAAATTTCAGCTGCTTATCAAACTGATATAAAAGTCATTTTGCATGATTGCTTTGCATCCTCAAATCTTCTGCTTTTATTTGCAATGCATCTCTGTGCTTTCTTATTAGAAAAATACTCAAAGGATGAAAAAGCTGATAATATTATTCAGTTTTGACAATTAGGTAGAAAAAACCATTCGAAGAAGTGCTTTTTTATTGCAGCTGGTAATAATATCGGGGGTCCTCTTGGTAGCAGTCTATACTGATGCTACCCAAGGTGACACTGGTTTTATCTTCTAATTGTCACGTACCAGTTGTGCTGGATCCAAGCAAGGGAGGCCGTTGCCAGTCTCTTCATTGGTACGTATAACTCCGGTTTATGTGACACGTAGAAATACACTGAGCCCCTTGCATTTGCTTATTCTTGTCTTTATGGCTGGTCCACTATGCTTTTATAGGACCCCGGAAAGGGACATTGGCCATTCATTCAGTGTGTCCTTGTTGAACAATTACTGTGCGCTGGGAAATGTGTTAGGGCCCACGGAAGGAAGTCCAGGCAGGAGTTCGCCTACAACTGAATTACATTTCTTCTTCTTCGATGAACTGGCCTTAGTTTACTTTTAAATTATGTACATATGCAGCTTTATAAGTGACGCGGACATTCACACACGGGTAGAGATGTGGTATTTTACCATCGCTTCGCTAACTTCCCACGGTCCGTAGAAATCAAAATGGTTTCTTTTTATCTGTTAGCCAGGTTTAGAGACCCGATTGGTAAGGTGAGCCCTCTCTAATAGCTTTCTGAGCTAGAGACTCACTTTCTCATTGGACAGCAACGGGAACTGAAAGTGACTTGCCCAGGGTCACAGAGCTGGTGCGTGAGTCCAGCCTGGTCTGTGCCCCCGTAAAGACAGAGTGCCATTTTGGACCCAGCCTATTGACAGGAGCTCCTCCCAGATTCTTCTCCCCACAGTCTCCACTACCTTTCGGTTGCGGTTTTTTGGAGACGTCAGCACAACTCATCATGGCCCACTGATGAAGGTAAGTGTCAGGCCTTCCAGAGCAAAGATGGGGCAATGGGAGGCCCGCCCTCCTCACCTTCCTTCACACCCTCCCATCTATCTACCCTGCTCTGAGGTAGGGAAAGAGGCCTTGTTACCCCATCCATGGGACTCATACTGATACGGGAAGGGGAAGCTCCTGAAATCCAGTCCTGGGGAGGTCAAGAGCCCTCGGTGGAAGAGGGGAGTAGCGGCCCCACCCAGGGGAAATAGTTCTCATTGAAACTCAGGAGCGATCAGAATTAACTCAAGATTTACTGAGCACCTGCTATGAGCCAGACAAGGTTCTTGGTGCTCGGAACGGTGAAAGGAACGAACAGGGGCAAAGCTGTCGCCTCCAGCTGGCAGTCAGGCTTACGGCACCGGGCACAGTAGCATCTAAGAAGGCTGTGGGCGCTACAGACCAAGTATCAGTGAGCAAGGTAAAGGAGAAGAGGGAAACATTTCCATATTGGGCAGCCTGGTCCGACACGCGGGAACCAGCCCCAGATCCGTCTTGGGAAAGTCTTCTCCTCCCTCTCCTCCCTCGGTCTCACGTGTCATGATTCTGAAAGAGGAAGCAGAACTCAACCAAAGGTTTCCAAACTTGGGTGATCTTAGGAATCACTAAGAAGAGGTGGTTTTTTTCTCTTCCTTTGTTTTTTGTGTTTGCAGGTTTTTGTATGCAATCCCAACTCACCTATAGTTTCCGGCTATGAGGTTATTATGATCCAGGGCCTAGGAATCTGCATTTTTGTTTTTACAAAAGGAGCCCAGGGAATTTCAGGCGTGTGACCAAATTTGAAACCCTGGACTAAGTGGCTGGGTGCACCATAAGGGCGCCATAGCCCTTATAATCTCTGTGACCTTGAAATTATTCCTGAACACAGGAGTATTCTTTATTCCCAGGGTTGTTAATGGGGGTTAACTGAGCCAAGGTTTGTTCAGTGTAGCACCTGGACCGGGTCTCAGCATATCTCTGGAGCCCACTGTTCCCTTTCTATGCCACCTTTCCGTTCTAACATCAAATCCTATTTCTCAGGAATAATGAGCACAAGACAGAGACATCTGAAGAAGCAGCAAACTCTACAAGGACTGAGAAAAGACGAGAATACAGAATTGGATGAGTGGTTACCCTGCCGAGAAAGAAAAAGGACTCTAAGCCATAATTCAGGCGAGCCAATGTTATCAACGTGGTTCACAAAATACGCCTGCAGTTAGCGGAGATGCTGAAGAAAGGCTGGACTTCAGTGTTTCCATAATGAGTGCATCCTATACTGGATGAGGTTTGATTTCCTCCAGGTCGGGGGTGAGGGAAGGTGGCGATCCTTGCGTCTAGTGGGCTCCCGGCAGACAAGCACCGACATGGCTCCTGCCCCTTCGCGCAAAGCTCTGACGTGCCACCCCTGCCCTCAGTGGCCTGGGTGCTAGGCAGAAACCTTTGTCTCGTTCATCACCTCGGCTCTGACCAAACTGAAATTGCATTTGAGGAGACGAAAATGAAGCAGAAACAGAGATGCCAGAGATCCCCCGCCATGTAAATATTCATGGATGGAGGCGTAGAATGGTCCCTTCCACTTTGGTCTCCCAGGAGGGCTCCTTCTCATTCCCCCCCCCCACCGTCTCACCTTCTCTTCTCTAGTATAAATTTTCATAGGACTTATTCCCACCTGATAGATCATCTCTTTCACTGTTGGTTGTTTTCTGTAGGCCGTCTCTTCCCCTGACGGGAATGAAAATTCATGGGAGTCAGGGCTTTTGGCTGCCATTGCATCATAATAGGTGCTCAATAAATATTTTTGGAATGAATTAATTTCAACTTACTCCTGGGTTCTTACTTACAGATGTCACATTCTTGCCTTGTTACTCTTTGCCTTGCGTTTCCCTCGCCCACTAAGCTGTCATCATCATGCTATACCTAGCTGATAGAAAAAGGCAATTCAATTTTTTTAATCTTTATTTTTGAGAGAGAGAGAGAGAGAGAGAGAACGAGCATGAGCAGGGGAGGGACAGAGAGAGAGAGGGAGACACAGAATCGGAAGCAGGCTCCGGGCTCCGAGCTGTCAGCACAGAGCCCAATGCGGGACTTGAACCCACGAACCGTGAGATCATGACCTGAGCCGAAGTCGGACGCTTAACCGACTGAGCACCCAGGCGCCCCTAGAAAATAGCAATTCAGAAAGAAAAGATAAACAAAGGAGAAAGAATAGACTTCAATTTAGCATTATCATCTTTATACATTACAGTGGATGCCCGGACACTGTATAGATCTTCTAGCTTGCATTTTCATTTGGGGCACACGTTTATAGAATCCACCATGGAAAGGACAGAACAGGATTTTAACGGCCAAGGGCAATTGGCAGATTGGTTTGTAAAATTGCCAATTTCTAATATATTACAGGGACGCAGAAAAGAACGAAACATATTTGCAATGAGTCAAATATAGATTTTATTTTTAAAAACATACTTTGATTAATTTCAGGTACCTAATTATCTCCTCAATTTAACAACTATGTCTGTTTCAATGACAGCTTTTAAAAATATTTGACTCTAATAAACCTCCCCTAAAAACTTGTTATGCTATTAATTTGATAATATTTTTTAATGGGACTGTTCATTTGGTAACCAAAACCTAGTGCGTGTCTTAAGAAGTCAGTCCCTTCAAAAATGGGATCCAAAATAGTATTTTACTATCTTCTTGCCAAAATGGCTGTGTTGGGTGTCCACACCGCCATCTAGTCTGATGGCCTTGGGTGATGTCTCTCGGAGACCATACAAAGCCCTCAGGTCCACATGGACTCCAGCTGTGCGACTGATCCGCAGTGCAGTTCGGTCTCCTACACAAACACAACTTGAGAAACTCAGGATCCTGCCATTGCCCACATGTTCTCGATAATGACGATAAAGATGTCTCTAGTGTATAGATAGAGATATGCCTTCCCTTCCTTAAGGGATTGTTTTTCATCAGCAACACAAGATTAAAGAGGAGCAGTGACTAAGAACAAATAGGTTTCTCCATTCCTAAGGTGTAGCGTGTTGAGTGTTGGCCCGAGAGCCAGAAGAAGGTCTCGATTCTAAGCCTAATCTGCCAGTGACATTTCTGTTCAAGCCCCCATCCCTATAGTTATTTACTGAGAATTTGGGTCCTGTATTGATATTCGATCAATTTACAAGGGTAAAACAGCATGACTGTGGACCAAATTTTGGGCTTTCTGGAAATTCAAGCCAGCAAGCATGTTTCTAACGAATGTTCTGTACCAGGCCGGAGTACTGTATTTCCTCTGGGGAGTGGAATTAAAACATTTGCTTACATGTATGCGTACACACGGGCATACTCTAGCGACTGCCCACAGGAGGATTACAATTGGAGACACAATATCATAGAAGAAGAAAAATGTAGAAGTTCGGGACTCTGATCTCAACACCACCCTTTGGGGTCTCTGTAACTGGGGACAAGTTGCTCAGTCTCCTTGACCGACAATCTCTGCATCTGAAGACGGGCCGTTCAGACATAGGCACCGTGCGATAGTTACAGAGCCGAAGGGGGTCCATTTTGATAGACCGCCCAACAGGCCCAGGCACACAGTAGGTGCTCAGTGAAGGGCGGCTGTGATGGTGACGACGACATTGATGACGACGGGGACAGAAGGGTCCAGTTGTAGCATTCCATAAATAGGTTTTGCAGGACAATAGGAAATCTCAGCTCAGAAGCTGTAAGTCAGGGGCCTGAAGGCTATGAGTCACCACTTTGGTTCGTGCCTGTCAGTTCATTTTTGAGAATCCACAGAAATAGAAATGTTCTATCAGACCAACTTGGATTGCCATCTGGCCCACACATTTTCCTGGCACGGCCCGAAGGCCAGCACTGCTATTCTCCCCTCCAAGCAAAACCCCAAGTTTAGCAGAGCAAAATCTGGTGCTGAAATGCATCAAGCATAGCATTGGTTAATTATCACGATTAGCATATTAGTAGTAGCTAAGGGGCAATGAATAAGAATAATAATTGAACCTGGGCTTATACTAGTTAATGTAACTACTAGTTATATTAATACGAACTGCTAGTAAACTGTTTAACAGCAGCACCAATAGGGAACACTTTATACATTTTAAATGGCTTTCACCTTCATTAGCTTGTTGAGCCTTCCTTTGGCTATATTATCATCCTTAGTTTTTCTTTAGGGAAACTGAGGTTTCAAGCAGTTGAGACTTATCCCAGGTGATGAGCTGATACGCAGAAAATCTGGAATGGGAAAGTCTGTCTTCCGGTTTCGTGTATAGCAAGCCCTGGAGAGGGCGACAGGAAAGACAAATTCACAAAATAAAGAAAGGACTTCTTGACTCAATCTCTGAGTGCCCCAGGATGCCAGCCAGGGCAGGAAGGAGCTCAGCCCTCATCAGATTTGACTCTCTTACACAAATGAGGAAACTGAGGCCCAGAGAGGCAAGCGACTTACTTCCAATGAATAACCTGTGACACAGATTCCTAATTGATTTTTTTTTTTTAATTTCTGAGTTCCCCGGTCTTGAGCCCTGAAAGTGATCTTTTAAAAACATTTCTGTGAGCTGAACATCAAATGGTCAAGTTTCTTAAAGGTACATATTAGCTCATCATTTAGCTCAAAACCATGGTCTAGAGCTGTATTTCCCAAAATGTGTCCCATTCAACTCTAATCCGGTATGGTAGTATTAGCGATGATGGAAAAATGGGATGTCTTGGTCAATGACTTTGAAATATTCTGAGTTAAACATAAATTAAACAGGTTTTTTTTATTGCTGACCTTTTTGTTTTTATACCTTAAATATGCAAATAGTGGGCTATGTCCCCATCCATCTTTGACCATGAAGTCCTATGCGCACAGAAAATCCCTCAAGACTCATGTTCCAAAGATCAGCTTGGGACACTTGGGCTCAGTGACATTTTCTACAGGGTTTTGGTGCACGTGCTCCGTAGCAGATAATCCTGATACATGAAAGTCTGCTGGGTTTACTTCTCAATCTGTGGCCAATTTATAGAGGGTTGAAGTCCCTAAAAATATAAACTGCGGATATAAGGAAAGCCATACTGATCTTGTTTTATTTTAACTGCAATGACTTTCCAGGCAACTAAATCCACTCTGCGGGAGCAGATTCCAAACCTCCTTCTCGGCCCTGAAACTCCCCATAAGTGACACTCTTCTCCCGCCGCTGTTTACTAAGTGCCTACAATGTGCCAGTTTTCACACACGTTCTTGCTATTTTAGGCTCCCACTTCTGGATCTGGGCACCTGAGAAGAAAACATGCACAGAAGGGTGAATATTTATAGGTTTGAGGCTCCGCATCTAGATAGCCGTGCTTGAACAGATAATTGCTAACAATAGTCCTAATCCCTGAATGTGATCACATAAAGTGAGGGGTGACCTCAGCCATTCCTTCGAGGTGTCCCAGATAATGCAGCTATGCAAAAGAGAAAAGAAAGGACAACGATGAGGGCCTTTGACGTGAGGAGAACTTTTTATAGTAAAGAATATTAAGAATAACTGGAAAGAAACGAGAGAAGTCCGGGAGATTTGGCCAAAAGCTTGGTAACATTTGCCGTTCTCAGAGGCTTATTTGATTTACTATTAACCCTTCAAATTCATAGACTTTGAAATTGAAGAGTTCTTAGTGCTTAAAAACTTGGCTTCAGCTCTGTCCTGGAAATCTGATTGTTTGTCTGTTTGCTTTTTTACGATCTTTTTAGGGAGAAAAAAAAATGTTGACATTGAACATTGCGTGTGAATAAACAGTTACAGGATGGCTTAGGGTGTGGTCATTCTGACTTAAATTCTAAACATTTCAATTTGTTTTACATTTCCAATGCAGCATAGAAACTCATCCCTTGCTCCATTTTGAAGAAAAACAAAACAAAACAAAGCAAAGCCAGAGACAAAAACGAACAAACAAACAAATATCAGCCAAAGTACTGAGTTTGAAAGCGTGTTCCAGGAAACTGTAACTTTCTTTCTCAAAGACCTGCACGTATTGATTTTTCACTTTGCACTCAAGACCATGTTTTAAAAGGCTGTCCCTCCTGTAGTCTCCCTCCTCTTTGAATATGTAAAACTCGGCACGCATCTAATCTGTTCTTCAATTGTCCACTTGCACCTTCAAATTATGGGACAAGTGGCCAATTGGGCCTGCAATTGGCTAATTGCACTGACAATTAGCCAATTGTGGGTATAATTAGCTGCATGTAGAATTAATCATATGCACAGAGTGGGCGGCCACTCTTTGAAAACATAGAACTAAATGTGTTCTAGATGCACATCTGTACCCAGGCACAAAGGGGACACAGGCGAGGGTCCTTGATGAATCACTCTTAAGAGAATCACTAAAACAAATTTGGTGCTTGGTTTAAAAAAAAACCCGTGATGAAACCTGAACATCAGTCTACTCACTTTCTCTACTAGGAGCTCAGCGTGGACAAGGTAAAAAAAAGGTCCCAGCATCGAAAATGCATTCTTCAAACGGAAGGCCTTTGCAACAAGCTATGCTGTCTGCTGATACCCCCTCGCTCCCGTTTAAAATTTTAAACAAAACCTTTGGATTTATGATATAGTTGGTGAGTCGTATTAGGCAGACTCTATAACTAGAGCCCTTAGTGAGGAACCTGACTCCTTTTGGTCCACAGTGTGAAATGTCAACTCATTCATTCCTAACCCCCAAGCTTCTCAAGCTGGTGTGTGCCTATTCCTGGGACATGACCTCAGGGGAAACACAGTGCTTGTCTCTGAAGCATCAATTTTATTTGATGGGAAGCGATACAAAATAATTTTAAAGTTTAAAATACATGACAGAAAAATTTGAAAGTAGTTACAGTTGTGGTGGTCAAACTCCTATGGGTTCATTTACTTACCTCCTACAACCTAATTTCCTGATCTACAAGGACAAACTAATATAGATTAATGATAACTACCTCATGAGTTTTCTTTTTTTTAAGAATTATGTCAGGTCATTGAGAATGATATAATGAAAGAGAGAGCATGAGAGAGAGAGAGAGAGAAGGGGGGAATGGGAGAAAGAGGGGAAAGGAGAGAGAGAAGGAGAGAGAATGAGATCTTGGAACCCAAGACTCAATAGAATCAAGACATTAACACATGCAAACCTCTGAGATTCCTGCCATAATGAATTTTGTCTTTATCTCAGCATTTTACTGAACAAAAGTGACCAGAGGCCAGTCTTTTCAGGTAAGACCTATCACTTGGTGATGGGAAATGCCCCTCTGGATCGGTCAGTTGCCCACAGAACAGAATCCAGGGATCTTGGCTACTTCTATCCCTCATCATGAACCTCAAACTTGCCTTCAACTCTCGTCTTCCACTCAGAGCAGAACCTTTCAGAAATCTACGAAGACTGCAGGCAGGTGGGTCCACTGAACTTTCCCCCCACTGTTGCTCCTCCTATGTTTTAAATGACCATCGCCAACTTGAAACAAAGGTCACGTGAAGTGGATGCGGGTGTATCCTATGTTAGAGGTGTTGAAGGAGAGAGAGCCATGAATGACAGACCACTTCCTGAACCTACAGACATATTTTTTAATGATGGGGGGGACAGTTGTCTTTCTCCTAGGTTCTAAATGTTGATGCATTATATTATATATATATTATATATATATATAATATATATAATAAGAGTCTATATATAAATATATATGAGTCTATATATAAATATATATAATAAAAGTCTATACATAAATATATATATGAGTCTATATATAAATATATATATAATAAGAGTATATATAAATATATATGAGTCTATATAAATATATATAATAAGAGTCTATATATAAATATATATAAGAGTCTATATATAAATATATATAATAAGAGTCTATATATAAATATATATAATAAGAGTATATATATATAAATATATATAATAAAAGTATATATATATATATACTTTTATTTAATTATGTAAATTGCATACATACAATATCTATTTCTAGGAAGGAAGGAAAAACAGTAGGGAGGATAGGAAGCATTTAAATTTACCTCAGATACTTTGACAGGTATTACCTCATTTACTCCTCAAAATAATAACATCAAATATGACTAATAATGGCCCCATTTTTAGGGTGAGGTTACTGAGCTTTGGGGAAGCTTAAGTGATTTTCCTAAGGTTATGCAGTAGCAAGCCAAAGAGGTCCACAGTCCAAATCCTTATATACACATCTACAAACCTTCTTTAGAATAAATTCTTTAAACATAAACCATGTGGCCATAGACATATGAGAAAACATTACGATAATTATATTTCATGTTCAAATGCATTTAAAAAACTCATCGAAGTGTATGTGTCTGAACACAAACATCTGTAGTTTTGATCTTCTATATAAATATTCATTTGTATGAAGAAATTCTACCAATGGTTGGGGCGCCTGGGTGGCTCAGTCGGTTAAGCGTCCGACTTTGGCCCAGGTCATGATCTCAGAGTTCGTGGGTTGGAGCCCCGCGTGGGGCTCTGTGCCGACAGCTTGGAGCCTGGAGCCTGCGTTGGATTTCATGTCTCCCTCTCTCTGCCTCTCCCCCACTCGCTCTCTCTCTCTCTCTCAAAAATAAATAAACCTTAAAAAATTAAAAACAAATTCTACCAATGGTAATGTTGTAAGCTTTTGTCTTTTCTTCTAATTGAATTGGCCTAAATTCTGGATTTACAGATCAATGTTTTCATTAGTAAAAGACCTCCTCAATACAAGTCAAAGCCAGTATCCCTATGCCGTTGCAGAGCCCCGATGACAGTGCACAAGAAGGGACTCATCCATTGAACATGCTCCTCTAGTTAGCCCTTTGTCCACGCTGACTTCTCTACTGTTTATCGGTAATGTACTTGACATTTCGCCAAGTATGTTGTCAGCATGTAAACAAACTTAGCCTTCATAACATCAGCCTTGTCTCCCACTTCAAATGCTACCTCTCTGTGACATCTCCCTTAGGATAGATCTAAATATGTTTCAATACCCTCACAGTGCCTGTCCTGTAGAATGTATCTGTTGTGTTCTTATCTGTATCTATCAGCTATTGCGGTAACAATGCTGCTTAACAAATAACTCCCAGTTACTTGTCATCCTGTGTTATGCGTAAGCTGGAGTAGGTTGAAGCTTTGTCGTCCTGTTCCAAGCTGCTGATGGACTGTGGATCCGCTCCCTGTGTCTTCTCATGCTGGGACTGTTAATGAAGCAGCCTCTGCTTACTGCTGGTTGTTGACCATCGCAGAGGTCAGGAAATGAGAGAGCTGTGGACACACGGCTCCAAAAGCCGTTGCTTAAATGCGGTAAACGTGACACGCTTTTACCTTCCATTGGCCAAAGCAAGTAATACAGTCAACCTCTATGTCAAATTGCTGGGGGAATAAACTCTGTTTTCAGGGAGGCAAAAATGGTGGAAAAATGAATACTTATGAACAAATAACCAAATCTACGGAGTTATCTTTCTACATATTATTTTCCTCCGACTGATCAGTAAGGTAAAAGAACATCAAATACGTGTGTGTCTTCTTATCACTTATTACCAGCAGAAAGTGGGTATCCAGAGAAGGCTCATTGAATATTTGAATACGTCATTAGCTTCATTCAGGAGCAAAGGCAGGAAAGCATCAGATGGTACTTTCTGAAAGAGCCAAATTGTATCAATATTTAACTTTTCTAATTCCTATCTCTCTGACGCACGTACACACATACACAGCTTGCGCCTTTCCTTTAATTGTGTTATTTTGTAGATGAGGGAAGCAAGACTTACAGAAGTTAAGAGATTTGTCCAAGGTGGCCCAGCTAAGAGGCAGCAAGGTTCCGAATCGTACACGGGGTGTCTTGAGTGATTATCTTTTGATCTTAGCCCGCCATTGACGCTGTACTTCATCCTCCTGTCGTTGGGCATCCCTGGTGAAGGAGAGGAACAGTGTGTTAAGCGGAAAAGCCTTCTTAAATGACGTGCTGAGATGTTAGAATCAAGAGTAGCATGGGGTGCTTGGATGGCTCAGTTGGTTAAACATCTGACTCTTGATTTCAGCTCAGGTCATGATCCCAGGGTTTAGGATCAAGCCCCACTTTGGGCTCTATGCTGGGCATGGAACCTGCTTGGGATTCTCAGTCCCTCTCTCTCTGCCCCTCCCTCACTCATTTCCTCTCTCTCTCTCTCTCTCTCTCTCTCTCTCTCTCTCTCTCAATAAATTAAATCTAAAAAAGAAAAAAGAAAAAAGAGTAGTCATGTTGGGGTATTTTTCTCCTGCCAGAAAACACAAGTGCAATGACACAGCATAGGGCAGTGTCCTGATTGAAATTAGCAGCCGGCATGTTGGATGCCGTGGATGTTGGCTTGGATGAAGGCAGTGCTGTCTAGCAGGGCTTGCCTAACTTTTTGACCTTGTGGCACACACAGGAAACGATTTTATGTTTGTGACATGGTGTGAAAAAGACAGGAAAACATCACAGTGATCTGAAAAGGAGTGACTAGCCCGAGGTCTCCAGCTGCCACAGACCCCATTGGGCACCCACAGGTACTGGGGTGCTCTGCCAAGGACAAGCCTCTTGGAGATGGCCCCTATACTCCAGAAGCACACGTGTCCACCCTAGTCAGAACCAGGCGTGATCAAGGCTGAATAAGCAGACTGCTTTCAACCACGGGTGATGTGATCTAATGCTTCCCATGATATAGTTCTTAGTGGTTTACAGAGCACTCTTACAGATATTGATAAATCCATTATGCAAAATCCAACTATCAGTGTCGGTATAAATTATAATACAGTCACCAGGTCCCATGAGTCATCCAATATTGGAATTCGAAGCACCTTGAATGTCAGTGTCCTGGTTTCCCATGGCAGGCAGGGCGTGACCTTCCTCATCTAGAGACCGCTCATCTGAGTCCGCAACTCACCACAGCACAGCCAGGAAACTGAAAGGGCTCCTCTGGACCTGAGATCTTGAATCGTACGGGAGATCTTAGTCCCGCAATCTGGGCTCCATTCAGAACCAGAAACAAATCTGCCTTCGGAGAGAGAAGGAGAAGGACGGCACCCTTTTTGTGAAGGCTGAGCTGTTTCTCCTGCTGGTTCCTCCAATCACCATTAAAAACCTTTCAGGTCTGTTTTATCTCGGTTGGATCCATAGGGACATGAGGTTTAAGGACAACTCTTGTGCGGAAAGTCACATTGTGGGTCTCAGACTCAGGGAGGTTTTATTCCATAGCCCATGCTATGAGCTCATGGGACCCTCTTTTGTATGGGACACTTCATTTCCCGCACAGCAAGGTAAGTTGAGGTCCTAGCATTAAAAACATTGGCTCTGAGGGTAGGAAGTTGTTAATGTTGTGCAAAACCAGAGGCATACTCAAGGCCCTTTCTTCGCTCCTCAAGTGGCTGTAAGCCCCTTCCCCGAAGTGAATAAAGAGAAGGCATACACTGGAGTTGACACTCTGACCGCCTCTGTGAGTGTCTGTCGCAGGCAGACCCAAAGCATTAACTAAACGTTGCTTTTTTTGTATTTATAAATAATAACGGCGACATGCCACTAATTCAGTGCCATTTCATTTAATGACATCCAGCACTGAGTGATTTAATTATTCTTTTAGTCGCTGAAACATTCATCATACTTTTCCGGCGGCTCCAAGAGAGCCTGCTTGCCTCTTGAATCCATTAACATAGAGATGGCGAGTTGGGCTCCCCTTGGAAATCCGCTCAGCTGTGAATCTGGGGAAAGAGGGCTGGTATCTTCCAGAGTGTAATTTCTGTTTTTGTCATGGATGTTAAAAGCCTCATTGTGTTGCTACTATGTGTACTTACTATGTGCCAGGTTCTGCTTTGGGCTCTAATGTTATCAATAATTCCTCATGAAAACCCAGCAAGGCAGGTATCTTTATTCCCATTTTACGGGTGAGAAAACCAAGTGCCAGAGACTTAAAACGTGTAGATAATTGTAAAAATGCTGATAATA